>NW_020194685.1:0-312702 GCF_002865645.1 Hyaloscypha bicolor E | reverse complement strand
TAGAAATAGGTATTTAATAAAAGCTTTTTTTAAAAAATCTAAACGTTTAGCTACTTTATGTTATTTATGATAAAGAGACCGGATTTCCGGTTTTCTATTTCTTTTAAGAAATCTATTCAGCTTATAACATACTGAAGTACTTGTCAATAAGACCCTATGCATAGAAATTAGTAAATCTAAGAAATACTTTAATATATTATAGAATATTCTGGTTTTAGCTATTTATAATACTATTAACCTATTTAGGAATTTGTAGTAAATAGTTTCCTATTCTAATAAGAAAGCCTAAAAATTCGATTTTTTAAATATTAAACTCGTATTTACTAATGTTTATAAAATATGTTATTTTTTATATTGCCTAATAAGTATCTAATAAATATAATTATAAATATTTACTTTTATTTCGGAAATAAATAAGAATATTATTTATAAATAAATAACTATGAAATAATTCAGAAGCCCTATAAGTATAATATTAATATATACTTAAAATATAGCTAGTATATTAGCTAGCCCAAAAGATATTATAAGATATTCAAAATAGCTATAATAGGTCCTAAAAGCCGTTTTTTACTTATATCTTTTATGAATTCTTACCTAATAATATATATTTTTAAGATCTAGCTTTATAAAGATCTTGGCTTTTCGGAGCCAGTTAAGGGTTTTATTAATAAAAGGAAGCAGATACTAATTCTTAATTATAACTTAATTAAGTCTATAATAATTAATACAAAAATATAGCCCTCTATTCTTTTTAGGAATAAAAAGAATAAGTATCCCTATTAGGCTTTTACTAGGCCTTATTTAATATTTATAAAGTATATCCTATAAATATAGATATAATACTTCTAATTAAATCTCTAATAGATTATATAGAGGCCTATATGGGACCATACTATCTATATTAATAAAGTATTTAATACTGCCAAAATTAGGAAGTTCTAAAGCTTTATTAGAATTAAAAACCTCTAAAAAGTCTTTATATTTATTATTCCGGAAATAAATAGGTATTTCTAAGGCCTCTTTTAGGAAAATATTAATTTGCTATATTAAAAACTTCTATTTAATATTACTAGAACTATATAATAAAGTAAAGACCTAGTAACTATTATAAATATATAAAGCCTATTATCTGGGATAGTTATATTTGCCTTTAGTTAAGAATAAGACTTGAGGTACTAGTTTAGGGTACTAGTTAAGCTCCTTATTAAATTCTTTTAGTATTAGGATCTTAATATTATTAGATTATATAAATATATATACTTATTACTTTTTAATATAATCTATATATTATATAAGAATTACTTTATAAAATTCTATACTAAAGACAAGGCTATAAGAGCTAATATTCTTATATTTATAAAACCAGAGCTTAAAAGAATACATTTTGCTATAATTATCTATAATAAATACCTTAAGATTATAGGCTTAATAGACCTTAAATCTATTTCTATAAAAGGTTATAAATTCTTAGTTATATTTAGCTAAAGTAATAAAACCCTGGCTTTAAGCCTAATTATTATTAAGAAAATTATAGTCTAATCTAATATTACTGAATTTACTATATATCTTTAAAGTACCTATTTCTGGCTATATTAATCTTACTTAAATAGTTATATAAAATAATATGCCTTTTTTATTATAGCTAAAATTATTAATATTTAAGATTTGGCTTTCTCTTTTCTCTATTTCTTAGGAAAGTCTTTTCTAGAATATTCTTTTATAGTAATAGTATTAACCTGCTTTTATAAATACCTTAACTCTTTTATAGTTTTGGCCTTATTAGAGTTTTACTAAGCCTATTTAGTATATTTGAAATATTTTATATTTCTTAAAAAGTATTCTTTTTATTTATAAGTTTAATAAATCATACCTAAAATAGAACTAGTATTTTATTAAGGCCTTAAAAGAGCCAAAGTACTATCTAAGGATTTCTTATATAATTTTCGGAACTTATTCTTCCTTTTTTAATAGCCTTATAAATCAGAATTTACTAAGTCAGAGTTCTTAGAAGCAGAATTACTCTTACTAGACTCCTTTACCTTTATTTTCCTTAATTTGGGATAAATAGTATATTCTGCTTTCTGAGCTTTCTTAAGCTATTTGGAAATAGATATTACCTTATTTCCTAAAAGAATAAATATAAGTATCTAATAAGTCTTATAATTAGATAAAGTAATATTAAGAGTTCAGATCCGGTTCCTTTTAGGATATAGGTTCTAGTTAACTTTAAGACTAATTATCCGAGTATATAACTCGGTAACTATTTTACTATTCTTCTAATAAAGATCTCGGAACTTCTTAAAGGTATCTTATTAACGGATTTAAGATACTTAGAATATATTAGCCAAATAGGCCTTAAATTACTTCTAATAAATCTTATATAATAATAGGCTTTACTTTATTATAGCCTTCTAAATATTATAAGATTCGTTCTTAAGAGTACTTATAGTAGAGTTAACTTTAGAAAAATATCTATTATAAGTTTAAGGTTAGTTCTAAAAACTACTTTCTAGGAAAATATAAATATTCTCTATTTCTTAAGGAACTTTTTATAATATAAATCAGGTATCTGAACCTTAAGAAGCTTTTCTTAGTCCAAATATATTTTTAGGATATTATATAGTAGCTTCTAATAAATAGTATTAAAATTACTTTTAAAACTTATTATATTAGGAAAGAAGATAGGTTCTAATCCTATTTTAAGAAGTTCCCTAATAAGAATTATTAAAGAAAATAAAATAGACTTATAAATAGAGTTTCTATAAAATATAGTAAACCGTAAGATATCCCTAAAGGCACCCTTATATTACTCTAATTATAGGATATATTAGTTAATTATATTTACTAATTCTTGCTTTTATTAGAGTACTTTAATATTAGTATATAATTTCTATTCTATAGCTTAAGTAATAGTAACTTGGGTATTAATTTCGGTATCTTAATTATTACCGGAATTATTTCTATTATTATTATTAGCTCTCGGAGGCTCCTAAAGGGCCCTATTAAAAGTATTAGATAAGCCTTTACTATTACTTGTATTAGGGTTAATCTAGTTAACTTTCTCTATAGGAATAGCTTTAGTAAGGAATTATATATTTCGCAGATTTCAAGATATAATTACTTATTAAACTACTTTCTTTAAGAGTAAAGAGATTAGCTTATAAGGTATTTATTAGTAAGTAATAAGATAATAGAATAAATTAGTAAGTTATAAAACTATAGTATTAAATTTAGTATAAAACTAATCTCTATTTCTCTTATAAGGTTTAGAAAAGCCTCTTCTAAATAGGAGGCCCTAATAATATATATATAATTAGTAATTTATAAGCCTAATACTTATAATATAAATAGTAGTTAGTTATAATATTAAAGGGCCTTTAATCTCCCTAATTAATACCTGTAATATCTGAGGTTTATTATATATCCTTAAGTTATATATAATCCTATATATATTATAATAAGTTATTATAAAATACTAGAAATCTAATTATTTAAACTAGAAATTAGGGAACTAAATAGAAAACTTATTTAAGATTCTAGAATAATATAGGTATTTATTTCTTCTAAAATTATTGGAAATTATAAAAATATATCTAGTTTTTTATATAAAGAAATTATAAAAGAATTCTTAGAATTCTTTATTAAATTAAATAAATCCGAAACTATTTTTATTAATATTAAAGAATAATAAATAAAATATAATATTAAATGAGTTATTATAATTAAACTAATAAAAAGTAAACTAAAATTTAGAATTTAATAAATTAATTAGAATAAGAATCTAGTATAGTATTTAGCTTTAATACTAAATATTATAATTCCCAAATACCTAGTATCTAAAATGCCTTGCCAGATACCAGATATCTTCTAGATATATATAATGTGGCTGCCTTACTAGGGAAATATACTTGGAATATACTAAAGATATTTAGAAGGCTAGCCCTTTTGGGACTAGTATACTATAAGGTATATATACTCCCTTATAGCCTCCTATATTCTAGTTTTCTCTTCCTTAGCTTTAAATTATCTTTATAAGAAACTTTCTATCTTGCTTTCTAAGCCCTAAATACTATACTCGTAATAGTATTTAAAGCTTACTTCCTTTAATTCTATAGAGGATTTCAAATAAACTAATTTAGAACTATTAGTAATATAGGCACTACTAAGATAACGGAACCTTAGAAATACGAGTAATAGATTCCAGAATAATAAAAGCAAAAAGCTTTAGAACTCTTAGAGAAATCAGATATTTATATTTTTATAAATATATACTAGTAATATATTAGAAATCCTCCCGAAAACCCGAAAATCGAAGAATCTTAAATAAAGGCTACTCTTTAACCAAGTTCTAGAGTAATAGGTATTTATAGGCCAATAACCTAACTACTACCCTCAAGCCCTATCCTATAACCTTATAGGCCCTATATATATACTAGTAATAAGACTACTAGAGAGAATATAATAGAGGAAAAATATAATAGATTAATTTCCTAGGATACTATATAACCAGGAATTATATTAACTTTTACTAAGGCTTTTAATAAAGCTCTTACTAGTTTAGGTTATTCCGTTAATAGCTCTTTCCAAACTAAGTATCCCGTTAGTATTCCTAGAGAATTTATAAATGAGTCTATAGAAATAGAACCCTTTACTTTTATTATAAAGCTTCTAGAGACTAAAGACTATATTACTACCAGAGAATTATATAAATAGGCCAAGAAACCTAATATCTTACTTTCAGATATTAATATTATTATAAAGAATTACTAGGAAAATATCTAAAAAGCTATTTTATATAAGAATACCTATAGCTATAATAAAGCTATTCTCGAGAATACTAAGCTCTATAATACCAAGCTCGAGGATAATATTAAGTACTATATAGCTATAATAGATTAGCTTATAGTAGCTCTAATTACTTCTGCTCTATTTACTCTGGCTATTCCAAATTCCTCTTAAAAGAATTCCGAACTATCTCCTATTTATTCCTGTCCAGAATTCCCTATATCTTATATTTCCTTTAGAGATACTAGAGTTACTAAGCTCTTAGATTTAACTCTCTTTACTAGAGATTATACTATCTTTAATAACTAGCTAATTTAGGTCAAGAATAAACTATAAGGAAATACTAATTTATATTTCTTAGAGAATCTCAAGATTATTTACGTTTCTAGTAAACTTACTAGTAATACTCTTGCCCTAACTAACTCTTATATAAATAAAGATAGTCCAAATTAGTACTATTAGCTCTCAGAGCTCTATTCCTATCTAAAGAAGCTATACTCTAATCCTAATAAGATATAGAATACTTACTATAACTTTAGTAAGCTTTAAATATATTCTAGTTAAATATTTCAGGAGTTCTATACTTTTTTCTTATAACTATTTACAGAAGGCAGTATTAGTCTTTAAGATATTAAGTATAAACTAAATAAGAAGCTCTTACTAAAGTTCTAGGAATTAGTATATATATACTATAATAATTCTTTTATTAATAATATTTGCTTTACTTAATATTATACTATTAATAATTAGTATATTAAGGCTATATATAAGAAAACTAAGAAGTATAAAAAGGCAGGAGCTATCCTGGCTAAGTTTACTTCTAGTACTATATTCTTATATATTCCTAAGAAGCCTATATTAACTACTCTTATTAAGTATATATTCCCTTATAAGTATAAGTAATATCCTATAAAAACTAAGGATCTCTCGACTATTAAGTATTATAACTATAACAAGTTCGGCTATTATATTAGATACTATCCGGTTTTATATAATAAGGAAACCAAGATAGCTCTTTCCAGAATTAAACCGGATTTAGTTCCTATTTTACTAGAATATACTATTCTAGTAAAGTATTCGGAGGATTCAAGCTCTAATTCTAGTATAAAACCGGGAAACGAGTACTCCTAAAGAAAGTCTCTACTTTAAAAGCTTATAATATAGATTTAGTAGAGATTAACTTAACTTGTCTAATAAGAGGAAATACTTTTATAATACCCTATATTATTAGTATAAATAAATTAGGAATTAAGTTTTCTTTCCTTATTAATACTAGAGCTAATAGTTATACTTTTATTAATATAAAGCTTGCTTAGCTTATAGAGTAATTCTTAGAAATAGAACCATAATCCCTTCCCTTATCCTATATTATATGCGGTTTTAATAGAAAGCTAGCTAAGTTTACTAAGAAATATATAGAAGTCTTATTTCTAATTAATAAATAAAATATTAATATATCTATAATTATCCTAAATCTTAAAGATTATAATATTATTCTTAGTAGGAAATAGGTAATATATATTAATATTCTAGTTAACTATAGAAGATATAGGCTTATATAGCTAAAGAATAAGCCTAAATCTATATAATTCGGTTATATTATTAGTACTTTATAGTAATAACTAGAGAAGTAACCTAATAAGAAGTATTAAAAGAATACTAATTAACGAGATTCTATTATAAGCTATTCCTAGAAACTTTCTATTCTAAAATAGTCTTTCTTTTTTTGGACTAATTAGAGGAAATTATATAAGACTATAAAAAAGAAGCTTCTATAGCCTAATTAAGATATAATACCTAAGTAAAAGCTAAAAAAACAGAAAGAGGTCCTTAATAAAAAGCAAATATTAGACCTAGCTATTCTTATTTCTATAGTATTTAACTATATAGCTAAGAAAGAAGATAATATTATTAGTTAAATCTCTATTTATAAGATTAATAAAAAGCTTAAAGCTCGAAAAAAAGAAGCTATTCCTGGCCCAGAAAATTAATAACTGGGAGAAATAGAGCTTTAGTAGCTATAGAGGATATTACTCCCGAAACTCAAGGAATATGCCTCTGTTTTCTTTAAGAAGAAATCTAATACCCTTTCTATCTATAGATTATATAATTATAAGATTTAGATTAAAGACCTAAAAAAAACCGAGAGTATTAGATATTAATTCCTCTAGTAATAGTTTACTTAAAAGCTTCTAGAAATCAAGTATTTCTTGGAAGATAATCTAGCTAAGGGCTTTATTAAAGCTAGTTAGGCTCTCTTTACTTTATTAGTTCTTTTTATAAAGAAAGCAAACGGAGATTTATACTTCTATATTAATTTCTGCTACCTAAATAATATTACTTAAAAGAATTAATATTTCCTTTTCTTTATTAATAAGACTTTAAGTTAATTATCTAAGGCTAAGATCTATACTAAATTAGATATTTACTAAGCTTTCTATTATATAGCTATAAACCCGGACTTTTAGGAGCTAATAATATTCCGTACCTACTATAAAGTATATAAATGTAATATTTTCTAGGAAGGCCTTATAAATAGCCCGGCTATATATTAATACTATATAAATAATATACTTTTTAAGTATTTAAATAACTTTTATATAATATATCTTAATAATATTCTTATTTACTTAGAAAACCTAGTAAAATACAAATAGTATATATGAAAAGTACTAGATTACTTATATCTAGCTAGCCTCTAAGTAAATATTAAGAAATCGGAATTTAAAGTTATATATATAAAGTATTTGGGCTTTATTATTTCTATATCTAGTATTAAAGTAGATCCTAATAAAGTTAAAATAATATATAACTAGTAATTCCTAAAGATAATTAAGAGTATATAGTTCTTTCTTGGCTTCTATAACTTTTATAAATACTTTATTAGAAAATATAGACGGATTACTAGATCTCTTACCTTATTTATAAAAAAAAGTATTTCCTTTAAATAGTTCGAATAATACCGAGAGGCTTTTACTTACCTAAAGAAAGCTATAATTTCTATTCTAGTTTTATAATACTATAATCTAGATTTACCTATAATAGTAGAAATAAATATATTTAAAGAAGTAATTACTAGCCTATTTTCTTAATAAGACCCAGAAATAGGCCTTTAATATCCTATAGCTTATTTTTCTAAAACTATACTTCTAGTAGAGCTTAATTATAATATATATAATAAGGAGATATTTACTATAGTTCAAGTACTAGAGAAATAAAGAGCTAAGCTAGAGGGCCTTTAGGATATTTCCTTTAAGGTCTATTCTAATTACTATATCTTAAAATACTTTATAATTACTAAAAAGCTCTTTTTTTAATAAGCTAGATAAGCTAAGCTCTTATCTTATTATTACTTTAAGCTTATATATTATTCTGGAAAATTAAATAAGTAAGTAAATACTTTATTATAAAGATAAGATAAAGTAAATACTTAGAGCCAGATTAAGGAAAAGTTATAAACTCAAGTACTTTTCCCTAAAAATAAGATTAATCCGGAGATTATCTATAACTTATAGTTTATAGTAATATTTTATAAGGTCGGCTTACTTAATCCGGAATTCGGTCCTAAAAATCAAGTATATACTAAAGATTTTCCGGAAGAGAATATCCCTATTAGAGATATAATTCCCTTAAAAGAAGATATTTTCTTAGAAGCTTTACTAGTAAACTCTACTATAATAGCTTCTATAGAAGTACTATTAGAGGCTCCCGCCAAGTATAGTAGTTTATAACTTATAAATAAGATTCTATAGGATAATTATATATTATTAGATCTAGAGAAGCTATATATAATAGCCCAAGCCAAAAGTAATATCTAGATACTATAAGATAGCCTTCTTTTATACTATAGAAAACTCTATATTATAAAGAACGAAATAATTCCCGGACTACTTTTATAAACTACTCTAATTTATAAAGTATATAATAAACCCCTTTCTAGATATCCTGGATATATAAAGCTCTAATAGCTATTAAAGAAATAATATTACTAGTTATCTATAGGCAAGAATATTAATTAATACTATAGTAATTACTATACTTATAAGAGATTATATATATCCAGAGATAAGAAACCTGATTTACTTTATTTCTTTCTAGTTTCTAATTACTTCTAGTAGTATATTACTATAAACTTTAAGAGCTATCTAGAAAGCAATCGGGCCATAATATAGTTACTATATTCGTGAATTACTTATCTAAATACCTAATTATAATTCCCGTACGAGATATAATTATAGCCAAGTAGCTAGTACTTCTATTTTTACTTTATATAATATACTAAGTAAGTATTCCAGAAATAATTATATTAGATTAGGAACCCTAATTTATATCCGATTTTTGGAGCGAATTCTATATAAGAATTAGTATAAAGCTTAAGCTTTTTATAGCTAATTACTTTTAAATAAATAGATAAATAGAGATTATTAATTAGTATTTTAATTAGAGATTACGCCCGTATATTAACTATTACTAGGATAACTAGGATAAATGAATTACTATAATTAATTATTAATAAGCCTCTCTTTAGTATAAAACTATTAGCTAGTTCCTATTTATAACTAAAAAGGGCTACGAGCCTTATATTTCTCTAGACTAGAATTCTCTTATTAAACTAATTTACTTAAAGAGAAACTAAATAGAAATAAAGCTAAAATATTAGTAAATTAATTATATAAATTATAGTAACTTGCCTAAGGCCATATAAAGTAAGTATAGGAATAATATATAATATAAGCTAATAAATACCGCCGTCCGATTAATTTTAAAGTAGGGAATAAAGTATAAGTTACTATAAAGTACTAGAAGTCTAATTATTCGAGCCAGAAGCTAGGGAACTAAATAGAGGGCCTATTTGAGATTCTAGAATAGTATAGCTACTTATTTCTCCTAAAACTACTAGAAATCATAAAGATATATCCAGTTTTTTATATAAAGAAGCTATAAAAAGACTTCTAGAATCCTTTACCAGGTTAAATAAACCCGGAACTGCCCTTATTAATACTAGAGAATAGTAAATAAGAATATGGCATTAAACGGGTTATTATAGTTAAGCTAATAAGAAATAGGCTAAAGTATAGAATTTAGTAAGTTAGTTAGGATAAAGATCTAGTATAGTATCTAGTTTTAGTACTAAGTAATAGCTTCCTGGTTTTATAGAGTTTCTATAATAATAATATTAATATATTAGAACTTCTATAAAACCTATAATACTAGCTAGACTATATAAAAAATAATACTTATCTAAAATTATATAGAAATAATAATAAATCTTTCTAGGTTATATAATAAAGATACTAGCCTTTTATATATAATATTTATATCCAAGATACTAGTTTTATTTTGGGAAGAAGTATAGTATAAAATTAGATAAATTAATAGCTTATATAAAGCTCGGAAATAAGCTTATTATAAAAAGAAAAGTAATATTATAATTCCCAGATACCCGGTATCTGAGATATCTTACTAGATACTAGATGCCTCCTAAATATATATAATATGGCTATTTTATTAGGGAAATATACTTGAAATATACTAGAGATATTTAAAAGGCTAGCCTTTTTAGAACTAGTATATTATAGGATATATATATTTCCTTATAGCTTCCTATATTCTAGTTTTCTCTTCCTTAGCTTTAAATTGTTTTTATAAAAGACCTTTTATCTTGCTTTTTAAGCCCTAAATACCGTATTTATAATACTAAATAATAGTCTCTTAGTTTTATAAAGCTTTTATAATAATAATATTTATATATTAGAATTTTTATAAAACCTATAATATTAGCTAAATTATATAAAAAATAATATATATTTAAAATTATATAAAAATAATAATAAATTCTTTTAAGTTATATATTAAAAGTATTTATTTTTTATATATAATATTTATATTTAAAATACTAGGTTATTTTTAAAAAGAAAATAATACAAATTAAATAAATTAATAGCTTATTCTAAAAGAAAAAATAATATTATAATTTATTAGATATCTAGATATTTAGCTAGATATTTAGATATTTAAATATTTCCTAGATATATATAATATAGCTACTTTATTAGAGAAATATATTTGAAATATACTAGAAATATTTAGAAAACTAAATCTTTTTAGAACTAGTATATTATAAGATATATATATTTTTTTATAGCTTTTTATATTTTAGTTTTCTTTTTTTTAGCTTTAAATTATTTTTATAAGAAATCTTTTATTTTATTTTTTAAATCCTAAACCCGTAATAATATTACTATATTAAATAAATAAAATAAAATAATAAATATTATTTTACTTTATTAATTAAATATAATATATTATTTATATTTTATTTATATTTTATTTATATTTTATTTATATTTTATTTATATTTTATTTTATATTTTATTATATTTTTATTATATTTTATTTATATTTTATTTATATTTTATTTATATTTTATTTATATTTTATTTATATTTTAAGTTATAATTCGAATTAGAAATATTAATATATAACTACTAATATAATAATATTTATAAGTTATTAATACTTTTATTTAGTTTCTTTTATTATTATTTATAATAGTACTAGCTAGGGGCCAAAGGAGAGTAGCTATTATATAACTGGTTTTATCTAGCTAGTATTTCCCTTTTTTTATCTCCTTTCCTTCTCTCTCTCCTTCTTCTTCTTAGCTTAGTATTCTCAATATATAGGATTTTCCTGGATTTTTGAGCCCTAGCTATTGCCTCGATCCCGCTATTATATAATACTAAGCTTACTCAACTCGGCCTATAGAGGTAATATAATACTGCCGGCAAAGGACCCGTACTTGTTCTTAGGAAGCAAAGGCAGAATTCCGCTCCTAATATTTAATAGGTAATCTTTCCGAACTCAAAGAAGAAAGATACGTCCTCCAAGACCTAGTTAATCTCGGAGCCTGGCCCTTAACTAGAGCAGATAACGTTCCTTATCCTCCATAACCTAGTTAATCTCGGAGTCTGGCCCTTGACTAGAACAGACGATAACCCGATATTCGGTCCTCTGCCGACTCAAAAGAAGAAAGATTCCCGTCCTCTATAACCCAGTTAATCTCGGAGTCCGGCCCTTAACTAGAGCAGATAACGCTTTCTCGATATTAACGAGAGCAAAAGAACCGGCATCCCCCTCCAAGAACCGGCATCCCCCTCCAAGAATCGGCAATCCTCCGATTTAAAACAAGAGACACGCCAATCGGTTTCGGATTACCGACTTAAAACGGAAGAAACCCGGTAATCGGTTCCAGTTCGCCGATTTAAAACAGAAGCAACTGTCTCACATTCGCCTCTCCCTCGTTCGCCCCTCCCTCGTTCGCCTCTCGTACGGCCGCCCCTTATACGGTACTACTCCTCCGATTCGGACGATTCGGACGATTCTGCCCCAGAGGCTTACATACGACGTCCTCCTGCCAATAATTTATCGTCTGAGGAGACCGAGAGCCGACAAGATCCTGGCGAAGCTAGCTCTGGAGCCGAGTTTGAGTCGGATACGGAGGCTAGTTCCGGCTCTGCAGACGATTTGGACTCTGCGGACGGTTCTATAGACAGTTTCCTGGACGAGCTTGGTTCTTTGGACGGTTCTGGGGATGATTTGGACTCTGCAGACGGTTCGGGCTCTGCAGACGGTTCTGCGGACGATTTTGGGTCTGAGGCTAGTTCTGGAGCCTCAGGTGAAGGTGGAGGTAGCTATTGGTCAGACAGTGACTATTAAAAGCTGGCCGTTTTGGGGGTTTCGTCAAAACCCTATTTCCTTTATATACCTGAATAAGGGCATTCAGATTTGGTTTCCGGGGGGGTAATGTGACGGCGCTGGCTGGGGGCCAAAGGGGGGTGGCTGTTACATGACTGGTTTCACCTAGCTAGCCGGCGTTTCAGTGATTTTAGCTAGTATTTTCCTCCTTTTATCCCCTTTCCTTCTCTCTCTCCTTCTTCTCCTTAGCTTAGTATTCTCAATATATGGGATTTTCCTGGATCTTTGAGCCCTGGCCATTGCCTCAATCCCGCCGTTACATTATTTCTTAAATAAAATTAAAGTTTAGCTTATATTATATAAATTATTATTAATAATAAAGAAATATTATTATAATTATAAATAATTTAGAAATATATAATTTAATTATTTTCTTATTATATAATATATTTTAATTAGAAAAACTTTATTTAATTAATTATTTTTAAGCTATATTTAATTTATAAAATTTCTATTATTTTATTTAAATTCTCAAGAATTATAAATTTATTAAAAACTTAATAATTATAATAAGGTAAGTATTATAATAATATTAAAAACCTTTAATTAAGCTAAAGGCTATCTACTAGGCTAAAGCACTGACTATATGCTAAGTCACGTGCAACCGCACCACGTGACTAGTACCACGTAATACTAATTTAGAATTCTGTCTTTATAAGGCTCAAAATCAATCTTTAGAGTTATTTTAAATACTACGCAATACGTGCGATATATTAAAAGTGGGATAATAGAAGTAAGTTATACTAGAGGGCAAAAAGACTAATGTTGCAAAAATTAGCACTGACCCTTTTGGTCGCTAGGGTCACCCGTACGTGAACCCTTGTACCCGGCTCGTCTGGAAGTTTCACTTCATTTGCCGAGCATTCTGTGGTGGCTGGCCTCTGCTCAGAACTTCACGGCTCTGCTTGATTAGCAATTCATCCTCACGTTTATCCTAACGTCAACTTTAGGTTCATAGTGTCGTGACACTGAAGTTCAATAATCAGGTGATGAACAGTTGAAGATGGAAAGTAGACGGCGTCCTGCAGTGAGCTGTGAAACTTGCCGGTCGCGGAAGGTGAAAGTACAATTATATTCCCCTTCTATCCGGATGGTCACGGTAACATACCACCAGTGCATCAAACCAAATTTGGAACCCTGCCAAAGATGTCAGCGACTGGGAAAAGAATGCGTCACGACAGGGGAGAAATATGAGCGTCCATACTACCACACATCGAAGGAGAAATATGAATTGATAGCGAAAGTTATTCGACATTTTGTTCCGTCGGCTTCCCTTGACACCGAGGGACTTCGTCAGATCATTGCTACCTTCGATCAACATTCTCAAACTCCAGGTCCTTCGTCCGCGGGAAAGACTGTTGACGAAGATGCTCCGTCCCTGCGTCACGTACTAGACGAAGATGATGGCGCAATGCTTGATGATGTCATGAACACACTTCGTAAGCTGCTTTAAGAGGTTGAAAGGACTGATCTGACACAACTAGGTTATGAAAGTGGTTCCAGCTGCGCTGTATTTCACCAGAAGATATGCTCATCAGTGTTGACGAGTCGCTCCCGGCTTTCGTCCGTAAAGACAATGGGACTGAGACGAGAAGGTATCCAGGATGGCCAGATAGTCGAGCCAGTCCGCGCCTCTGAATTGCCCAAAAGAGCAATCTTTGAAGCTGCCGCCAGTCGATTCTTCACGGAGGTCAATAGCGTGATATTCGTGATGAGTGAAGATCTTTTTCAATACCGTCTGGACGACATATACAACACCCGGCAAAACTGTAGTAACTCCTTCCTTGCTATGATATATTTAGTGCTGGCGCTCGGGGAGAGGTCAGAAGTCTATTTCAAAGCGGCTAGCTCACTTTTCGACAAATCCATCGAAGAAGGAAGCGAAGAGAGTGTTCAGGTGGTCATGTTAACGGTATGAGTCTGATGATCACGATACTTTAACAAATCTCTAATAGTCCTAGGTCCTTTACAGGCAAAACCGAAACCAGAGGAATCTT
This sequence comes from Hyaloscypha bicolor E, assembly GCF_002865645.1. NCBI lineage: Eukaryota > Fungi > Ascomycota > Leotiomycetes > Helotiales > Hyaloscyphaceae > Hyaloscypha > Hyaloscypha bicolor. The sequence goes on along the minus strand of NW_020194685.1, from coordinate 298,162 downwards.
GCCTGGATTCTCTTAGGGACAGGAATTCGAATTGCTCAGTCTCTGGGACTGCATTTAACCGACAAGTTCCAGGGAGAACACTCAGCGTACCGGGTTCAATGCAAAAGAAGGCTGTGGTATTCGCTTTATGAACTGGAACAACTTCTCGCATGCGCGAAGGGTAAACCGTCAGGCATCTCGGAAATTAGCCTGCTACCGGGGCGAGACATGGTGCGTACTGCTCCAGACTTTGGGGCCGATAATAACAAGACTTCAGGAAGTATGTACGAGTCCCTTCACACCCTTGGGATACGGCGCTGCAACAGCGGCGTTTGGGACCATTATTCGTCGCATATGCGGCCATATGTACCTTGGGACTGAAAATCAGATTCCGACGGAGACAACGATTAGCGCCCTTATCAATCAAGTCGAGGTGTGGTGGAATGCTCTCCCAGATTATTTGCGTTATGCAAACTTATCTCCACCTTCGTACTCCCGCGCCATCTCGTACCTTGGCCTCCGATATAATTATGCCTTGATGCTGATCACTAGGCGCTACCTTCTACAGTCACTGTTGTCCGGACATGACTGCGCGCCAGAAGTTGCTAGTCGAACCGAAGTTTGCGAGCGCGCCAGCGATCGTTCGACAACAATATTATTGGGGATGGCGGAGAAGAATATGATAAGCGACTTGATTTGGTTTGACGCCTACTTCATACTTTGTAATAGCATAATACTCTATCTCCAAGGTGTGAGACATGCCTCCTCGTCGACGCACCAGAAACAGATTAGGGACTACATACCCATCTTGAAATCGATGCGAAGATCACTGTTAAGCGAGTGCGCTCTGAAGAGTATGGAGGCTCTGCTGGCCGATCTTGAGAACAATAGTACTTCGGAGTAAGGTACCAATCACTCGTGTTGAAACAGTTGCTAATACCAAATTCACAGAGATCCGTTTACCGGTTTTGGCTGCGGCCCTATAGAGGCATTGGTGGAAACCGCCGAGGATAATCTGATGTCTTTTTTGGATCTGCAAGATGGTTTAGATTACTCAGATGTATTTTTTACAGGGCCATGAGTTGTGCTGCTAGACCCCCAATTAACATGTCCAATGTAAGGGATTCATTGGAAGCAATTGCTCCTAGTTTAATGAATCAAATTATGCAAGAAATCAGCGACGCTGGACCAATCAGCGCTTCAAGCAGTGCAATATATTTGCGTCGCACAACAGATATCTTCAGTCCAGCCTGTGTTACTCAGACCCTGCTTTCAATGGATAAATTTTTATGCTATTTTTTATTGGCATATTATTCCCACATCAACAAAAATTGCACTACCCAAAGAAAAGTAAAGCGGAGACGACGGAGGTGGAATGAGCGGGGCAGTGCGCGGAGCCCGAACCTTGGCATCCGTGCAAGTGCGGGCACCGCGCCATGCAAGCGAGCACAAGCACATTCGAACGGCGGAGCCCGCCACCATTCAGCGAGTGGAGCTGATAATTTCTGTCGTATACTTCATTTCGGTAAGCCTAAGCAAACTTCCACCAGAACTGTAAGTAACCAATTGGGATAAGCTTTGGGGTAGCAAATGCTGCGGAAGGTCCCGTAGCTTGACTCTTGTAGCCCGACACGGAAAAAAGTAAAACGACCCCCCCTCCCCCCTGTGTCGATAGGGGGTGTCGATTGGAGCAGGGGTGTTAATGACTTGTAATTGGATACCCAAGCTCTTAAAAATCTTAAGTTAGATTTTTTAATATAAGTATAAGCTAGCATATTATAACTCTTGTATTATAATTACGTGCTTCTTAACTTATAATAAAAAGATTCCTAAAATCGTATTTTAATTTACGGGAATTTATTTTCTAATTAATAAAATTCTAGTTTTGAGCCTTATAAGGCCCTATAAATTATAGGCTTATTTCTTTGTCCGGTAAGACATTACTACATTAGCAGCCGCACATGAATATTCCTGATTCGGATTATATTCTGGCTGAATTAGAGGTATTCATGTGTGGCCGCTAATGTGGCAATGTCTCACTAGACGAAGAGATATTAGGGACTTATTTGCTAAATTTCTAGGCTTTCTTAAGCTTATTTTTAAGATAAGACATGCGTTTTTTAAAATTATTTAATTTAAAGAGCTATTATTAATTCAAATTTTATTAATTCAAATTTATTTAAATAGCCCTTAATTAGCTATATAAAGAAATAAAACAAGTTTTGAATTATATTAATTACTTATAAAATTAAATTAAATTAAGAAAAAGCCAGAGTTTTGGTATTCCTGTCCGAGCGCCTCTACTTTGGGTTAGTGGCTAGTCTGGCCCCAATCGACACCCCTAATCGACACCGGGGGGGGGGGGGGGGGGGTTTACTTATTTCCCCTGACACCAGTAACGAGCCTGTGAACACAAGTCCGTGTTTTTAGGGCACTTCTCTAAGAAATGAATCCCATAACTATTCTAAGCGCATTTATTTTATCTTTAGAATTAGGTTTAAAGGCATTCTAAACTCGATCTATCCCTTTTCATCGTATACGCTTGAATTATACGAGGTGTTAATCTGTAGTTGTGAAGAAACAGTGAAATGAAGTGGGCGACTTTGGTTTTGTGATGCCTGAAAACATCGTTAAAAACACAGATTCATGTCCGCAGGCTCGTAAGCTCTCGGTCAGATTACATAGCCTAGGAGTCAGATGGCTGGTCGGAGGAAGTTCATAGAAGGCTACTTACGATACCAGACTAGATGTCCCAGATCTGAAGTGTTTTCAAAACTACGCTTATTCACTACATAACCTAATATGATCCCAATGTTCAATAGTTCTATAAAATACAAATACAGTTGTGATACCAATCTATTTCCCGAAGCACCAAAATAATAGACAAGACGACAAACTGAATGGTTCTATTACCTTTCGTCCCCGACAATGGGCCTTCTAACATTTTCTCAGGGCTTCAGAATTTGCAACTCCAAACGTGACGTTGATCCGACCACACGCTTGCTCGTTGTACGCTTTCTCGCTCAGTTTATTTCTCCCCTGATGATCTTTCCTGTTCTGTTTCCTCCACCTCACCCATAATTCGTGCCGCATGCGCCGCATATTTGCACCGTTTTCGAATTGCCGGTCCGTATTTAAAAAAGATGAAGGGGAACGGAACGCATAAAAGGGATAGAAACGCTGGAATTGATGAGGCCCAATGAATGCCTAGCTTGGTGAACCTGCGGGAATAATTAAGCCAGTAGAAGAGAAGGACGAAAGGCGCTGGAAAGCTTACATGTAGCTGGTGAAGAGGGGGAACACTGCACCGAAGACCGAACGGAGAACACTATTAGCGGCTAGTACCGAGGCCGTGTATATCGTGTAGGCGTCAACAAGGTAGTTTATAATACCAAGAAAGACTAGAACCATGCCGAACCCGAATGGAACTGTGGCGATAGTGCAAACAATCCAGTGGATTGATGGGTAATTTGTCCACGCGAACCTTTTACAAGAGAGTGGGTTAGACAGTGCTAACGCAATTTACTGTGGAACGAAGGATAACAAGTGAACTTGACTTACCAGAAAGCCCCAGTGGGAGAAATATAGATCCAACCATAACAGGAAAAAGGCGTTGCTCAGGCGGTGCCCCACGACTAGTTCTCTCAGCGGCTTTGATATAGCTACACGTCTTCAGTAATTTTCCAATCTAGGTAAGGTGAGATAGAAATGTACCGCTTATTCTCGGGAATGGTATATATAACAGCCAAAATCATGCCGACGGCCACACCGCAAAAAGGTAGACCTCCGATGCCCGCACTCCAACCCCGATCCCGCTGGAACACAATAGGAAATGCTGCGAACATCATATAGAGAGTCCCATAAACTACATGCGATGATCAGCCAATGCGCAGTGAAAAGAATCCAGCAAGAACATGCTCGAGGATTGAGAGGCACAAACTAATTGCCATATAAGTTGAGAGCAAGAGCACAATGGGCTCACGCAAGAGGAGTGCCCAGGGGCGCGCTAAGGAAGTTTGAAAGACCTGGCTTGTCGTTCTCTTCTTCATGTCGAATTCCAACTTGCTCTTATATATTCTCCCTGTGATCTTGCTTAACTTCTTCGCACGCATTGAAAGCAGGACCGGTGGGTATGTCTCTGGGACCATGAGGGTGCACAGGATCCACAAGGTGCCGTTGAAAATGGCCATCAAACCCATGATCCATCTCCATCCTTCAGCCTCCCCAACAAAGCCACCAACGATAGGTCCGAGAGTAGGCCCAAGAAATGGAGCAGCGGCAAAGAAAGCGGTCGCCAGTCCACGCTGCTCTGCCGTGAACAAATCCGCAATGACACCTCCAGCATTTGTCAAAGGACTGGATCCGAAAGCACCAGCAAAGGCCCGCAGGGAAATGAGGGTTTGGATATTCTGGCTTCCAGCTGCGCCCGCACACAGGATGCTAAGTACTCCATAAGTCGCTGTGAACACAATTTGACGACCATATAGTTCTGAAAGAGGTGCCCAGAGTAGAGGACCTATAGCGAAACCTAGGACGAATAGTGATACACCAAGCGTGGCAACCTCTTGATTGACGTCGAACTGTTCTATAATTTGCCGTATGCCACCGGTATATGCAGAGGAATCAAATGTGACACCAAACGTGGCAATGGCGACGAGAATAGTAATGGTCCATTTTCCTAAGGTCGGGAAGTTGCGTGGGTTGCGAGGATCATTGTGTAGAAATTCGACGATATAAGGGTCTTCCTCGGTGCCTGATCCTGAGTATTGATGCTCAAGTACTTGAGGGGTGATATGCGACTGTGATACGACAAGACGCAAATGTGCGAGGAAAGCTGCTTCTGTGGCCATTTCGGTCTTGAATGGGACTTTGGTTCCCGACAGTACTATGAAGAAAGAGAAGAAGTACACAAGGTAGGTGAAGCTCAAATCTCCTAGGCAATCCGGGGCAGCTCCATTACTGTTATTGGGAAGGACGCATCAATATACGGCCAACAAATTAGTTGCCAGCCTGCGTTTTACATTCCCAGTTATGCAGGCGACCTCGGAGATCGGTATTTGGTTGTTCAGCTTCGGGGGCCGGTCCCAACCCCACCATCTCGAAATCCGTCGCGGCCGGCAGGGCGGACTCCGCCTTATTGGGATCTTGCGACACAACATTAGCTTTTGTGCTCTGCACAATTTCTATGTCCTTTTCTTAGTAGCCCAGACCTTTTAGAATCTATTGCGCTGGGAGCAATATGGAGGTGCAAAAACGATAAGATTGAGGATTAATAAGGCCTAAATAACTAAGATATAGGTGGAGTGAGCTTTAAAACAGGAGAGAAAGAGTACAAAGCTTCGTGCTTATATCTATTAGCCTTTGGTAATATGAGTACTCCAAAGCACGTATTCTTTGTATATTACAAATTAGCTAATATAGCAAATGACTATATTAGTGAGCGTTAAGAAGCTCCGCAGAGCATTACAAATGAGAGTAGAGAAGACTAAATTAGTGGTGTAGCCTGGTACTGGAAGGAATAGTAGGCTAGCTAGGCTAGTGTACCACCAATTCAACAGAATTGCCAGACTAATAGGAGTGGAAGCGGGGGCAGTATTCCCACTACTGCTGGAAGGGTGACCAGCGCCTGAAGTTCCATAGAAGCCACCTGAAATATGGTATTCCATTATCAACTTATTAATAACACCACAGGTTCAGCTTTCCGCTATGGCCCGAACCGACTCTTCTTCAACGCCTCAAGTGGCCTTCAAAACATCTACGGCTCCGCGCCAATGTTCGCAAATCTGACTCCTCCCACTGGTTCTCTCTTCCCATAAGAGCCGGTGTTTTCCGCTGTGGTGGGGATTTTACCCCTATTGGTCACGTGGTTCTGTCATGTGACCTCCGGACGTCCGCCGTCCGCAACCCGCTTATATATTACCTCTCTTTCCTTCACTGTTTTAGAATCAACTAACCTTTACTCTCTAATTACACTTCTCGTATACTATAGTCCCATGCTATAAAAGCTCATTCTACTTTATATATTACTATTTATTTTATATTTCTATTATATTATAATTTTTAAAAGCTAGTATTCTTAAAAGTATAGGATTTTAGTATATTTATTTTCAAATAAAGTATTAAAAAGCATAGATAGGTCTCATAATAATTAGTATTAATATAGCTATAGTTATTAATAGTTAGATAAAATAGTTATATAATATAAAGATAATTAGAAATAATAAATAATAATTATATAATCTTATATTATATAGATAACTTGACTAGTAGCTAGTCTCTATTAGGCTTAGCAAATTTAGGAATCATATATTAATACTATAATACTATAATTCTTATTTCTAAATAATAACTATTTTACTAATTTATATAAATAGTATTTTATAATTATATAATAGTATTATATATTTTTAATAAACTAATACTAATTAGTTTATATTTAGATTAAAATAAGATTTATTTATATATATAGATTAGATAATAAGAAGATTTAAGCTATATTTATTTAAGATTTAATTTCTTAAAAATAAAGCTATTATTCTATATTAAAAAGAAAATAACTATTAATTACTTTTATTTATAATTCGGTTCTATAAAAAAGAAAAGGCACTTAATCTTACTAAGGCCCGACTAAGCTATATTAAAAAAGGGAAATAATAGTTGCCTTTATCTATAACTCGGTTTTATAAAAAGAAAAAATATTACTTTTTATTAATTATTAAATAGTTAGTTATTTAATTATCTAACTATTTTATAAAACTACTTTTTTTTATAAAAAAACTATTCTCTTTATAATTACCTAAATACCTGAAACTCTTAAGCTTTAGAACTATTAAGTTCTTTCGAAATCTCGATATTTCATTTCTTAAATTTCACTTTCTAAATTTCTTATTATAAACGAAATTTTTATCTCGAATATAATAATTTCTATAAATTATCTATTTTATAAACTATTTTCCTTTTTACGAATCTATTTTTTTTTATATAAATTATTATATCTCAAACTAGATATAAGCCTATAAAATATATAATAGCGGAATCTATTATAGTAAATAATTCCTTTATTAAATTTATTTAATCTAATTAATTTATATTTATAAGAAATAATAATTATAAGAAAATAATAATAAAATAGAAATATAAAATTAATCTAGATACTATTATAATATAAGAGATATCTAAGTTCTTAGATATTAAATTATTTTAATATATTTTTTATAAAATAATTAATAATAATTTTTAGAAACTATTTAGATATAACTTTAAGAACTTTATTTATTAAGGGAATTTTAATAAACTTAAACTTCCGGAAATACTATATCTATTATACTCTGCCGCTTTATTAGTAAATTTAGCGTCACGTGACAGTAATAACATATACGGCTGGCTAGTATTTAGAATACTAAAGCTCTTATACTTATAAGCTTTCTTTCTTAGTTTAGAATTCTCGGATTAAGAGCTATTTTATTTGCTTTTTAACTCCAGAAACCCGGTTTTATAATATTATTTTAAACTTATTTTTGTTTCTATAAAGGAAATAAAATTATTCTTATATCTTATATATAAGTACGATTTTTACGGCAATTAATAATAATACTATTAATATATATAGTTACGGAATTATATATCTATTAAAGAAATTAAGAACTTATTAGACTCTCTTTTATTTCAAGTTTATAATTTCTTCTTCTTTTTTCTGAAATACTATAATAAATCTATCTTTATAAACCCAGATTACAAATGTAATTACCGAGCTTTAAGTAAAGGTTTAATATTAAGCTAAGATTATTTAGTAATAGGGTAATAGTCTTCTCTTCCTATAAGCTCGCTCTTTTATAAATATGAAGCCGAAATTCTCTCTTCTATATCCCGAAAAATTTAATAGCCAGATTTATAAGTTTAATACCTGGCTTCTTTTAATTAAGGCTAAGCTATAAGTTAATAATAAGGCTATTAGTAATACTATTACTTAGTTCTATTATATTTACTTTAATCTAGAATCTTATATTCAAGTAATGGTTTTTTCCTAGCTTTTCCAGGCTAAAAATAATTAAACCTGGTTCTATCTCTTAATTCTTAACTAGCTCTCTTGTATTTACTCGAATCCGAATAAGATATAAAAGACAGAAAATAAGCTATATTCTTTTAAGTAAGGTATTAATTCGCTTTATATATTTATTACTAATTTTAAATATATTCTATATAAGAGATATAGGCAAAAATAAAATAATATTAATAAGATTATAGCTTTCTATTAAGAATTTAATACTATAATTAAGAATAGACTAGCTTAATAGCTAAATTTCCCTTAAACCTATACTAAGTTTATTGAGATAATATAATAGCTAGCTAGATATTCTAGTATATATAAATATCTAGTTTATAACTCTAAAAAAAAGCCTTATTATTTAAAAGATAATACTATAGATATATTAACTATTAATACTATTAGTATAATTACTGAGCCTTTATAACCCCTCTCTCTATAACTCTTCTTTCTATAACCCTTCTTTCTATAACCCCCCTTTCTATAACTCTTCTTTCTATAACCCTCCTCTTTATAATTCTCCTTTTTATAACTCTCCTCTCTATAACCCTCCTCTCTATAACTTTCCTTTCTATAATTCTCCTCTCTATAATTCTCCTCTCTCTTCTATATAAATAATTAAATATAATCTATAAGCCCGGCAAAATACTAGCTATTTTATAAGCTAGGCAAATATATATATTATAAAAATAATAAATACTAGATAAAGAACTATAATATTTAATTATATAAAAAGAAAATACTTCTGCCAGAACTAAAGATTATAATAGGTAAAAATAGTAGAAAAGTCGGAATTTATATAATTAATAATTCTAATATTTTAATTAAATTTTATAGCCCTTATTCTAATTCAGATTTAAATTTGAAAGAATTAGTATATTAAGAACTAGTAGAATATATAAATAAGAGATACTAGAAGTAGAATATATAAGAATATATAAGATTATATAATTTATAGAAGCTATAAAGGGCTTATTTTTAATATTTGAAATGAGTTTTCCTAAAAAGAGAGAGTAATATTATGCTCTGCCGCTTTACTAGTAAATTTAGCATCACGTGACCGCGATAATATATATAGCTGGCTAGTATTTAGAATACTAAAGCTTCTGTATTTATAAGCTTTCTTTCTTAGTTTAGAATTCTCGGATTAAGAGCTATTTTACTTGCTTTCTAAATCTAGAAACCCGGTTTTATAATAATACCTATATAAAATTCTTTAATATAGTAATATATATATATAATAAAATATTAATACTTTTATTATTATAACTATTCTATTTTCTATTATTAAGGAAAATATATAATATATTTAAATAAATAAGAATTTATTAAAAGCTAGACTAAATCTTATAAAAGAACTAATTCTATTAGGCTTTATTATTTTTATAAAAAACAAGTATTTAGAATCTATTATTTTTAATAGTTTTATATTATTATTATTTCTTTTTTTTATTATTATATTCTATATTTTTATTAGATTTATATACTAGTATAAAAGCTCTAGAAATAAATAATATACTTTTACTAGCTTTATTACTATTACTATAACTGTGAAGGCCCGTTCGTTAATGCGAGCGGTTTGGGAATCGGGGCTAAGCGAGGGGCCCGATTCGCTAATAAAAAGGCCTAATTTTGAAACAATATATAACTTTCTAATAAAAGGTAAACGCTGAATTTTAATTAAATAAAGGACATTAATACTTATAAGAAACTTAGATATATATTACTTAGATTAAATTCTATTAAAGATAAAAAGATTTAATAATTATATATTTTAAAAAACTGTTTTATAATTAAAATTATATATAGTCCTAATAAAAGGTTTTAGCTAAAATTACTTAAATAATATTACTAATTAAATAACTTTTAATAGATCCTACTAATAGAATTTTATTAATTTATTAATTTAAAAATATTATAATATTTTCAAAATTCGCTCGTATCCGACCTCGGATTTATGAACCGGAGTTCGCTTAAGTAGGCAATTAAGCAATCGGGCCCCTCGCTTAGCCCCGATTCCCAAACCGCTCGCATTGACGAACGGGCCTTCACATAACTATATTCAAATATTTCGTAATTACCTTTTTTGTTTTTAATTATAAAATTTATTAGAAAAGTTACTAAGATCTATATTAAAAAGTAAAAATATAATAAATCTAATAGTAGTTTTAATAATAAACTTACTATTTTCATTAATATCTATTAATATATAAAGCTTTTATAAAAGATATTAATATAAGCTTTTTTACTATATTAAAGAAATTAGCTTAAACTACTTTCATAATAACTAGGTCTTTTAATATATATATAAAAAGATTTATTTTAATATTTATTCTTTTTTAAAAGCTCTAAATTCGAATACTAAAATTTAAATAAGTGAAATACTATTATATTAGCTTTTATAATAATTGAATTCCCGGAAAAAACAATATTTAAAACTATTTAATTACTAATTAATAAATTATATTAATTATAATATAATCTTATATCTAACTTATAAAATACTAAATTTCTTTATAATAAAATTATTATTTCTTACTAAAATTACCGAATATATAAATATATAATTTTAAATCTTTCTATAAATCTCGGCTAGCTTATTAATAAACTCTAGTTATTTATTATTATATATAAGAGTAAATAATAAACTAATTTCAAATTCTTTTTTATTAATTAATAATACTATTTTTAGAATTCTTTAAATTATTATTTTCTCGGAAATTATTAATATAGATCTAGCTATAACTTTAAAACCCGTAATTATAATAATTATATTTCGAAGTTATATTTTATATATAAGAAACCCAAATACTATTTATAGAAATATATATTAGAGAAATAAAAAGCTAAAAAGGCTCGATTTAAGAATAGAAATATCTATTAATTTAGATTCCAAAATACCTATAACTTTAATAAATATTTTAATAATACTTATATATAATATATTACTAAAGCTAAAAGTAAAAAAAGTAATAAGAATAATAAGAATAAACTAATAAATAATACTTTTAAAGCTTTATTAGTAAAAATAAATAAAAAAGAGAAATATTATTCAGATTTCTATTTTATTTTAATTAAAAGCTTTTTAGCTACTTTTACTACTTCTATTTTACTAATAATTATAGCTAATATTCTTATAAATAACCTTATTTCTCTTTTCTTTATATATTAGATAATAGATAAAAACTATATTTTAAAGTCTATTAAATCTTTAATAGAAAATATCTAGACTTTTATAATTAATAATATATTAAAATATAATATTTATTATTTTTATACAGTTATAATTAATACCGGAATCTCTAAATATTTAACTACTAGTTCTAATTAATTTCAAGCTTTATAATAAACTAATAATAGTATTAAATTTAATAAAACTATTAAAAGTCAAATTAATATCTAGTTTAATATTAGATTTATATCTTTTATTAGATTTATAATAATAAAAATACTAATTAAATAAATATAATTCTATATTATATCTATAAAAACTCTATTTTTATTTAGCTTAGCTAATATAAATAAACTAGAAATCTATTTTAATAATTTTACTAATAATTTTATTATTTTTATTAGAAACTATATACCTATAATATAATATTTCGGATACTTTTTCCTGCTTTAGAATATTATATTATAAAGCTTTATTTCCGAATTATTTATTTATAACTCTTGTTTTCTTATAAAAATTAAATTATAATATCTATATTATTAATTTAGCTATTTATTTATTAATAAACTCTGGAATATATTAAAATAAATAGGTTATAATATTAATATAAAAGCTTTTAAATATTTTGTAAAATACTATAAATAATACTAGAAATATAGCTAATTATTTAGATAATTCAAATTTAATCTAAGAAATAATATTAGCTTTAATTACTATATTATTATTAATATTTTCTATATTTCTAATAAGCTTATATTTTATATTATTAATAAAGGTATTTAATATTAAATTAGCTAATAGCTTTAGAATATTAATATAATATATATCTAAAATATATTTAAATAATACTAGATTAATAATTATTTAGGTTCTTCTAATTTAATTATAATAAATATTAAAAAGTAGTTTACTAATAAGAAATTTGCTTAGCTTATAAATATTATAAAAACTAAGGTTAAGATTATTTCTATAAAAGCTTATAACTTTATTGGAATTATAGAATATTATTATAGCTAAAATTAATAGAATTAAGAAGGATATTATATTTTAAATAGCTTTTAAGGCTATTAATAATTCTATAAAACCTAATAGTATTATTTTAATTCTTATAATTTATAGTATTTTATTTCAAATAACTAAATATAATATTATATTATTTATTATATTATAATAATTAGTAGTATTTAAAAAAGTAATAGTAGAAATTTAGAAGCTTTAAGCTAGATACTAAATTACAAATACTTTAAATACCCGAAATAGTTCTAGTATTATTAATATTTATAAACTATTTCTAAATTCGAATATTCTTATTTAGTATAATAGAAATATTAATTAATTTAATAATTAGAATAAATTATATAAGCTAGTAGCTATTAATAGGAAAAACTATATACTAGCTTTATTATATAATAATATTATCTTCTATTTAATTTTTATAGAGCCCTTTTATATAGAAGATATTAAGGTTATTACTAATAGCCCCGAATCTAAACTTATTTCTAAATTTTATAATAAAACCAAAAATAATACAAATATAATTTCTTTTATTATTTCTATTATTCTATTAAAGTATAATAGAGGACGCCCTTACAAGAATCCTAATATTATAATATAATAATTCCTATTATATTAAAGTTATTAGATTTCTAAAAAAGAATATATTTAAAATTATTTCTAAATCTCAAATACTAGAAGAAATATATATTTTTAATTCCTAATTTATTAACGAGATTAAGAATAAGAATATTAAAAAGAAGCATAAAAAGTCAAAACTTATTATTTGAGCTCATAATAATAAAAAGAAATATATTATATTAATTTAATTATCTATTATTTAATATATTAGCTAGAGAATTATTTTTAATATTATTATAATAATAAATATTATAAAATTATATTTATATAATATCTTATAAGCTTATATCTAATTAATAACCTTATTTAATTATAATTATTATATTAATTTATTTTATAAGCTTATTAAAAAGCTAAATCTAAAAAATAATTCTATTCTAAAAATTATAAAACTAGAAACTATTAGTTTAAAGCTTATTATTTCTATTATATTAATAAGCTTTCTATAAAATAATTAATTTATAACTTTTATTTCTTTTATAATAAATAAATCTTTAGAATTATTAGTTTTTGAACTAATAATATCTTATTTATTAGAACTAATAATTTTATAAAGGCTATTATAAATATAAAATCTAGAACCTAGAAAACAAAGTTAGATTATTTTTATTTTAATAGATTTAAAGCTAAAGAGAAAAAAAAAATCTTAAAGAAGCCTCGAATCTAAATAATTATAAGCTATATATAAGCTTATATACTAGCTTAAGCTCGAGGTCACATATAACTATTAGGTAATTATAGATATTATATTTAGATATTAGATATCTTACTAGTTCTAGTCTACTTTCTACTAGTACTATATATTATAATAACTATAATAAAGGCAAAGTAACTAAAGCTTTAAAAGACTAAAATCTTAACTAAAAAATATAAATGCCTTATTTTTAATTATAATCTTAAGTTTAATAAAAGTATTATTTATATAAATATTACTAGAATTATTCTTATATAAAACTACTAATATAAAAATCTTTAAATTATTTCTATAAAAAATATTATTATTATAAGTAATAGAAATACTATTTATTAAAATCTTTTTATTAAAGATTAATATATTATATTAATTTATTAACTAGAAACTTTATATAATTTATTAATTATTATTTAAGCTATTAAATCTTTGGAAACTAATATAAAGGTATTTAAAAAGTATATTTAATAGCAAATTAAGAATATTATTAGAGAACTAAAATTCATAATACTAATTAAAGAATTCTTATATTTAATTATTTTTATAAATACTTTATTTATAAATAATAGAGATCTTTTTTCCTAAATCAAATATATTCTAGTTCTAATAAATAGAACTATTATTAGTTATTTATATAGATTTGAAGTTATTATATAAATACTTTATTAAATTAGATATTACTTAAAAGAAATATCTAATAATTAATATAATATATCTTTATTAGATATATAAATAATAAGAGATTATAAAAGTTAAGTAAATTAAGAAAGAAATCAAATTCTGCTAATTATATAATAAAATTAAAGCTATTAAATACTCTTAAATATATTATTAATATAAATATTATATAATTAAATATAAAGAAATAAGATAAATATAAATAGAATAGAATAGAAAATAAATATATAAAATAAAAGAATATATATAGAGATTTCCTTAACAAAAACATTTAGGTATCTAATATCTAGATATCTAATATTTAAATATCTAGTACTAGGCTAGATTAGAGAATTAGTATATAATTAGAGAGAAATATTACTTTTTGTATTTTTAGAAAAGTTCTAATATTAATATAGCTATAGTTATTAATAGTTATATAATATAGAAATAATTAGAAATAACGAGATATAAATAATAAGTAATAATTATATAAATAACTCGACTAGTAGCTAGCTTTTATTAGGCTTAATAGATTTAAGAACTATATATCTATTATACTTACCTTAAAACTAGTATTACTCAATTCCCCCTCTATCCTAATAAGCGAGTACGGCTGCTTTACTCAGGCAGCTAACCGAGCGCACCTAAGCAGGGGCAAATAGTACTAATGCGGCCTTTGGCTATAGTTTCTACCATAATATAAATACCTCCCTGCCCTAGCTACTCTGCCCTCTCTCTATTATTATTCTCTTCTAACTTTTCCAATCCGCTACTTGGCCTTATTTACACACTCATAATCCCTATAATTATCTTACCTCCTTTATAGTAGCTATATTACCTATAATAATACTAGTTAAGAGTAGTCTAATACTTACCTTGAGTTCTTTAATCTAGAAGGCGTACCTTTGGTATCCTTCTAATTATTCTTCTTTAAATTATACTATTAACTTAGATATAGCTATTCTCTATATCCTAGTCCCAAATATTATTAGTTTTAGCTTAACCTTTATATATTTGCTACTATTCCTACTTATTAGCCGGAGATTATAAGGGCAAGATATATTTATTTAAGATATGTATTTATGAAATAAGACTAATAAAAAAATAGCTTAGAGTAATAGGAACCCGTTCTATCTTACTATATTATAGTAATAGTATAATCCGGAAACTATTAACGAGTTTTCCCGCAAGCTATAGTTCCTAGTATTATTATTAGCTCTATATAATATATTAGGTTAAGATTTATCCTATATATAAATTAGGGATTAGTAGAGGAGCGGCTAATACCTTATAGAAAGGGATATTATATGCTTATTTTGACCCGGATATTATACTACTAGTATTACTTTAAGCTAAGGGCTAATTAATACTATTTCCCCCCTTAAATAATTACGAGTGGGTTCTTTAGTAATATTATACTAAAACTTTATTAGTATCCCCGAATTAGAAAATATTAGGTGCTTTTAAGAGCTGCTATTTACTATAGATCCTCGATTACGTATTTTTAGTAATATTAATTATAGTATAAAAGTATAGCAAATATTAAACCTATTTGAAATTATTTATAAGAGAGAATAGTAGTACCTCCTAGAATAAAGAATTATATTATTCGGGATTATATTCTGGTTATAATTTAATCTTAGCTATATAAAAGGATTTATTAATTATAGTACTATTTCTTAATTCTCGGTATAGCTAAAGGAAGCTAGAAAGAAGATATTAGAAATTATAAAGAGAATATATTATATAACCTCGAATATAATACTATCTGATTCTTTTTTGGATTTTAGGCAGATATAGTAGGAGGTATTAAAATAGCTCTTATATAATATAGAAATAGATATAATATCCCGTAATTATATTCGAGTTAGTACAAGGCAAAATATTACTAAGGAATTCTTATAAGAGAAGGGTAATAAGAGAGAAATATATGTGGAATAGACTAGATATAAGATACCTTTGAGTTTAAGGTTATAGAATATATATTAATATTTAGATTATATTTCCTAGTAAAGATAATTCTTTAAAATAGTAAAATAAAAGAGATAGCTAGGGAAATAGGAGAAGCCTATATTATATAGCCTATTACTAAATTATATAAGTTTAGCTTTATAGAATAGGGCAGAATCCAGGGAATAATAAAAAGAAGGAATTAATAGTTAGTATTAAAAATCTTATAGTACTAATTATTACTAGATTAATAGACTTACTAGTTCTAGTAAATACATATGTCCTTAAAATATAGAGAAGATAAAGAGTTAGGAATTCATATACTAGGTAGTTTAGCTTAGTCTCTATTTTGGCCTATAATAATAGAGTAGTAATTATAAATAATAAATAAAGGAAATTCTATTATATAAGACTAGCCCTATTTCTTATAGAATTATACTCTCAGGTTATATATAAAGTTCTTTTAGTATACTATTTAGAAACTAGTATTTCTAAAGTTTATTTTCTATTATATTTAAATTCTCTTATAATAACTACTATTAAAATAAATTCTAACTAATTAAGTATTTCCTATTACTAGAATTAATTACTTCTAGAAACTTGCCCGGCTCCGTTATATAGTAATATTAAAGCAGTTAATATAACTAGTTTTTGGACCCGGGAATTATTACTATATAATATTAGAGATATAGTTATATCTTTTAACTATTTTAAATCTTGAGTTCTAGCTTCTAATAAAAAGAATTATTTGGGATTAGAAAATAATATATATAGAGCTCTAGATATAGCTACTAATTATACTATAAAATAAGTTAGTCTAATATTTAGAGGAATAATAAAGAATAACTATAGCTTTAATAAAGGTAATAAAGTAAATAATAATCTACTAATTACTAAATCCCTAGATTATAGTATATGTAAGAAGGCCTTAATAGGGTATCTAAGCTCATATAATTACCAGAATTCCTATAACTTTACTCTTAATATAAGTAATAGCCTTACTAGTTCTATATAATTAATATTAGGTAATAGTCTAGGTAATAAGGCAAGTTACTAGTTATATTTCACCGGATATAAATTTAATAATATATAGATAGACTTGTTATTCTTGAGAAAAATAGGCCAGATAATAGCCAGGAGAATTATAATTTAAATAGTTATAATAATAATTATAATAATAACCTGAAATCTATTTAAAATAATAAGGGCTAATATTACAGGCCCAGGAATCTAATCCTATTACCTTTAGACTTTAAGAAACGAATTTTAATAAGCTCAGAGTAGAAGTCTTCCTTTAGTAAAACATATAATCTTAATATACGAATTATGGCCTTTATATTAGTATAGGAGGCTATTAAGAAGGCAGCTTATTATAAGAACCCCGCTTATATAAAGCAAGTTTTCAGATAAACTAGATTCCTTATTATACTTATAAAGCAAATAACTCTTAATATCTTATATAAGATAATATACCTAATAGGCTACAAGATTAAATAATGCCTCTAAGAGCCTCTTAAGTCTCTTAAGTATAAATAGTTTTCAGGTAATACTAAGGTATTATAAGCTAGTATTATTAGGTACTATTAGTATATCTTTAATTATTACTACCTACTTACTAAACTATTAAAGAAATATAATAGGCTAGTATTTGAGATATAGCCTCTTCCCAAGAAAAAGTATAGAAAGCCACCTAAGGTTAGAGCCCCATATAAATAATAAAATAGAATAATAATATTTTTTATAATTAGGGATAATTACTTCTTTTCTAGTCTTAAATAAGTACTTTAATTCTTATTACTACTTATAATAGTTTGTATTTTCTTAAAATAAATAAGTTTACTTTTTATAGATTTGAATTTTTTATTTCTATAAGCTTAAGATAGTATTTAGTTCTTTATATTCGTATAACTATTTTATTATATAAATCCGTTTATTATTATTTTATAATTACCTAATAATTTAGCCTCTTATATAAATAGTATTATTAGCTAAGGTTTTAGAGTTTAGGAATTATAATTTTAAGCTATTATTAGGGAATAGAAAAATATTATTCCTAAAACATAATACTTTTACTAATTACTATAGGCCTCCCTATAATATTTTTTAAAGAAGTATAATTTAATAGCTATTTCTAATTCTTTTAGCTATTTTAGCTTTTACTACTAGTTTTGGCTATATTATTACGTGATTATACTTATTTTCCCCCTCTTTCCCTTTCTATAGAACTAATATTTTAAGTCTTTATCTTAACTTTATATAGTAATATTTAATTTAATTTAATTCTTCTTCTAGTTCTATATCTAATACGAGAATTTACTATCTCTAGTCTGCCCTTTAGCTCAAATTCAAAACCTACTATAACCTATACTAATTACTATATCTTAATACTAGTTATACCCGAACCTAATTTAATATTTAAATACTTAAATAATATTATATCCTAATACTACTAATAGTTTAGCTTTATTACTTTATTATAAGTTAAACTAATTCGGGCTTATAAGTAATATAGCTAGATAAACTAGGTAAGTACCTGAATCTCCCTATCTAAGATTTATTTGCTTTATATATAAAAACTAATAGTACTTTAGTAACCCGAATTTAAAGTTCTAATAATATAGAGTTCTATTTCCAAGCTCTAACTCGAGATTTACCTAGTTTCTTTAAAGTAATACCAGAAGTTATAAAACATAATTCGTATAATATAATTTTATAATCCGAAACCGGACCTATATTACTAGAGCTATTAGTTACTAAAGTAAGAGGCATTTATACTAGACTTATAATAATTAAAGCCAAGTATATTAAAGTAAATTAGAAGCTACTAGCCTTATTTACTTAAGTAAAGCTTAATAGTTAGTAATAGTAAGCTTTAATTATTCTCTATTATACTCTCTTATATAAGTACTATAATTTCCTATTTATATTATAATATTTATTTATATATCTAGCTCTATAATATACTAACTAAAATATGGCTTTATAATATTTATATTTTTCTCGAAATCTTATAATATTATCTACCTACTTCTTTGGATTTTATACTAGACTTTCTTTATTTATTATACTTAATAATAGTACTACTTTATAAGATAATACTAATATTTATAGATACTTGAATTAAATACCTAGAAAAGATAAGTTAGTATAAAATAGCTTTTAAAAATAAAGATATTTGAGACTAAGAGATCTAGATATCTAATACTTATAACTAGTATTCTAAGGCATCTAATAGAGCTCTAACTATTAGTAGACTTTATTATTACTATATAATTCTTGTAACTAATACTCTTTAAGAATTATTCTTATATAGCAAGTTTTTTTATATTATAAATTCTTTTAACCTAGCTCGAATATTAATCTTAATATTATTTAATCTAGTCCTAATTCTTATAGGAAAGCACTAATGCAAGTTACTTATTTTAGATACCTATTTTATAAGAATATATAAGCTATTATTTAAGTAAATAATAGAAAGGTTTAATAAAGAAGTAATATAATTTTTGTGTTTTCTAAATCTCTAGATTAGAAGAACTACTTCTAGCTTTATAGAATAAGGATATCTAATTACTATTTCTAATATCTATATAATACTTGATTTTAAATTAAAAAATAATACTTTAATTAAAGCTATTAAGGGAATACTAATAATAATTACAAACGAGAAGGCAGATATTTCATTCGAGTACTTATAGTATCTTTACTATAAGATACTAGTAATTATTCTTAAATAAGCTAGAGATCTAAAAGTTTTATTTTTTCTTTATATTATTCTCGCTTTTATATATTATATATCTTATTCTCTATATATAATAGATTTTTAGGAAGCTCGACTATTTTGAGTTTAGTTAATAATAATATTAAATGCCTTAATTAATTATTTCTCGGAACGGGTTAAATATAACAAGTTCCCAGAGTCTATAAAAGATAACTAGTATTTATTTCCTAAAGATTATATAATATATAGACTTTTATAAACCAGAGACTATTTCCCTAAATACTAGTTTATAAAAAAGGTTAAAGATAATAAGAAGTCTCTCGAAAAAGTATTAATAACTTCTTAAAGAAAAGAATAAATTCTTTAGCTTATATACTATATTACTAATTATAGTAATTTACTAATTTATTAGGATAGTACTATATATATGTTTTTAGTAGAATATACTAATAAAATAGTAAGTAAGGAAGCTTACTAGAGGGAAGTTAGATAATAAGATAATAAAAGAAATTAGTAGTAAGAACTATAAGATATATAATACTATATATAAAATAATTAATATAAATATAGAAAAGGGCCGGAATAAAGAATTATATTCTGGGAAAAGATTACTAGCGAGTTATTTACGTATTAATAAACTATAGTAATAAGAGAAGCGGCTTTATATATGGAACTATCTATATTAAGAAGAACTATAGGCTATAATAAGATAGTTTATAAAAGATAAAAGATACTAGAAGTTTAGTATATAATTTCTGAATTATTATTAAATTATTAAAAAATATTTCTTTAAGCTATATTATATTTACTATATCTTCTTTAATAAACTATTACTTATAAAAGCTCTTTATTTTAAGGCCCTATTCCTCGAGTTTTATTTACTAAAGTAGTAAGTAATTATTAAAATAATAATACTTTAGTAAGTCTATTTTCTTAAGATTTATCTATTTTATACTATTATATTTTTTTTTATTATAGATTAATTCTAAGCTTTCTAGAAATTACTTCCTTTACTAGTATTAATAAGTTTGTCTAAGCTTAATATTTTCGGATTTTCGAGTATAATAGTAATAAAGATAACTAATTAATATTAGTTATAAGAAGTATATTTTATAGCCCTTTTTTACTTTATATTAATTTAATATTTACTAAACTATAAAATAAAATCTATTATTATATCCGTAGTAATAGTTAAAGGCTTAGATTATTCTTATATTAGAGATCCTAGTACCGTATATTATAACTTTTTTAGAAAGTCCCAGATCTTTTAAATTACCTTTTTCTTATTATTATTATAGAATTCAAATAGCTTACCTAATAATAAAGAAATAAGCTATCCGGCCATAACCTAACTCTCAGAGAAAAGCTTGATTTTTAGCCTCTATATTAGAAGGCGCTTATACTTAATTAAATCGGGAAAAATATTTAATAAAAATATATATAACTAATCTTTTAAGAATAGATAAGAAGCCTCTATAATTTCTAGTAATTCTTTAAATTGGAGTTTTATTAGGTCTACTAGACTAGAGCCATTTAATATTAGCCAAATGAACTTACTTATTAATATTATTTTCTATTAGTTTATATTTATTTAATATAACTTCCTATATTCTTATTAGTAAGCTCGGCAAAAATACTGGTATTAATACATATTAATACTTGCCCTATAATATCCGTTCCTAAGTAGTAGAAAACCCGGTATACCGGAAATAACTAATAAGATTATAAGAATTACGGATTTTTTACTATAATATTTTCTTTAAACTAATTATAAAAAAAAAATTATATTTAAAGTTAATAATAGGCTTATTATATAAGTTCTATTTATATAGTAACTTGTAAATATTGAAATTTGTTCAATTTTCCGATATATTAGGTTTTCTGCTATATAAAAATAGATATTATTTTAATTATTATTTAATTATTTTTATTTACTATTATTTTATATAACTTAAAAATTAAAGATTTATAAGTATTAAAAACGCTAATAATTTGGTTTAAATAAATATATAAAATAACTAAATCTTTAATAAAAATATTAATATTTATTAAAATTGTAATTTTATAAGTTTTGTAATTCTAATAAGCTTATTACTAATTTTTTAGTATATAGTTCCTAAATTTTAGGTAGTTTATTACTAAATTTATAGGCTAGAGGCCCCTAAATTTTCGCGTAAATTTAGTAATAAGATATTAATATTAAAATTTCTGGTATTTTTACTAAGCCTATAGTTATTAGAGGCAATAATTAAAAGTAGTAGAAATAAGATATTATTTAAGTCTTTAATAGATAAAAATAGGCATATATACCACTATACTAAACCTAGTATTAATAATCTATTCCTATAGATAGTAATTTCTAGAGATACTAGTTCTTAAAAATAACTATATACTTATACTAGAGAATTAGGAAATGCCCCTTACTTAATCTTAGTATCCGGAAAAGAAGCTAGTATCTGAAGTTTCACATTTTTATTTATAGCTCCTTATTTTATATAGCCCTATTATTTTAAATTAGTAAGCTATATTTATTAGAAAACTTATAAATCTCAGATATAATATAATAATAATATAATCTCTTTAATTTATAGTATAGTATAGCCACTTTTTTCTTGCTCCTAATTAAGTTATATAATATTATCTATTCTATAATTCTTATTTTATCTTATAATATTAAGATATATAATCTACTAGCCAAATATATCTAGGATTATAAGGGTAATAGAAGGCCAAGATATAGGAAAAGATTTAGGTAGCTTCTTCTTATTAATAAGTAATTTTATAAGGAGGCAAGCTTTATTTTTTATTTAAAGAATACCTTTACTATTAGTACCGGTTTATATAGCTTTACTAGAATCCCTAATATTTATAAATTAAAAACTTTTTTATAATATGTCTTATAAAATCATATTAGTTATATTTATAAGCTAATAGTAATCTTTATCCTCGAATTATAATAAA
Source organism: Hyaloscypha bicolor E (assembly GCF_002865645.1). Taxonomy (NCBI): domain Eukaryota; kingdom Fungi; phylum Ascomycota; class Leotiomycetes; order Helotiales; family Hyaloscyphaceae; genus Hyaloscypha; species Hyaloscypha bicolor. The sequence goes on along the minus strand of NW_020194685.1, from coordinate 275,352 downwards.
GTTCCTTTAGTAAAGTTCTTTACTAACCTTAAGTAATAAATATAATATATATAATATATAGTTAATTATATAATCTATTTAGAAACGCTTCTTTTATATCTATAAAATTAATATTAAATATATAAGAGAGAAAAGATTTTTTTCCCTAGACTAAATAGCTATAAATTAAGAGGTAACTAAAATAATAATAGGTATCTTAAACTATAATACCTTAAGTTTTATTAAGCTATATCTAACTTACCTGAGGTATTTATAAAAATAGTTATATAGAGGCTAAATAAATACTTATAGAAGAAGTTAATACTCTTGGGAATATAATATATAAAGAAGATAATAGAGAGGCATTAGATTTATATATAATAAGAGTATTTAGAAACTATAAAGAAGTATAGAAAGATTAGTTAGTATTATTAGAATAATCTAAAGAAGTAATATAAATATAACTTATTTATAAAACTTAATAGAAATATCTCGCTCTTACTTATATATATAACCGAATTTCTTTCTATATTATAGTAGTACCAAATAGTAGCCTTAGTAATTATATATAGCCTAAAAGTACTAAGGTAAGTAGATATAAGAGCCTGAAAATAGAAATAAAATACTTAGTAAACTTATTAAAATCTCACATATTTTCTTTAAAATACAAAATATAATTAACTAGTAATATCCCAAGAATTATTAAAATTAATAGACTAAAAGTTTAGAATTCTTCTCAGTTATATATCTAATAATTACTAGTTATTCTTTCCTCTGGCCCTTACTAAGCTAGTATTTCCAAGAGCTATATATTCCTATAAATTTTTTACTAGAAGCTTATAGCCTCCTATAAACTATATACTCTTATGAATTTTCTTTTAGGTAATATATATACGTAACTAAATAATACATAACTAAATATAGTTACTATAAGCTAAGATACTAGAAATAGCTTCTTAATAAATAGCCATAATTAACTTAATAATTAAGTACTAGAAATGCCTCCTATTAAGTAGTTATTTCTTAAGGGCAAGAATTAGCTCTCTTAAAAGCGGGATAGCTAGAACTAGCTTAAGTAAGAAATAGCTTTTTAGAAATTATATTATATAGCTCTCTAAAAGCAAAAAGTTTATAGGAATTATACTAAAGAAGTTATAGTTCTATAGAGGCTATGGCTCTAGAGTAATTATACTAAGAGTAAGTAGCTCTATAGTAATTATACTAAAGCAAGTATGGCTCTTTAGAAACTATTACTTTCTAGAGACAGATCTAAAGAAAGTAGAGCTTTTCGGAGATATAGGTAGTAAATATATAATAGATATAGCTATAATAACTCTAAATTACTTAGAAGTTTATTTCTATTTTTATGGTATTAACTCTTTTTCTAGAACTAATAGTAACTTAACTATATAGTAAAAACTATCTATTTTTAATTCCGGATATTAAATCTCAAGAGGAAATACTAGAGCTAGAGGTATAAGGTAGTAAAAATCAAGCTATAATAGATCTAGAAAATTATAAAATATCTTAGAAAAATATATAAGAGCTAGAAATAGAGCTAATATATATTACTAAGATATTAGAGAGAGAATATTAGGTAATTAAAGGCTAGGAAGATTATAAGATAAATAGGTAATAGATAGGAAAGAAAAAAGATAGTATAATAGCTAGGTAATAAATAGAAAAGAAAAAAGATAATATAATAATAGGGTAATAGATATAAGGCAAAAATAATAGTAATTATAACTTATTAGATTAAAAAAAGAATAATACTACTAATTCTCGTATTCTTAATAAATAAATTATTATTTACTTTAAAAAAAGAATAAGTAATACCTATTTATTTATTATTTCTATTAATATTTCCTTTTATAAAATATATAGTAATAATATCTGCTTCTTTAATAAATTAAGTTTATATTATAGCTTTATCTAACCCTAGAAAATATTTTATTAATAATAGAAAATATATATTAAAAGGGAAGAGTATCTAAGAGTTAGCTAATAGGCGCCTCTGGTTCCTATTTCATTTCGAGCCTCTAGTTAGCTTTAATTATATATTCGCTTATCTTCTATTATATAAGCTTAATAATGTCTTATATTTACTTAGCCAAATTTATTTTTTACTAAACTTATATACTTTCTTATTCCTGTTTTTGGTTTAGTTACTAGGGATTTATAGTCCTTGGTATTTCATATTTATATCTCTATAGATATATTAGTAAGAGGTTAGTAAGTAAAAAGAATTCAAACTTTTAATACTTGTTCCTGGCCTGCTTTATTAGGGTAATTTGAAAAAAGCCTTAAATTAGAACTTAAGAATAAAAAAGAAAGTAATTTCTTTACTACTTTTATTTTTGTCTTTATATAAGTTATATAGGAATAAATACTTTATATTATCTTTAAAGCTATTTATATATGAGATCCCATATCTTTACTTAATAATTATTCCTAGACTAGTTATAATAAGAAGAGGTATAAATTCCTGGGTATCTTAAATAATAGAAGGAATTAGAAGCCGCTTTAGAGCCCTGATTTTAGGAGAATTAAAGCCTAGTTATTTAGCTAGAGAAGCAAACTATTAGAGCATGTCTTAATTAGCCTTAGCTTTTAGTATTATTTTTAGATTCTTTTTAATAGGATATTTAGGGAGGTTTAAATACTTATATATACTAAAAGTAAGTAATTATAGAATACCGAGTATCCTATAAGTCTCTAAGCTTCTCTTTTTAGACTAGAAGATTATTTTAGTAATCTGGATTTACTAGTTTTCTTTCTAGCTTAAAAATAAATTATTTAATATAGTAAGAACTATTTAATCTAGAGAGACTATAATTAATTGCTTTATATTATTAATATAAGCTTCTAAGAATTTAATGTCTTTAAAAAACGTAAATAGAAAAGAAATAATACCTTTAAATACTTAAATATTATTTTATATAACCTCTCGTTCTTAGGAACTAAATTTTTTAAAAATCATCTCTTCTAAAATATAGCTATAAAGAAATATAGTATCTAAGGTTAATATTCTTGGGGCCCTGAGTTCTATAACCTTTATAGTAACCTTATTAACTTTTTATTACCTTTTTATAATCCTATTAAGGAATCTGCCCTAGACTTTTTTAATATTCTCAAGCTAGTTTACTATTTACTAGAAGATAAATAAAGCAAGTAGTTATTTCTAGTAATATACTAATATTATAGTATCTTATTACTTTTATTTTATAGAAAGTAATAATTTTTATATTACTATTATAGATCTTAGTTAAGAAATCTTAATTATATTCTTAAGGTAATTCTTTCTTTGTTTTTTTAAATAAGCCTAGCCCTGCATTTATAAGCTCGTTTCCCTAATATTAGTTATAAGAAGTTATTTTTTAATTCTTGAGCTAATATATAAAGACTACTAATAACCTTTATATTATTTCTATTCTTTCTAGTCTTAGGAAGTATTATTTTAATAATATATATTTTTTTTACTAAAGCCCTTTAATTTTTATTACTAGAATATTTCTTGCTTTATATAGTTTGTTCTTATACTCTAAATCTATTTAAAATCTATAGTTCTTAGTAGTAGTATATTTAGAATAAATCTTTTTTATTCCTATATATAGTTAGGTTATTATTATTAAAATGTTTTCTCCGGATTTCAGATATACTATTATAGCCCTTTAAGATAGAATAGAATATATAAGGATATCTGAATATAACTAACTAGGCTTATAAGCTTCTTCTTTTATAGTAAGTTATTTAAGAAAATATACTAGAGAAATTAGAATATATAGAAAGTAAGAATTTAAATAACTTATTAATAGAAGTTCTTTAGTTAAACTTAATATTATTAAATATAGAAACTTGTTTACTTATTAAGACTACTTATTGGGATACTTTAAGGCTAGTTTTTTACGGGAATAGCCGCCTTGCTTTATAAGTTAGAATATTATAAAGCCTAATACTTTAGTATCTTTATATAGCCCGTAACTTTATAGACTAATATTAATATAGCCTTTAGGATTAGCTTAGATAATAGATTAGTAAAGTAAGTAGTTCTTAGGTCGAGGCCTTACTAATTTTAATATCTTTATAAAGAAATAGAAATATAGTAGAATATATAATATTTCTATATATTATATCTCGAGAGATAAGGAAATTAAGTCCTATTAGTACCTACTACTTTAATATTAAAGCCTAAAGAGTTTTAATAGTAATAGCTTACCTTATATATAATTATTATTACCTGAATCTTATTTAGTAATATAATAGATCTATTAAGATTTATTAGAGAAATAGCTATATATTCGAAAATAGTAAAGATAGTATTATTATATATAAATATTTTATAACTAGTAAGGAAATTCTTATCTCTAACTTAATAAAGGATTTAAGCTTAGTTATTAATCTCTAAACTAGCTATATATTTTATTACAAAAAGCTTAAATATGGCTGAGTTCTTATATATAATAATTACTAATATCCCTGATTTATAGTAGTATGCCTTAGTATAGTATTACTAAGGTAATGCTTTTCTTAGAGATAATGAGTTATATAGTAATAATTCTTCTGGGCTATATATTTCTTATAATATAAAAAAAGATTTGGATATATTAAGTTTAAGTAATAGTTGAGATAAGAGTATATTATAAATAACCTTACTAGTATTATTACTTAGGTTAGATTACTCTTTATACTATATTCTTTTTTACTATATAGGGCTTTAAGAATTATTATATCGGTTTTTTTTTAGTAATATAATAGCCTAAAAAGTTATATTTCCTTATTTCTCTAACTAAATTTTGCCCGGAAACTATATTATAGTTAAGTCTAATCTCTCTAGTTAATATACTATACTTATTATAATATATAAAAAGGAAATAAAGTTAGTTATAAGAAATATAAAAGCGGGCTATTAGTTTAAGGCTTTTATAAACCAGAGCCGGCTTGAGGAATTTAAGAGCTCTCGAGATTATTTCGGAAAAAGTCTCGATTTCTTATAATCTCGTATAAATAAATAGTAGTTCTTATTATATAAGGAAAATAGAATAGTAAAAATTAGAGTTATTACCTAAAAGAAGAGAGAAGACTTTATTATCTAATTACCTATACTAAAACTAGAGCCGCTTAAGAAAATAAGATAGGAGGCTAGAAATAGTACCTATATTAATAATAATTCTAGCTAAGGGTATTAAGAATATTACTAGATATTTTTCTAATACTAGGTAATAGAAAAGAGATATCTAAAATAGAGCCTAAAAGCCAGAATTATATAATTATTTCTCTAATATTATAAAAATAGTAAAACTAGATATATTTACTAGTTTAAAGTCTATTTTATATTTCTTTTATTTATTTATTTATTATCTGCTTTATCTTTCTTTTTCTTTATTATTTATATTAAAATAATAAATATATAATATAATATCTAGTATTATATTACTAAGCTAGAAAGAAAGCTTGCCAAAGATTAAGAAGAGAATTTTCGAAAGATAGCTTATATTAGTCTAAAAAGGCTTAACTTTAAGCCCGAGTACTTAAGAGATATTAATAAGAAAAATATTAAAAGACTAAAGAGAATTTTTATAAGATAAGGCTATCTTTAGCTATTACTATCTAATTATATACTAATAATTATTATTAAGCAAGACCTAAAAGTTATACTTTAATATTTAGGTAAAATACTTAAAGATTTTCTTAATAATATATAAGATATATTTCTCAAGCTAATATTACTTCTAAATTATATACTCGAGTACCTCTATAGCTAATATTAGATCCTAGCTACTCTGGAAATCTTAATACTAAAAGAAGAATAGTAAATAATAGATTTATACTTATTAGATTTAATCTTAAAACCCTTTATAGTTATTTTAGAATATCTAATATTATTCTTATCTAGTAATAAGTCCGGAAGCTAAAGCTACCTTAAATAAGAAATACTCTAACTTATTTAATTTTACTAATAGTAAAATCTATAGAAAGATCTAAAACTACTAATAGTAAAATAAGCCCTTTATTATAAGGTAGTAGTAGATATACTTATTTAAAGGCAAGTAGAAAGGTCTGGGCTAGCTTCTAATAAGGGAAAGATATAAGGAGGCTTTTAATATCTTACTAGCTATTTATAGTTTCTAGGTAAGGCTAGAATTCTTACTTAGTAATATATAGGAAGTTCTAGCTATATAATTTAATAATATCTACTAGGTAATCCCTATTATAATTATCTAAACTAATTTTTAAGTAAGAGGTCCTATATTATCTTAATTTTATCTAGTAAATATAGTCTTTTATTCTGGATAGAGATACGGATCTCATATATAAGACCGACTAATTCACTATTAAAACTTTATAACTAAGAGCTCTATAAGTATTAGGAAATAACTTGAGCTAGCTTAAAATACTCTTTAATTTAGGTAAGCTTTTTCCCGAGATAAGAGGAAAGAAAGAGTAAAGGTTAATCTGGAATAATATTTCAAGAATAGCTTATCTTATTCCCTTATTATATATGCTCTTTAAAGACCTGAAGTTACTGAGCCTATATATAAAGATTATCTAAGCTTTAATTAAGTAGTTTTTTAAGGAATTATTATATAATATAATAGAGTAGTAGTTCTCTAGTATAAACTAGACTCCTGGTATAGTTATTATATAAGATACCGAAACGGTATTTAATATATATAAAAAGAATATAATAGATTAGATCGAATTTGGCTACTAATAGCTTTATTTTTTTATATTATAATATTTTCTCCGGATAATCGGAGAATACCTAAAGAAAAAAAAGAATTAGCTCAAGCTAACTATTAAAGAGCCTGATTCTATAACTTAGTACTAGTTTGCTTTCTTAGCTAATTAGCTAGGCTTTAATTCGGAAGTTATTAGATAGCTAAAGGCTAATAATTCATATAAGATTAAGGCTTATAACTTTTTCCTAAAACATAACCCTCCTGAATTATATACCTATAATTAGTAATTTTTTAAGAAATATATGAAATAGATAATAAGAATATATATAATAATTATTAAAAAAAACTAATAGTATATTAAGCCCCTAGTAATAATAAATAGACCCGGTAAATCCCTTCTATAATAGTATAGTTAGTTCTTTTAGACTACTTATAAGTATAAGCGGAACTACTTTTTCTTAGATATTCTTTATAATACTACTAATATAAGAGAGAAAGAAATTATATTATTCTTTATTTAGAGATTAATATACTTTATATTTTTTAGTAAATACTTGTCCGGTACTATAGCTAAGGCTCTATAAGAACTATTACCTCGAAATACGGAAATTAATATAATTATAGAAAGTAATAGGATATTTCCCTATAATACCAAGTCCGGACTAGTATTATCCTAAGCTCTAGTAGCCAAGCCTTTAATACGAAAACGAGTATAGAGAGACTACCTAATACTTTTGCCTTTATTAAGCCAGGAATAAATAGTACTAGTTCCTGCTTTATAAGCTAGCGAGAATTCATTGAGCCAGGAATAGATAGTACTAGTACTTATTTTATAAGCTAGCAAGAATATATATATTTATTCCTATTTTCTAGATTATATTTTTCAGAAACTAAAAAATAATATAGGTTATTATATATCTTAATAAAGAAGATATAGACCTCTCTAGGTACTAAATAGTTTTCTAGATATATTAGAAGAGAGGCCTCTAAAACCAGAAATACTTTATATTATATAGTAATTCTTCTAAAATAAAGTAAGTAGCTACTAAGTATATTTGGAAAGATATATATTTAATAATAATAAGAGGCTATAGCCTTATCCCAGAAAAGTACTATAATATAATAATTAGTAATAATATATATACTATAGTACTAGTACTAAGAAAAGAGAAAGAAATTAATAAATTACTAATTATTTCTGAAATAGAATCTATTATAAAAAATAAGCTCTAACCTATAATACCCGAGCTAAAAAAAAGAATAATTATAAAGAAATAACTTACTTATTTTATAATTAGAATATAAAATTATACTAATACTAATTCTTATATTACCTATAACTCTTATACTAGTATATGAGCTTATAGGAGCTTAAAGTCTCATATGAACCTATATATTTCTACTAGCTTATATATTTCTACTAGCCTTAATTCTTATACTAGCCTGGATTCTCGTATTACCTATAACTCTCGTACTAATATATAAGCTTATAAGAGCTTAAAGTCTTATATGAGCCTATATATTCCTACTAGCTTATATGTTTCTACTAGCCTTAATTCTCGTACTAGCCTGAATTCTCGTATTACTCATAACTCTCGTACTAGTATATAAGCTTATACTAGTCTATATATTATTAATAAATCTTTATTAGTTCTTATAGATTAAGAGCTAGATTATAATTATAATATTAGTATAAATACCTAATAAATGCCCCTCTTTCTTATATACTAAAGCTCCGTTTTATTTTACTATAACTATATTAGTCAAAAATATATAATTAGTTTACTAAGTAGCTAAAGTTACTATTCGGAACCTCGATTAATAACTATCTCAGTTATTTTCTTTAGGCCTAATCTTATTATTACTAATATATACTTTATTTTAAAGAAAGTAATAGATAAGATAAAGATAAGGGATTATTATTAGTTTACTATTAGAAATCCTTATTAACTAAGGGCTAGTTATATTTTAGGGATGTTTTATAATTACCTAAGAAATTCATTCTTATTCTAATAATATATAAAACGGCTAGGTAATATTTTTACTATAATAAGACTTTTATATAATAGAAATAGATTTTAAGTCTAGTTCTATAAACCCAGATATTAAGTTAGTTATAATTAATATTAAGATATAGATTCGTACTTTCTATATAATATATAAATATAGCCTTATTATCTCTAACCTTAATAGCTAACTATCTCTATTATAGAAAGTTACTTTTTTTCTAGAGATAAGTAAAATAATAGAAGAAATTAAACGAATAATAACCGAACTTATAGCTCTTTATAATAAAGGCAATTCCCTTCCTATAACTCGCCCGCTAGCCCTTATAATAACTATAGTTCTTCTAAAGCTTTTATTAAAGGCTATAATAGTATAGGTATATTCCAAATATATTAGTCCGGATTAGAAATATCTCTTAATTATATCTAGAGATATTATTATTACTTTATATAACTATCTAGTTATAAATATAATAGACTAAAATTAGATTTACTATTTATATAAATAACTCTATTATTTATAGGAATTAGTATGGTTTATACTCTTAAAATATATAATATATTTCTTATACTAGGAACTCATATTTATAAGTAAATATATAAATATTCTAAATTTTATATATAAATTAATAGGTAGGTAAATTTATTTTATATTATATTATTCTATTAAGTTCTAATTACTTATATAGCTTATTAGAATTATAATAAGTAAAATAGTAATTTCTTTAAGTAAATATTCTTATCTAATATTTGCCTTATAATTTCTTAGACTTATTTTCCTATATAATTATTTATATATATTATTAAGTTATTAGTTAATAAGTATAGTATCTGTTTATTACTAGACTTATATAAGATTATACTTTAATTCTTTCTTTCTTTAATTTCAGATCTAATTAGATTCTTAATATTAAAGCCTCTATAATTTATTATAATATAGTTATATTTACTAACTTAACTAATTATATTATATTTTATACTATTAATAATATAATTGCCGGTAATAAAAAGACATATATTAAGGACTTATTAGAAATATGAATTAGGGATACTTTAATAGGTTACTTTAATTAAACTTATATATTTAGAATCTTACTTAAGTAAGTTAGTTATTTATTATCTCACTTATTTCAAGTATTTTTCGGGGTAATTATTAGTAAAGGTTTTCCTGAAATTAACTAAGGCCTATCTTTAGAATTTACCTATTAAAATAATATAATTTTCCTTACTTTTATATTATAATTATAAAAATTCTCGAGAAATTACTTTATATAAGATAACTAGCTAGCTATACTAATACTTATTATAAATAATAAAACTATTCCGTATTTATTAAAATATATCTCCTTACTATAAGGTCCTTTAATAATGGCTCTTAATTTAGTAAGTTGGGATAAGTTATTATTACTAGGAAAATTTTATATAAATCCCGTTTATTATTAAATAATAAAGATAATAATATCCTAATCTTTATTATACGGGTATTATTATATAATTATATATAGATATAATTAAAAGAAAGTACTATAGCTCGCTTCTGAGATATAGAGGTATATATATTAGCTTACTTAGTATTTCTAGAGCCTTAAGATCTTAGTATAGACCTAATAAGTATCTGGTAAGAATTTAATAGAGACTTTATATAAGTATTTCTAATTACGGAGGTTCTAATAAAGTATCTGGCAAGTTCGGAGAAGATATAAAGATACTTATATATATATATAATAAGGAGATATATTATTAGTATACTAAATAGTTTTCCCGAAATATGAATTCAAATAGTAATTATAATAATTATTACTAGAATCCGATAGATATTTAAGAAGATCTTATAGAAATAATATTATATAATTAAAAATAAGGTAATTAGAATAGTAGTTATAGTAGAGATAGCCTGGTTTATTTAATTAATAGTTCTTATTTCGGGAAGGGAACTTATTATTAATACTACTATTTAAGTTAATAAATATAGGTTAGGTATCTATAATACTATAGTAAGAATTATATGAATTACTTCCTTAATTATAGCTACTTGCTTTATCTAATAATAAATAATATTATAAGCCTTATATTCAAGTTTATAGCTACTAATAATAAAGTTTATATAATTTCCGAAAGTAAGAGAAATGAGATTTATTATAGATAATAGTCCTGTTTACTATAAGGCCTTTATATAATTATTTATAAGGCAAATAATATTACTTATAAGAAGAATAATAACTAAGAGTATATAATATTAAGTAGTATTACTTATATATTTATAGACCTATAGGTAGAAAATATACTTAAGAAAATAGTATATTATATAGGTATATAGAAAGCTAATAGAAATTTCTAATATATAGAAAATAATTAAAAGAATAATAATAGCTATAAGTACTATAGTATACTATTAAATAATATTTATATTCTAGGGAGTCTTAGTAAGATTAATATAGTATAAAACTCGGATATATGGTATAGGAGAAATAATATAGGCTCTAATAAATTGGCTTATAGAAAGATATTTAAATTAGAAGCCAAAAGTTATTATAGTATTTAGTATACTTTATATCTTAATTATATAAGATATTAGGCTTTAGTAATATACTTTTAGAAGTAATACCTCTAAAAAATAACCTCTAGAAATAGCCTCCAGAAATAATCTCTAGAAATAGCTAGTCTCAAAATTACCTCCCAGATCTCTAAAAGTAGTACTTCTAGGGTAATAGGCCTAGATTTATTACTAGATTTATTACTAGATTTATTAAGATACTAAGGATATACTCAGACTATAGCTCTCTTTTTAGTTAATAATTAAATTACTAAAAGCTTAATTTTCTAATTAGGCTTCTAGGCTAGAAACGGGTTAGATAGTAATAGGTAGGGTAAGAGTATTAAGATATATAAGGATATTTCTTTCTTTAAATTAATTAATTATTTTATTAGATTATTTTCTTATTACTATTTCCGTATGCCCTATATAATTAAGATAAGGCTATTTATAGACCCGAGCTTATTTCCGAGATATTTAAAGGTATTTAATTCTTTTATAGCTATATCTAAAGAAAAATAGTTTATATTTGACTCATAACTATAATAGAACTTATCTAGATAGGTAAATAATTAATAGGAAACTGCCTTTAAGAAAAGGAAATAATAAAGATCTTATTAAATATCTAAATAGCTTTAGTTATAGTATTTAATAGTATTTATTTCTAAGGCAATTTTCTTATTAGTAGAATTACTAGTTATTAATAATAATTTCTACCAAAATAGCTATTTTAAATCCTATACTATTTAGTATTTAAGGGTATTACTTTATTAAAACTAGTTATTTTAACTAAAATATAGGTTAGATACTTATTTATATTTCAGGATTAACGGAAAGCTTACGAGTTAATATAGCTAAATCTGGGTTATTAGTACTAGTATAAGCGAGCCTATTTCCAAATAAAAAAGTCTAATGAAATTCCGGCTAGAGTAACTAGTATAATAGATTTGGGTAAAACCTTATATAAGATAGTAAAGTTGGAATATCCCTTAAAGCAGGCTTGAAATCCAAGCTCTTTATAGCTATATATAGCTTTATAGGTAAATACTTCCTAGTTATAACGGCTTTTAGGAATCCTGCTTTATATTAATTTATTATACTTAATAGAGTCTAATAACGGGTACTAGAGTTCCTAGTAAGTATAACTAGGCTATAAAGCCAGACTTTTTACTTGTCTTATAATATAATACCTTATTTATATTTGGCTTTATAAAAAATTCCTTATATTTTAAGGTATTACTTAAGCTTTTAGCTCTAATATATAAATAATACTATTACGGGTTTATTGCCTCTACTATATTATAGAATAAATAATAAATATAGAATAAAAGATCCTTAGTAAATAGGTTAATTTAATTCTAAGCCGTTTTTTCTAATTCTTTATATAAAGAATTTAACTTTACTAAATTAATATATAGGATTACTAGTTATTATAAGTTATAAATACTATTATCCTACTATTACTTTTCCCTTTCTTTTTCTTTTTCTTTCCCAAATAACTATATAGTATAATATATAATAGTATCTTTATATGGCCTTAGCCTAATCTTATAATTCTTTAACTTATTCCCAAAGCTACTAGTTAAGCTATAGATAAATATATAGGAGGTCGCTCTCCGGAATTAGAAAAACAGGGTTATTTTCCCTATTCTTAAATATGTCTCGGCTTTATACTTATCTCTAATAAGTAATATTAATTATAAATATAATAGAGCTAAGATATATTAATAGTATTTGAGTTTTGCTTACTAAAATAATAGTAGTTATATTATATGAATCCTATTATATGAATTCTAGTTCCTGCTTTATTTTATACCTACTAATAATCTCGAATTATTATCTAGTAAATATATATTAATATTAGACAGGGAGAATTATTTAATACCCGAAATAAGCTTCTAGTAACTGCAAGTTCTCTTTATACTAGACTTTAATATAGTAGATATAAGGAAGAAGTAAATAGTATAGCTCCTAGTATAAGTTATATTATAATATTAAAATAATTATATATCTAATATATAATCTATTATATACTAGCTTTTTCTCGCTTAGGTAATTAGTAATAGTAGAGATATAGTAAGGATCTCTAGTATATATTTAGAACTAGGGCAGGGAGCTACTTTATAGAGATAATTATAGTACTTACTAATGAGATCAAGAAAGAATTCCGGACTTCCTTAAACTAAGAATAAACGGAACCTATTAGTAATAAGAAATTTAAAAAGAAATCCTATAAGCTAGTATTAAACTAGATAAATAATCCGATTACTTTATAATAAGTAAAGTAGATATTAGGTCTAATACTAAAATTCCGGATTCCTAGAGCTAGATTTTGAGGGCCTAATAATCTTAAAGAAGCAGAGAGAAGAAGAGACTACTTTATTACTTTTTATAATTACTTACTTACTAATCTTATTTTTAATTATATATAAGATTTCTAGTATATAAACTTGGTATACTAGTTTGCCTCTCGCCTTTTACTTAGAGCTTTTAATTATTAAAGAAGTTATATAAAATAGGGAAAGTAATAAGAAATAAAAAAGAAACTAATTTATAGCTTTATAAGCTCTATAGCTTTATATTAAAGGCTTGAAATAATAATAATAGTACTTATAATAACTATTATTAATTAAGCTATAATTCCGTACTCTAATTCTTTATACTAGATTATTTCTAATTCGAACTATAATAAGCTTAAAGAAATATAGAAAAGAATAGAGCTTTATATAAGATAATTAGTTCTTTAATAATATTACTAAATATAGTTATAACCGTTTGGGATCTCTTTTATAATACTTATATAACTAGCTTCTCCTTAATAAAGCTAGAGAGATAGTAATATAAAGCTTTTCAAAATGCTTTTAATTTCTTCTAGAAATAGTACCTAATTCTACTTTTTTCTTGAATATATTATAAAACTAAACCAAAACCTAATAATTCTAGAAAATAGAGATAGTAGCCCAGAAATAGTATAAATTTGGTAGCTAATAGGAAGTCTGGCTTACTAAGCTTTTTAAGTAAACCTCCTATTTATAACTTCCTTTTTAGCTTGCTTACTAGCCTATTATATCCTTTAGCTACCTTATCTAATTAAATCCCATCTTTCTATAAATCTATTAGTTTCCCCTATAGGTTTAATATTTAATAGGAGAAGTGGGTTTTCAAAAATTTAATTCTAGTATATTTCCCTAATTACTCTTATTATTATCCGGATTAATTATTTATAGTAATGAGATACTAGGACTAACTTAGGGCTTTATTTATACTTTTTATTTAATTCAAGATAGCTTTAGAGTAAATAGAATATATAGAATAAATAATATAAGTATTATAGTTATAGTAGTTAAAAAAGAACTTAGAGATTAATAATTAAATAGGTAGATAGGGAAAGATAAAGGAAGAGGAAGTAATAGAATTTACTAGCTAATATTAATAATAAGAACTCGGTATAATATTACTTCTTAGCTTTAGATTAAAAAGATATTAAATAATAAAATAGATATATAATATAAACTTTATATTACTAGCCTCTCTTATTCTTGCCTGAAATTCTTACTAGTATAAATCCTATTAGAAAAGTTCTATATTCTCCGTTTTGGCTAAATTAGTAGATTATTTAATAAAGTATTTCCCTATTCTTAATATTACTAAAGATAATAGTAAAAGTATTAACTATAAATAAGAATTCGGCTTTAGTAATTCTTATTTTTCCTAAAATATTCTTTAGTTAATCCCGTATCTAATAAATAGTCTTAGTAAAGCAGTTTTCTCTCGAGAATTATAGGGCAAGCTCAAAAAACACTAGATTTATTTAAATAGAAATTAATTAGAATAATATCGGGTTAAAATATTTATAAAAGGTTCTTATTATCTTGGCTATCTAGAGAATAGTTATGAAAATATTAGCTAGGATTGAGTTACCTTCTTTAGCTCCTTTCTAAAACTTATTCTAGCTAATTATTTAGATTATACCCAAGTAGTATCTTACTTTATATAATCTTTATTTTTTAAGAATATAAGGTAGCTTAAGGAATAATAGGTCTATTATCTTGAGCTTTACCTAACCGGTTTTATTTTTCTTTTTCTTGCTTCTCTTTTCTAGTCTAGCCTACTTTTTAAATTCCTCGGGAATTATTAAGAGAGTCTATTTCTCTTTATAGCCTCTCTTTCTGTCTCCGGCTATAATAGTATTCTTAAAAACAGATATAAAGATTAGGGCTATTATAAGGTTATGGTATTTTATTATACTTTTCTAGAGTATTTTCGACTAACCCTATATAAATACCAGGTTCTTAAAAAGCTATAATAGTTTTTAGTAAATAGTATAAGTTTCTCTAATCTAAAGCTTTATATTTGTAAATAGTTATAATAGTTCTCTATTAACTTATATATTAAGGAAATAGTATATTACTAATTATTATTAGGCCTCTTTATTATTAAAAGCAGCCTTTAAAGAGCTTATAAATATAGAGATAGCTTGGGAACCCTGAATTATAGTAGTAATTATATAGCTATAAAGTTTCTTACTTATTATATTAGTATTATAGAAAATAGGTAATAAGGCTAGCTTATTAATTAATATATTATTACTAGGTTCTGGGCTAAATTAAAAGATCTCAATAGTATTATTTTTATTAAGGAAGCTCTAGTTAAGGTTCGGGCTAGTATATAGAAGCAAGACTAATTCATAATTCAATGGCTTATTATTACTATAAGGAGTCGGGTCTGCCTTTACCGGAATATATGAAATAGCAAAATTAGAAAATAGAATACTATATTATATAACTAGTTTATAATCTAATACCCTAGTATTATTAGAGGTTTCCTCTAGTTACTAGAAGATATAAGGAAAAAGATTAATAAGCTAAGATATTTTAAGGAAGCTTAAGGTATTTATAAGTATTATAAAGTTATGAAATATAAATATCTTATTAACCCTAGTGCTTTTATAAATATTTTATAGTATATCTAGCTAGCTATAGTATAAGAATATAATATTCTTAATAAGAATTACTTTACTATCTAGTTAATAAACTTTATTCTTTTATTTTACTAAGAATAAGCTAGTATTAATAGAATTTTCGGTATTTAGTTCTTTATATCTAATACTTATTATAAATTATTTATATATAGTATATGAAAGTTTATTTTAGATTCTAATACTTAGAATTATCTAAAATTCTCTATATTTAATAAGATTTATTACTTTTTCCTTAGTATCTTTATTACTTTTATAGAGCCTTACTATATATTAGAGTAAAATAAGAATTAGTTTCTGGCTAATATTATATAGCGAAATATTATTTCCTATTTCTGAATTTATAAGATCTATAATTTAATAGAAATTAAATTAGGTAATCTTATTTTAAATAAAAGAAATAATTCTATTCTAACTTTACTTAAGATATATATCTTGAAATATTCTCGTAAAGGTCCATATTATCCTATTTTTATCTTTATACCTTAATATTATTAAGGTAATAGATTATAATATTATTTCGTATTATATAAGTTAGTAATATTACTATAGTTTATTAATTATAGAATATTATATTTAATAATTTAGTTATATATTCTCCTATAAGTTAGGCTATAACCGGATATAAATTACTATCTCAAGAATTTCAGGCGAAAATTAGAGTAATTTATTAGGGCCCAGATTTAGAGATTTTCTTAAAAAATAGAGGCATAAAATAAAGGCTAATTATTAGAGGTTTGCCAGAAGTAGCTCTCTTATAGTATTACGTAATATACTATATAAAATGGCTTTAAAAGTAATACTTGAGTTAAGAAATTAGTTATATAATATAATAGTATTTCTAAGGTCTTACCTAATATATAGTTCTAATACTTATCTTATTATATATAGTTACTTATAGAACTTTATAGTTCCTGGTATCTTAAAAATATTATATAGGTATTTGAGCTATAGTTTTAGTAAAGTAACTCTTCTATAATTTATTAATTAGTATAAGCTTATATACTAGAAAGTTTTATTAATTATTCTAATTTTTTGGCTTTTCTTTTTTATTTCTAAATACTAATTCTAGATAAAACTCAAGCTTAAAGAGGTAAACCTTTATTTCCAAGAAATCTTATTATAATTTTCGAGCTTCTTTACTTATCTTTTAGCTAATATATACTGTATTATAATTAGTATAGTAAATTAATAAACTCTCTAAGCTTACTTAAAACTATAATATTACCTAGTATTATTTTAATAATTAAATAGATCTTTTTTTCTATATTAAGTCTTATATTAATTAGTTATAGCTCGAGAATCTAAATTAAGTTAGAATATAAACGAGATTAGAGATATCCCTACTTATATTATATAATAATAACTTATAAAGATATGAGTCTATTATATTCTTATAGGCTATATTATTATTAATTTCCCAGAAAAGATATATATAGTAATAGCTAGTTCTTTATATATAATATTCTTCTAAAGCCTAATAAGTATATAGTAATATTCTAGTAATTCTGATCCTATTAGTAAAGAGTAAGACTATACTATAAGTTCTAAGTTAGATTTCTTTACTATAAGAATTATTAACTAAGGCAAGTATTTCTGGGATTTCTTTACTTATAAGTAGTACTATAAACCCTTCTCTTTCCCTAATTATTAGGCGGATAACTATATTACTATTAATAAGCTTATATAATAAAAGGTAAAAAGGGTATTACTATAAATAAGAACTCTAACTCAGGTATAGTATATAGATTTTAATATACTAGCTAGCCTTGAAATCCTAAGGCCTTGGAAATATAATAGATATAATTATAATCTTATTATTTCTTTCTATTATTACTTATATAAGCTTATTTCTAATCCTCAGATTCCGGTATATAATTCTAAAAAGCCAAAAATACTATATAATTATTAAAATACCGGTGGTATCTAGTAAGTATATTATAAGAACTATATTCTATTTTCCTGCTTTTATATAAATCTAAACTATTACTATAATTACTACTACTAAGAACTAATAAGTAATTATAAAGACCTTATAATATTAACTAGTAGAAATAATAAATATTAATAAGAATATAATAATTATTATTAAAAATACCTATAGTATTAGTTAGATTATAGTTATAGTAAGAGAGGCGAGATAGACTATCTAAGTTATTATCTAAGAAATAATATTTGTCTTTTCTACCTTTAAAATAATAGTAATAACTAAATATACTAGAGCCTTAATAATTAAGATACTAGTTACCTAATAATAAATATAATTATAATCTAATCGGAAGCCTATATCTCTAATTAAGTATAGGCTATATTAAACTAGATCTGCCTTATTCTAGGATATTATAATAGTAGGGTTAAATACTTTATATAGAGAATAAAAAGAGATGGCCTAGATCTAGATAAATAACTTATTTACCTAGATACTTTTATATTATACTTATTCTAATTACTTAAAATTCGCTATAATCCTGTTTTATACCCGGATTATAAGGAAACTATTCTTCTTATAGCCTAATAAAGGCAGCGGACCTGTAATAATACTTTATTATTCCTGTATTAGAACTAAATAGTTTAAGTAATACTATAATACTATAAAGAATAAGTATTATTTTTCTAGATATATACTAAAAGCAGATTTACTAGATTATAAGACTAGTAGGAAGTCTAGCTCTATTACTCCAGTTATATTAACTAGGAAATATAGCTTATTTGGTATATACTATTAGATTCTATTAAATAGGCTTTTTATACCGAGAATAGGACCTATAATATAGTAGAAGCCACTAATTATTTACTATAATTAGGGGCTTGAGTATTAAGCCTACTATTAGAATTCCTAGTTAGCTATATTAGTACGGTATCCTAACTAATACTAGTATAGAATATCTCCTAATTAGTTCTATTAGTTACTTATAATTAAGGTAACCTGTCTCTAATAAAGTAATACCTTTAAATACTAAATTAGCTAAGGCTTATACTAAGCTATTTACTATAAATAGCTATAAATAACTAGGCTTTCCTTCTTATCTTATACTCTATTACTAATAAGGGAAATGCTTTAAGTATAGGGCACTATTATATACTATAATAATACTTTCCCGAGATTTAATATTAGCTTTAATATATTTCAGAAAATAGTTTATCTAATTACTTATCTATATACCTAAAAGAATTTTACTATATTTACTAATCTAATATAAGTTATCTCTTTCTAGAAGCTAATATACTTATAGGAAAAGCGAAAGTTCTTTAACTTCTTAATAAAGAATTCCGGTCTATAAATAATCTTATTTTAATTATATAAGATATAAAGTAGTAGTAATAAGAATAGTAGTAATAACTATATTACTATTACGATTTGCTAGTAAACAAAGTCATAATATTATAAGATAGTACTAAATTAAGTATAAAGTTAGGTTAGGAGGCTATAAGTTATATTATTAAGCTATAGGAAGAAATAAAGAATATTCTAATATAGTAAATAATTAATATAAAAAGAGGAATATTCTAGTATATCTTAATACTTTTCTATTATACCCTATTATCTAATTATTTCTATTAATAAGATATTAAACCCAAGCTATAGTAATTTCTTTTTAAGATTATCTAATTTATTCTTAAATATCTTCTTATTAAGAAAGAGCCCATTACCTCAAATGTTTTAGAAAAATATAATATCGGGAATCTTATAATTTTCTAAGTCTCAAGTTAGGTATTTAAAACAAATTACTATATCTTTTATTATAATAATACTTTTAATTTCTAGGGAAATAAAATACTCGAATATTTAAAGTTAAAATAGATTTAATTATTTATTTATTATATTATAGTCAAAATACCTTATTTATCTGCTTTCCCGGAATACTTATATATTCTTAAATATTACTTAAAGCTTAGGAGCCTAGATATTACCTTTTATAACTATTTGGAACGGAAGCCTAACTTTTTTTTCTATATCTTTAAAAGACTAAAAAAGCTATAGTCCTAGATTATTATTTCTAATAATATTAAGTTAGCTAAAGTATATATAGGACTTAATTATAGCTAGATCCTAACTATTTATATTATTAAAGCTCGAGAAAGAAAAGGATTACTAAGGAGCTTAATAGAAGTCATTTATCTTTAGGCTAAAGATATATAGTTAATTTATAAGTTCTATAGTAAAAATAAATAGGTCCGAGAAAAATAATTTATCTTAGTATTAAGAAGTTATATATAGTATTATATTTACTAAAGTTATAGATATAAGAAGTAATATAGTAATATAAGAAAATAGGATAATTATAGCCTTAAGCTTAGTTAAAACTTGATTTTTAGGGAAGTCTAAAAAAATCTATTACTAGATTCTAGCCCGTGATTTAAATAGAATATAATTGCCTCTTTCCTTTAACTTAGTTATAGATTTCCTATTTACTAGATTTATAGCCTATAGTAACTCCTACTAAAATACGTATCCTATTTCCTCTCTCTCTCTAATCCGAGCCCAAGTTAGCTTAATGACTTCCTTAGCTATATTAATAATCTAAAGTTAGTTATATTAAGTAAGAAGCCTTAGTATTATATATAGTATAATATAGAAAACCCTATATATATATTTGGCTAAAATATAGGCAAATCCTTAGGATATATATTAGTAGGCTAGATCTATAAGAACCTATATTTTCTCCTTAATATCCTAATATATTTTTCCTTAAATTATACCGAATTCTTTATACTTCTCCTAATTAAGATATTAAAATCTAAAAAAAAAGCTATCTATATTCGAAAATATACTTAAAAGCCAAGAGTTTTAAAATAAAATCCTTTAGTTATTATAAATAAGAACTTTCTAGCTCGTTTATATAATATAGTCTTGCCTATACTTCTGCTTATTACTTATTAAAATATAAGTAGAGTTTCTTCTTATTTATTTATATATTATATTATATCTAACTAGCTTTATAACTTTAATAATATTATAACGGATTTACTTATTAATAATATAAGATAGCTTAGTACGTATTTAAATAATTATAGCTAAATTTAGTATATAGGTATACCCTAAGGTAATAATTCGAAAGAACTATTATATGTATTTAGTAGTTTACAAAAATAAAAATAAAAATATAGTTTAAATAATAAAAAATATTATTATTAAGTAGAAAGGTTCCAGGAAAGCTATTATATAGTTATTATAGGTTCCTAACCTAAAAAGTTTCTTAGATAACCTCATATTAGCTAATAAAAAAGAAGACTTTCAGAAATATATAAGAAAATATATTAATCTTTATTTACTGAATTATTTATTTGAGGTTTTAAGAATAACTTAATACTTACTTATACCCGAGGCTATACTTAAAGTATAGAAAAATATTAAAAGAGGCGAGATTATATATTTATACGGAACTCAAGCCTGCTTTATAAAAAAGGAAACACCTGACTAGGATAACTTTAGTTTTATAAAGTCAAATTATTATAAGATCCGATTTAGAATACTTGGCCTAATATATTTTATAAATCACGCTTGCAGCCCAAATACCTAGTTAATATTAAGTGAATTATATAAGGAGGTCAAGATTATAGCTTTAAGAAAGATTTAGACTAGTAAGGAAATTACTATTTCTTATAATAAAAATACCTTTAGGAAAGATAATTATAATTGTCTTTATAAGATAAATAAACTATAGTTCTATAGTAAAACAAGCTCCTTATTATCTATAGTCTATAAGAAAAGAAATTCCACTTAATAAATTAATACTTATATTAATAGAACTCCGATATAAGGAGCTATATAAATAGGAGTAGCCTATAATAGAATAATATATAGTTTCGGGTTTTGGAAGGCTTTAAGAAATAATTATAGACTAATATTAGGTAAGATAAATCTTGGGCTAGATAATAAGAATATATTTAAGATATTATATTAATATATTTCTAAGAAGTATTAAGTATAGAATTACTAGCTTTATAAAATGGAATTATTATATTACTATAAAATAGAAGCTATTTCTGCTTACTATTACGAGATAGCTATTTCAAGTTATATTTAAAGAAGTAGTTTCTGGCTTAAGCCAAATATTAAGTTTAAGATAGATCTTTTTTTAATATAATATAACTTATATAATATCTTCTATTATAATCTCGAGTATTATACTTTACTATACTTATTTTTCCTCTTTTCTTTATATCCTATATTCTTGATTCTTTTACTTTTCTTTATTAATTATCTTAAAGTTATTACTAAGTTAAGATAAAATTCTTTAAAGTTATAGTACTCTTATTACTAGTAATATTATTTTCCTTTACTTAATTTAGCCTAGTTCTAGCTATCTAGAATAGTACTATAATTATAATTAATAAGTATAATTTTCCGGTATATTATAAGTTTATTAGTAATTATTTAGTACTCTCGAGTATTATTCTTATTAAAGGAATTTATAAAGAGACCTACTAGCTTAGAATTATTAATAGAACCTTAAATACTAATAGTATTATTAATAGTATTCTTAGTAGTATATTTATTAAGCTCTTATCTAATTAAGCTATTATAAATATAGTTAATAAGTCTAATACTTTTAATATAAATATAATTATATAATTTGAATATATATATAATTCAAATATAATACCGGGATTATAGTATAATATTTCAAATATAAATAGCTATTAGAACAAATATAATAGAAGTTAGCCTTTCGAAATATTTAGAGATCTAGTCCTTAAAAGTACTAGTAATAAATATCTAAATATAACTTATTCTCCTAATAATATAACCTGTTTTATAGCCTATACTTACTAGAATAATAATTAGGTAACCCTTAATTATTAGAATAATAATTCTATTATATTAATACTTTATTTTATAATTAGTAGTTTAAAAGCTTTAGAAGCGGGTCTAGTAGCTAGTAATCCGGGGGGCTATAAAGGAGGTTATAGCTAGTAATATTTTAATACTAATAGGAAAAGGTTATTTAGGTAAATAGATATTAAGTTAATAATAATAAGCTTTTCTTTATAATATAGTAATTTTATTCTAATAATATAAAGTAATACTATTAATAATATACTAAAAGCTTTACTTTTTTTTAATATATATACCTTTAAACTCTATCTTAATTATAAGACTTCCTAAGCCTGCAAATCTTATTTCCTTTACTAATACTTCTAGGCTCTATATAGTTTATTTAAGTACTTATAGTAGCTTCTACTATTTCTCTGCCTTAATTCTTGACTTTCCTAATCTAAAGGAAGTGAGATAAAGTAATATTATAAAGAAATACTATATTTTTCTTATAAATATATATATAAAAGGCTTATATTAATAAGAAATAAAAGTAGTATAATATAATAAGTTAAAGATAAGAGAACTCTAATACTATTCGAGTAAGTTAGGACTTAAGAACTAGGATATAGAGGTTAGTAATTAGAAATATTATATATAGTTATAATCTTATATATATAAATAATACGAGGTTAAATATTAAGAGAGTTTAATAGGTTTACTTTAAGGTACTCTAAATTATTTCTTATATAGGGGCCTTTAATATATTACGAGGGTTATAATATATATTATTTATTAAAATAAATAGAGATAAGTTAAGCTATTACTAGTAAATTATATTAAGAAGAAATAGTAATAAAATAGCGAGAATTATTAAGATATATATTACTAATAGCTATAATTATAGTATAAAACCTTGTATTTTGTTTTCTAAAATAATCTATTATATCTAATATTATTAAGGTAATATATTATATTATATCTTGAGGCTAATTAAAGCTCTATTCTAGAAAAATATTTATAATATGCTTTTTTTAGCTTATATTTTAGAAAACCGCTTCTAGAATTAGCTTCTTAGTTTTTACCTATTTAATAATAAGTATATTCCGTTAATGGCTTTAATTTGTATTTATTATTACTAATATATACTTATTAAATTCCAAAAATATTATTTTAAATTTATTTAATTAAAACTTATTATAAGTATTATATAATTCTTATTAATAAAGAAATAATTTTCTTATATAAATATCTTAATATATAATTTTATATTAATATTTCCTTTATTTTCCTTACTTTTTTCTCTTTTATATTAGATATAAATTTATTTATATCTGGAATTAGGAAAACTACTCGTTATTATAAGTATTAGAAAAGGAATTTCTTTTCTTCTAATATTTCAAACTCCCGAAATATTCCCAAAAAAGTAATTACTAACTTCCCCGTTACTTAGGAAATTACTATAAACCTTCTTATACTTGGCTATATAAGGCTATCTTTGCTTCTAGACTCGTACTTACTTATAATATCTCTAATAATTTTCTTAAAGACCTTAATACTACTTCCGGTTATAATAGAGATATAATATATATATACTTTAATTAATCTCCTTAGGTAATTTCGGATAGTCTCATATATGGCTATATAGTAGTAAACTTAAAGGAAAGCTCTAAAGCAAGTTAGTATTATACTTATTATAAGTTAACTTTTATAAGCGGCCTAGTTAATAGTAAGAAAATAGTTATCTAAGCTATAAATATAGGTAGAAATCTGGGCGAAAACTAGTTTAATCTTAGTATATATTTATTTTCTTTTATTTCTCTTATTCTTACTTATAGAATATTTCTTAATATTAAATCAGATTCCTAGTAAAGAAATTAGGCTTAATAATAGCTATACTATTAAATAAGGAGCTTTAAGCTCAGGTTAGGATACCTAATATAATAGTATTTCCTCTTAATTCAATTATAATAGCTTCCTAAAGTTCTTATAAATAGGCTATTATTAGTGCTTTAATTAGTTTATAGGAGCTAATAATCCGAATATATTATTTATATAAATTAAATATCTAGCTATTATTATAGTAAATACTAGCTATATCCGAGCTATTAATAGAAATACTCTAGTAATACTATTAGTTAATAGGAGTTTGAAATATTTATCTATAGCTTAAAAAAGAGAAACCTTTTATTAATTATAAATATACTAGTTTAAGAATTAGAGGCTTTAAAAAAAGATAAATAATATTCGTTCCTATATAGCAAAAAACTAGTATACCGGAAATAACTAATAAGATTATAAGAATTATAAATTTTTCGCTATAATATTCTCTTTAAACTAACTATAACAAAAAAAAATTATATTTAAAGTTAGTAATAGGCTTATTATACGAGTTCTATTTATATAATAACTTGTAAATATTAAAATTTATCTAATTTTCTAGTATACTAGGTTATCTACTATATAGGAACGAATATTATATAATATTATATATATATTTAGTTTTATAATAATAGATAAAGGTAATTCAAATTTAGATTACTAACTTAACTTAGAATTTTCTTCTTTCTTAAGAAGGAAAAGAGTAAGTATTAGGCAGGGAATTAAATTCATTTATATAATATAGGAAAAACCTAAATAATACTTAAATTCTCGGTAAGCTTAGCTATAAAAACCATAAGAAAAGACTAACTAGGTCAGCTACTAAAATTATAATTTGTAAGTTAGGGCTAATACTAATATCTATCTTTAGTAAGGCAAGTATATATTAAAAACTGGAAATTAGTAATTAGAAACTAGAACTGGAATTTGAGATTAGTTTCTTATTTATACTTTCTATTATAGATATTACTAATAGTTAATAGATATAAGTAATAGTAATATATTTTCCTGTAATATCTATTAATTAATTATTACTAAAGTCTATAGATAATTCAAATATATTTAAGATATTATAAAAAGCTATAAAGAAAAATAATTCTTAATCTTAATAAACTAGCCTCCTAATTCCAGAATAAATATACTATATATTTTTCTTACTTAAAAAGTACTAATTTAAATATACTACTTAGTTCCTTTACCTAGCTTTAAGCTTATTTACTAGAACCAGGTATAATAATTACTATTTTATTAATATAGTTCTTGGGATCTTGCTAAATAGTTAATTATTTATAGTTTATCTTTTAGATAACATATTATTTCTATTATATAAGTATGCCTTTATATAATCTATTTTATAAAATATAATATAAAATACCGCCTATTATAAAGTTTCTTTTTTATATACTTAAATAAATACTATTTTATTTCTTTTATAACCCTAAAATAGTACTAGGAGGCTATTAATATAGAGAAGCCTTAATAAATATTCTTATCTTAATAAATATCTATCCTAAACCTAACTTCTAAATAATATTGTTTTTTTCTTCTATATTTAAATCTACTAATAAAATAGGCTAAAGAAGCTATATAATACAGGTATAATAAACGGAAGATATAACTCTTATATTACCTCTCTAGTATTATTTACCGATTTATTCCTGGATACTAATAGAGGTTTATAGAATATAGGTAATACTAATAGAGGAGACATATTAGTATAGGTAGCCGAGCTAGTTACTAAGCCCTTATTGTCTTCTCCTAATAAGACTTCGTATTAGATATTTCGCTATTTATAATAGTCAGGAAGCCTAAGCTATAGGGTCTTATTACTCTTTATTTACTACCGGGTTAGCTATATCTTAATATATATAGTAATATCTAGTAACCTATAATCTACTTAAATAACGGTGGCTATATTAGTGAGTTTACTAACTTAAACATATAATATTCTCCTAAGTTAGGATTATAAAGAGTAATAGCAACCTAATAATTATAGAACTCTACTATCTTATAGGCTTTATAAAAAAGCCTCTCTTTTCTTCTCTATTACTATATATTCCTCTCCTTTACCGTCTTCTTACTCTTTATCTTAAATTATTGCCTTATTCATAGCCGCTCTATTTAATATAGAGAATCCATAATTATTATGGCTAGAAGTAAAAGTTGCTATCCGAGACGCTCTTGCGGGACGAATATGCCGCTCGTATGGTATAAATAAGAAAGGAATGGGAGGCATGATATTCCCAAGCTTGTAACATAATTTTAGAAGCGCCGGGGGAGGGCTATAAAAAGTAATAAAACGTCTCACCGCCACGCTATCTATTAGTAAAATCCCGGCAACGGTGGTCAGAACCAAAGCAGCCAGTTTTTGCGCCATACTTTTGCATCCTCTTCCAGGGGGGCCACATCAGCTGTCACACCTTTTTCCAAGAAGCCAGTTTCTGCGCTACACTTTTGCATCCTCTTTTATTAAGCAGCCAGTTTTTGCTCCACACTTTTGTAACCTCTTCTAAGAAAGCCACATCTGCTACCGCACCCAAACAAAAACGATAAGTTAGAATGTTCGGAACTGAAGCTGATTTCGGACTTTATTATACTCAATATCTCGGTCTATATAAATTGGAATTTGTGGTTGATTATCTAATGCTTTATATTGAAAAGTAATCGATTTATAATGGAAAAATCGATTTATTGAAGGTTGACAGACTGCAGAATGACTAGATACAGAAGAGTGAGTTCTGGAAACAGAGGAAAAGTGTCCAAAGTAAGGGATTTATTCCCATTACCCTTCGGCGATACCGGTGATGCCGAACCCGCTTTCTCCGATACATTATCAATCAGCTGATAAACCAAAGGTAATCAAAATGACGATATACTAGTAAGCTTGGTAAGCTTGGCGAGTGACGCATGACAAATGAGAGTGGAGAACCCTAAATTAGTGGTTGAACCTGGTGCTGGAAGGACTGGTAAGCTAGCTATGGTAGCGTACCAATTTCAACACTTTACAGTCGCTAACAAAATCGGCTCCCCTTAAAACTCATTGTGAATGTTTCAACCCCTGGTTCGCTAGACAGGGATTACAAGCACCTTACCAGAGGAAGCTAGATGAGCTTCGAACTCTGGGCCCGCTTATCTCGCCAATGACGTGTGTGTATTACTAGACAGCTGACTAATGAATGTCTAACTCCTTTAGACATTCGAATAAGGCTGAGCGTCGTGGCAGGCAGCTGATCGTGGCATCAACCATACTCTATAGCAAACCATTTATACGCATAGGACCAGATCACATCACACATTCCTTGAATTTCCATCCTCCCAAACATGGGTCTACGCAAATTCTTCAGGAAGAAGGCTCATAGCACGGACGACGGCGAGGCTGCGACAACCAAAAACACGAATGTCATAGCTGATGAGGCTCCCGACATCCCACTTGGCTTAGATGTGTTGGTCGAAGGAGTCGATCCGGTAGTGGAGTATATCTCGCGGGAAGACTTTCACTCGTTAATAGCTAATTCTCGTCCTGGGATATAGTATCGTCGCAATACACGGCCTCAATGGTCACCGAGAAAAGACCTGGACGGCGGGGAACCAAGTAAACTGGTTACGAGACGCGAACATGCTATCGAGCATTATACCGAATACTAGAATAATGAGCTGGGGCTACGATGCCAATACACACAGCACAAAGGAATTATCGGCGATGTATCTCTATGATCATGTACAGAATCTGGTATCAGATCTAAGCCTTTATAGAAGAAGTGATAAGGTAGGGAATCCGATAAAACTATTGACTCTTAGGCTTCGGGCGGCTAATAACTATAATAGACGAATATACGGCCCATTATTTTCGTTGCCCACAGTCTCGGGGGGATAGTTCTCAAGAGCGTAAGGATTATTTTTCCAACCCTACCTATAAGCCTAACAAGAACAGGCGCTCATACACTCCGACTCCATGCGGTCCGGCCATCTGTATCATTACAGATCTATTAAGACGTCTATATATGGAATCATATTCATGGGTACTTCTTATTAAGGAGGCGAGGGAGTAGCATGGGGCAAGAGACTCGTCGATATAGCCTCGATTTTTGTCAAAACAAACGATAAGCTTCTCAATATTCTTGAAAAAGACTCGGAGATTCTATAGTAGCAGCTTAGTCAGTACAACTCTATTAGCGGTGATTTCGAGACGAAGTTTGCATACGAGGCCAAAGCCACACTACTAGCTTTGGGTAAGGCCATGATCGTCGTTCCAAAGTCCTCTACTGTAGTTCCAGGCCAAGTAGATGCCGAGCCGATTGCTATTATGGATAATCATATTAATATGGTCAAGTTTGCCGGGCAAAGCAACGAATTCAAGAAGGTAGCCAGTTATCTGAAGCTAATAGTGGATAAGGCACCTGCAAAGGTGCAGAAAAACTGGTTGACTGAGAGTGGTATCAAAGCTAGTAAGTGATATACAGATAGTTTAGGTATATTCTCTGGCTATTAAGGTATATATCGTATCAAGGGCTTTTGTATAGTCTACCTCTTTTTATTAAAGAAATAATATTATATTTAAACATGCTAAAAGCTGATTATACCGTAGCTCGGGCTGGCAGTCTCAAACCATCCTTCGATATTGACTTTGATCTAACAGGTGTGCCGAAGGCAAGTGCCTTTATTGGACGCAGGTCAGACTTGGACTCGGTAGAAAGGCAGTTGGCCCCAGGAGAAGTACAGGACCGCCGTAAGATATGTATAATTCATGGGCTGGGGGGCATGGGTAAGACTCAGCTAGCCATTAAATATGCAAGGCTATACAAAGATCTATATATATCCTTCTTTTGGATAGACGGGAAAACAGAGGAGTCCCTGCTTCAGAGCCTGCTACATAGAGCTTTACGTCTTCCTAAGGACCAGATGGCTAATATGAATATACAGAAAATAAGAGGCCTAGAGGAGTCTAGGAAGGCAGTGCAAGAAGTCTTGAAATGGTTTGCTCTCAAGGGTAATACGCAGTGGCTTTTGGCTTTTGACAATATTGACAAGACGTCCTATAAAGAAGAGGCTAATCGGCATACCGGAATGTCATTATATAATATTATATAATACTTCCCAGGAGGCGATACTGGATCTATTATCGTTATAACTCGGCTTCAGCGCCTCGTTTCGCTTAGAAGCCCGGTTTACTTGCAGAAACTTGGCATTATCGACGGTTTGTTACTCCTCGAGAACCATACGAGGCACAGTTTGAGGCTTAGCAATAGACAAGTGACTTCGGAGAATTCATCAGGGATTAAGGATTGGGATCCCGGTTAGCCCCTCACTCTATACTATTTGCCAAAAGTGCAGCGAGAAGTGTAATCCAATACCTCTTTTCTTTTTAGCTAATACCTCTAAGATGCAGTTAATCTTGTCAAACGACTAGGTTATCTCCCGCTAGCTTTAGTCTTCGCTGGCTCCTATACCTCCAAGATAACTATCGTCAAGTATCTCGAGCTATATAGCAAATCATGGTACGAACTCCATAGACAAATGAAGAGGCGGGATAATTATCCTGAGCGGATAATTATCACGATATGGCAAATCTCGTTTAATGAGGTAGAGCGTCGAGATACAAGAGTGGCAAAGCTATTACAACTATGGGGTTATCTGAATAATCAAGAGCTTTGGTATCAATTACTTAAGTGGCCGGGATGGGAGAATAATCGGCCGGACTGGCTACAACAGATCGCAGGTACTGAGATCAGCTTCCTAGCAGCAGTGGGCATTCTTTTGGATTTCTCGCTTGTGGAACAGAATAACAACAGTGATAGCTATTCAATACATGCGGTGGTCCATGATTGGATCCAAGCGTCAGTCAACACAAGGACCGATGATGTCTTTTTACAGACAGCAATAACAACTATTGGCCTTGCGATTCCACAAGAGGAGTCAAGAGACTTTGCAACTATACAACGACGACTTTTACCGCAGGTTGCCCAATTACTACAGTATTGGAAATTTGCAACCGCGACTCCGGACTTTACAGATACTGCTGTATATCTAAGTAGTCTTCACATGTTAGGAGATCTATGTGCAGATCAGGGCAAGCTCGACGAGGCCGAGCAGATGTACCAGCGGGCGCTGCAAGGCTTCGAGAAGGCATGGGGGCCAGAGCACACGTCGACGCTCGCCACAGTTAACAACCTCGGGATCCTCTATAAAACCCAGGGCAAGCTCGACGAGGCCGAGCAGATGTTCTAGCGGGCGTAGCGTAGCTAATCTTTACAGTAGTTATTTGCTTTCGATTTTATAACCTGCTCCTTTATATTTTATATTATTTTAATAACTTTAATAGAGAGGGGCCTGGGGGAGGTGAACTTTATATACTAGTTATTAAATAGCCTAGAACATTCTAGAGCCTTTACTTTTATCCCTCTAACTTAGTACTGTCACACGTTACTTATAACATGATGCGGCACGTGATCTTGCTCGCCGGAGCTACTGCAGGTGGCTCAAGCAGAGGCATTGTGGAAGCTGCTTACTGCTCGCTAAAGACCTTGTAAATATCTAGCCTCTTCTGATAAGGCTCTCAGATATCCCTGTTTAGCGAGCGAGGCTGAATCTTTTACAGTGAGTTTGAGGGGGAAGCCGATTTCGTTAGCGACTGTAAAGCAAAGGAGAAATTCTTAAAAATTTAAAATAATATATAATTATAAAATAAATAATATAATGATTCTTATTAGGAGACCGCGACTTCCTCGAACTTTCTGTTTAAATAAGAGCTCCGGAAATGAGAGCTGCCTCAAAATGGCACTAAATATAACAATGTTATAGTAAAAGGCGAATTGCGTGTCGCTATTTTCTAGTTAACTATTTTAAGTAGGCTCCACTTCCAGATGCTTGTGGCTGTATACCCCTGCCCAGTTGTACTTCAAGTACCACCGCTTATTGTCGGAGCTAGTTTGTCATTGCAGAACGGAGCTAATTCTTGCCCATGAATGGCTAAAGGCAACTTGTGCGTGAGCACGCTCTATTATACGTTGCCATAAGCTTTTTTCACGTAATCTATAGGCAAGATATGCCTCTGGAGTCCTGAATCCTATAGTCCTAGAGTCTTGAATAAAGTCCTGAATGCCTTTAGGCCTTAGGCATGAAAAAGGCACGTATCCAGTTAACTAATCGCTTAGTAATAATCTGGAACTACTAATACGAGACGCGACATCTTTTCTACGCAAAATTACACCAGAAACGCGACCTAATCAACAAAGACCACGAAGACTGTTTCCCTGATCTGCCACGAATACTATTCCCAAATCCTCCAAAAAGGCAACGACTCCAACGAAGTTAGTACGAAGGAACGTGTTATTCGAGAATCCGGATAACTTCATTAATAATGCCAACGAACGTAACTCGTACAGGCATGGTATATGAGATGGAAAACAATAGTATTAAAGTGAGACGACGAATTAAGGATGGCCGGGTACATATTAATCAGCTTATCCTCGCTGCCGGTATAACCCGTTCTAAAATACGGAGAATTTTGAGCATAAGCGGAATTCCTACTATAGGTAGCAAATATGGTGGGACTTGGGTTGAGATTAAGAAAGCTCGAGACATTTGCGAGACATTTGAAGTTGCAGAAGTCTTCCAACCTCTATTCAAATCCGACTTAGGTCAGCTTAAAAGAATAGTGGGCGGGAAGCTGCTCTCAGAAGAGGTATTAGAATCCCAATCCGATTCAGTCGAACTTCACAGAACTCCACTAGCTATCGATATCGACGGACTTATCAAACAAGCCCAAAGCCAGCGTCATTAATTACAGATACCAAGATATGCGAAACTCGACATAGGAACTATTAAACGTAGGTACCAATGTCGGCTATCCACCACTTGTACGGAGCAATTTATGAAAGGAAATCAGCTAAAGGTATGAAATACTTGTATTTTAGGGCACGAAAGCTAATTAATTCTTTAGAGCCACCAAAACGAGACACATAGTCTAATTATTGTATCCTTCTCAGTCAGGCTCAATTTCGGGGACACATTTTCCCTCGATAAAAAAATCAGTCTCTACTACCTTATTCATATTCACTTAAATGGTAAGGATTCTACCTTTTTTATTTTGATTAAAACCTAATAATAAGAGTAGAATGTTACGATTGCGAGCGTATATTCGGTTCCCAAGTAGACTTAAGTCGTCATGTTAATAGGTGCATTATAACTCCCTATTATTCCCGTGCGATTACCCCAAATGCAATAGAAGACAGGACCTATTTAAGCGTAAAGATCACTATAGAGATTACCTTCGCAAGGTCCATAAAGAGGACATGAGGCACTCGCATTGGAGATGTCAGAAGTGTCTCGAACGCAACTATACCCAACCACAAGACTGGAAATCTGAAAGCTGGATTTGTTGCAGCTGTGGGAAATGCATGCGCGGTTGAGAGGGCCCAGAGCCGACGCCTTCCGTCCCAGATACACAGTTGGAAAGCAGAATAGAGGCCACGGCCTGCAATACCGAACTTCGAAAAGAGAACAGAAGGTGACTGGGAGCCTTCCTTTCTTTCCGACGAGGCCATATAAGTAGGGTATCGGGAAGTATACTTTGTTTGACTTTACCTTGGTATATTCGGATATGGTCTTACTGCGTGGCTTCTCTTACATGCCCTTATATGATTGTTTTATCCTACTTTAGCGGAAGGAGGGGTGTGCGGAGGCGGCATTCGGTGGAATACATTAACTTCGCCTTGCTGGAAGATAATAGGGCAGGGTTTAAGGCATGCCTCTCCTTTAGCTCTACGTGACGTTTTGGAACTGCTGTATTGCATACCTGGTATTCGTTGATGGAAATGGTCTTTATAGCTCTTTATATTGGTCACATATGTAATTTATAAAGCACTGCTGAACTTTACTCATTAAACTAAAGCCTTTATTGTGTCTCATCAAATTTTTGCGTCGAAAGAATCTGCAAATAAAGCGAGCTGGTAGATTTCTTCCAGGCTTGTACTAATCGTGACAACAGAGATAGGCCTTGGAACTGTTGCCTATAATCTCGGCTTCGAGTTGGGCCACGTAGACATTGGAAGTTCTTCACGAAAAGGAAGTGCATAAGAGGTTGAAGTTGAAAGCATTACTGAATTCGATTGTTCCTGCCATGGGCTGAAGACAACTCATCTCTAGTTTTTTAGTTAATTATTCATATCGGCTTTGTTAGGGCACACTCATTGTCTATAAAGAATTATGTTATGCAGCATTCAGATGCGGCGCCATGATCACTGACACGAAAGCGCTGAGTCGGCGGAATGGGAAAAAAGAAATAGAGGATTATTGGAGTGATAGAAACCGCCTCTCCTCCGCTCTGGAGTCAGTAGTGGTACCTGAGGTACAACCTGGCAGGGGTGCACAGCCACAAGCGCCTGGAAGTGGACGTCGCTAAAATAATTAACTGAAAAACTCGCAATGCTCAATTCGCCTTCTACTATACCTAAATTACTGAAGTATATAATATAAGTTAATAGTCCAGAACTGGCCATCCGGATTCATATAATAACCTTGCAGCTAATTATGGATATGGACTTCATAAATGGCTTTCGAGAGAATGATTCTATATTTGGCCTAATAGAAGTTATAATAACTTTATACTTATTACTAATTCCATATAGGTAGTACTTCGCAAGCATTAATACTCTCTGTCGGAAGAACTAAGAATATATATATAGATAATAGAATGCACTTAGTAGGCTAGCCAAATATATTAGCCCGGCAAATATAATTATAATATAGAGTATCTAATAGCTATTATTATAAATATTATGTCTTTATAAATACTATCTCTCCGGAATCCTAGTAATATAAATTATTATACTAATTATATTTAGCCCCCCCGTTAATCCTATTTAACTTAAGCTTATTCTATAGTTTTAGAGGACCTAATTATAAAATATAAGGCTATATATAATAAAGCAAATTGCAGAAAGGCCGAGACTAGAGTATATTATAGCCCGATATAGCCGAAAATTTGGATAGTAAAATCTGTAGTAAAGAGTAGTAACCATATAAGTAGAAGCTAGGATTATAGCCATAAGCTAATATAGCTTCTGAAGCTTTAGTTTATAATAAAATCTATAGTAGACAGAAGAAATAATTAATTCCTATATTAAAATTATAATACCTAAGTAGTTAAGGTAATTACTTAATACTATTATTACTAAACTATAATTCGATATAATATAAAAGGAGGCTAAGAAAAGAAAGCAAATAGTAATACTCTAGAAAAATACTAAAAATATAATAATATTACCTAGCTAAGTATTTATATACTAATAGTAAATCTTATTATATATAGGAAATAGAAGAGTTCCGAAAATAACTATACTAAAAAGATAAGTATAAATATTTATAGTTTTGTTATAGATATAATCTAGGCTCTTTAGGGACTAGTAGAAAGATCCAGATATAGGGTAATAACTAGTTAATATAAACTTATTATCTTATTACTAGATAAGTAATTTATATTATAGTAGTAATTAAATATTATTAACTCGGACTTTCTTGTTTCTGGGCTTCTCTAATAGTTTATTACCTTCTATAATTAGTATATTATACTTATGTAATTATATAATTAATTTAGATAATATATTCTTTCTATTTAAGTATATAAGAAAAGCTTAAAAGTTAAAGAGAGAAACCGCTATTAAAGCAAGAGACCGGAATTAGATAAGTACTAAAAATTAATATTATTATTATAGTATTAAGAGAGAAAGTCATATCAAATTCTGACCCTAATTAAGCCAGAATTAGAGCCTTAGTTAAAATTAAGCCGGAAATAGATATAGTATAATTTGCAGGAATTTCCTAGCTAGTTAATTTTAAGGTCTTTATCTATATTAATCTATATACTTGGACTTATAAAGAAATATTATATTAGGTTTATTAATAATGAGTTTTTAAGTATATCTAGTAAAAAGCTAGTAGTAATTCAAATTTGCTTCTGTTTTTATTTATATAGCTCTTTTATCTTCTAAGGCTATTAATATATGGCTATAATTAAGATAGATCCTAACTAATAGAGCCTTTCTAATAACTAGATTACTGAACTAATCTAAGAAATAGGTTATATATTTGGGAAATAAGTAAATATCCTTTCTTAAGGAACTTGAATAGTAAAGCTTCTAGTATAAAGAATTTCTATTATTTATTTATAACGAAATACAAGCTAGTATGAGCTTATATACTAGTACGAGAATTATAGTAGTATAAGAATTATAGATAATATAAAAGCTAATACTAGTATTTTAATAATAGGAGATGCTTCCGTTAAATAATTCTTAATTAAAGAATAGCTCGGATTTTAGCTTTACTAATAATATAAATAACTTACTTATCCTATTATAGTATTTAAATATATTATTTTGAGACTATTTTATTACTAATTTCTATTCCTATATATACTATTCTAACTTTTAATTATTATTCCGAGCCTCTTAAATAATAATCTTTAAGTAATTTACTTTTTCT
This sequence comes from Hyaloscypha bicolor E, assembly GCF_002865645.1. NCBI lineage: Eukaryota > Fungi > Ascomycota > Leotiomycetes > Helotiales > Hyaloscyphaceae > Hyaloscypha > Hyaloscypha bicolor. The sequence continues at coordinate 239,054 of NW_020194685.1, read as the reverse complement.
TTAGCCTAGTATCTTATATTTAATTCTATAGTTACTTGGTTTCTTTATTTATTTAACTTATAAGTAAGTCTTGTTTCTTTTTCTTATAACTTACTAATTTTTATAATAAAGCTTACTTTGGTTTTAGGAGAATACAAATATTATATTTTAGTTAGTTTAAATTCATAATTGAAATATTAATAGTAAATACCTTGCTTTAAATAATTCCTATTTATAATTCATATATTGAATTCTTTCCAACTACTATAAATAATATACTAATTTTCTTATATAATTTTATAAGACTTTTATTTAAGTAATTACTTATATTTTTTAAGAAGAGATACTTTTTCTTTTTTATTTTCTTTTAAATATATAAGTTATTAAGGTTTGGTTTAAGTTATACTTAGGAAGGATTTACTAATATTTCTAGTTTGCTTTCTTGAATTTAATTAGTAAAAGTAATAATTAAATATAGTATTATATCTTATAAATATGGGCTAATAATTTCTCTTAATATTTTCTATTTTATTCCGTATACTTTAAGTTACTTAATTGAGCTATAGCTATTTAATATTTCTTTATTAAATAGTAATGAATTTTATTCTGAATTCTCCTATTTTTATATAAGAGCTAGGAAATGAAATTTTACTAATAGTAGTAAGTGGGCTATAATATATATAACCTAGTAATTTGAGTATATATAATATAATTTATTTATAATACTAGGTTAGAAAGAAAGATACTAGTTTTGGCTAAAGTACCTTTTTATATAGGTTATTATATTTAGTACTTCTTTATTTTAAAGTTATTTTTTAGTACCTAAGGTACTAAAGAGCTTGGAATATCTTTGTTTAAATAACTAGTATAGAATAGATTAAACTAGGAGAGATTTTTATTATTTAGAAATAGTTAGTTAAAATCCGAGATAAAATAAAATAAAATAATATAGACTAATAACTTCTATAAAATAACTCTACTAATTATATAATTCCTCTTATTATTAAAACTTCCCCTAACTTAGGTCTCTGAAAGCTAAAGTAATTAATAATATTCTTTAATTATCTTTAGGCTATTAAATAACTTAGGGCAGATTTATTTATTATTTTTAGATCTATAGCTAGCCTAGTATATCTTATACTTATATTTCTTATTTCTGTTTAAATAAAAGACTTTATAGTCTATTATCTATTCTATCTTATATAATTCTTTATTATCTAGAGAACCTGAATTAGAATAGTCTAATTATTTGCGAAACTTTTCCCTAGTAATAAATATAATTATATTGAGTTTCTAATCTAATATTAAAGACAAGTCTTTAGAAATAGGTAAAGCTATTATAGATATACTTATTATAGAGTTATTATTTATATATGAATTTTCTAATACTTAGCTTTTTTCTTTATACTAAATCTAAATAATTAGATTAGTAATATTAAATATAAAAGTCTCTATAGTCTTATTAATAAACTTATTCTAAGAATTATTATTCGAATAATATTATCTTTTAGCCTTATATAAATCTTGCTCTGGCCTATAATAATGTTTTATAAGATTAATCTTTACCTAATTAATATAGTAGATATCCTAACTATAATACTAGAAATCCTTAATAGAATTAAAATATAGGATATATTAAAGGTCGGGATATAAAGCCGGTTTATTATATAGCCCTTATATATCTGATTTTTTTTGCTTGGCCTTCTAGTATAGGCTTATATATTCTTGCTAGCTTTACTTAATTAGGAGCTACTAGAACCTCTTCTCGGATAGGAGAGCTGCTCGGGATTAAATAGGTAAAAGAGGTATTACCTAATAGTAGTAATTATCTTTTAGAAGATAAGTAGGTTTAATTAAATAGGAAATAACTTATAATAACTAAGATAATATTAATAGTACTTATATTATTAAGCCTTACTAGTAATTTATTAATTATATTAGAAGTAAAGCTTTATAAAGCCATGCTTTTTAGAGAAATAAGACTTATAGTATATATAAATATAATATTATCTAGTAAAGAGATTAATACTAGAGAAATAGAAAAGATATAATTAGTTTAGGCTTTTTAAATAAAGTTAATACCAGGAGATAAGGAAATATAAACTTAATTATTATCCGAATATAAGATAATATAGGGCAATAGCTATTTACTAGATATAGGCTCAGATAATATATTACTTGAGGATTTTCCTAGTATAATATAATTATATTATAGAATATAATCCGGCCTTATAAAGAATAAAGAGAAATATATTAGAAGAGTAAAGAGGCTAGGTAATTATATAGAGGGTTTAGGTAATAAATATAATTAAAGAAGTTTGAACGGGAACTTATTAAGGGCTCTGGCTTAGCTTTTTTAAGAGCGATTTTATATAATTAGATAGCTTACTATTAGCTTAGTTTATTAGATATAAGTTTATATCTTGCTAAATAGAATTACTATTAGTAATTACAAATCTCTTGCCTCTTATTACCTCCCGAAGTCCTAAGCTCTTATAGCCGGTCTCCTAGGGCTACGAGTTCCTTACTAATTTAGATAAAGTTTAGGTAATATAAGAGGTTATTTTTTATTTTTATAAATAAGAAGTATAATTATTATGAATTATATTAGAGGGAAAGGTTATGGAAAGTATTAATATAAGTAGTATAATATTTCCTATTAAATATATTTAATTAATTATTAATTATACTTGTATTATTTATATATAAATAAAAAAAGATATTGGAATTAGTATAGCTACTAAACTTTATTCTTTTTATTATTAAATAGCTATTAGCTTTATTATTATTAGTATTTTTCTAGTTAATATATTATTAAAAAGCCCTTATTATTTGTACTAATAAGAGCCTCTTATTACTTTATATAAAATGTAATATTTGTATCTATTCTAGTATAATAACTCGTATTTATTATCTGCTTACTATATAAGTCTGCTATTTGGATCTTCCTAGTAGGGCCTTTAGTAAATATGATTTAGAAGAATAGTACCTAGTCTAGCTTCTTTTTAATCCGGAGTTTAAATAGAATTCTATCTAGAGATACTAGGATCTTAAAGATATCTTTAATAATTTAATAGTTCTGAAAAGCCTTATTTATTATAGTAATAGTTAAGATAGGTATAATTGGATTCGTATATAAGAATTTCATATTCTTATAAAGGATATACTTTAGCCTATAATTATATAAAGTAATTAATATAATAGCCTTATTAATATATAGAGGCTAGAAGAAGTAATTACCTTTTATATAAAGTATATATTATATCTTTTATATTTCTTATAATATAAATAGTAAGCTCTATTATTTCTTTCTTATTCTTGAAAATTATAAATATAATATTCTACTTGAAATAAGTATAATATTTCTAATTAGTAGCCCTGGAAGTACTAGGGATACTTACCTTATATAGTAATCTATAGCTACTATTATATCATATCTCGAACTTGAAATATTTCCTTACTTTTAATAATATATAAGTAAAGTTTAAGGATATTATATAATTATAAATAAGGATTTATAAATATATATATTAATACTAGTCTTTCTACTAAAAATACTTAGTTAAAATAATTAAATAGGCTAGTATTATAAAGTATTAAGGCTATTAGTTTTTAGAAAGTCCTAATAACTTTCTTAGTAATTCTTATATATACTAGAAATAGATAGTTAGACCTTATATAAATAGGAAATATAAGTAATTTATAATAATTCAAGACTCATATAATATATAGACTCTAATATTATAAATAAGACTAGTATATTCCGCCGGGCCAAACCTATATTAAGGTCTGCCTATAATTAAAGAATATAGTATATAGATATTTCCTTTTCCTTATTTCGAATAGCTTATCTAATATTTTCTATAAAGTGCTTTATATTTATTATAGCTTTTTTGATTTCTATAGTATTTCTGGTTTTGGCTATAAGAGTTATATCTTTATTTCTTATTTTATATCTATTTAGCTAGTATAGATATAATTAGTAAAGAATTTTGCCTTTTACTAGTATAGTAACTTTATATAGAAACTTACTTATTCTAGAAATCTAATATATAATTATAGTTATTACTAGTATTTTACTCTAGTTTCTTTTGGATAATATTACTATTAATACCAGACTTTACTACTAGTTTGAAACTATTTGCTTCTGTATTATCTCAAAATTTCTCTATATTTTGTTTTTTTCTCCTTATTTAGTTATTATAAAAATAGTATAAGAAGTAGAAGGTCGAGAAAAATAGTAAGATAAATAAGATAAATAAGATAAATAAGATAAATAAGATAAATAAGATAAATAAGATAAATAAGATAAATAAGATAAATAAGATAAATAAGATAAATAAGATAAATAAGATAAAGAAGATAAAAAAGAATAGAGAATATACTAGTAAAAAAGATAGTAAAACTCGAGTATTAAGAGAAAAGAAAATTTTGGGAAAGTATAAGGCTCATATATAAATTACTAGAGAAAGACAAGCGAGAAGCATATTTTATTAGGGCTAGTTTATAGGAAAGATCTAAAATTAGATCCTGGGCTTTATATATAGTAATATCTAGAATAGGCTCCCTGAGTAGCTTTAGTAAAAGTTGACTAAAAAATGAGTATTTCTGGTTGAAAGCGAGTAGGAAGGAAAGGGAGGGAATTATAAGAGAGCCAAGGGTGAGTAATGAGAGAGTAAAGCGGCCATAATTAGTTAGCCATAAACCCTATTAGATACTGAGTTTCTAATCTTAATATATTAATATTATAATACTATAATTCTTATTTCTAAATAATAATTACTTTATTAATTATATAATAGTATTATATATTTCTAATAAACTAATAATTAGTATTTCTTGTAATTAATTATAATATATTAATAATAATTAATTATCAGTAAGCTAATTCTTATTTATATATAATATTATTTCTTTTTTAATTTTAGAAAATTAGAAAATTTAATAAAGTATTATATATTATATAATAAAAATAAGGCTTTATTTTATTTTATTCTTTTAAAAAAAAGTATTTAAAACTTTGTTTTTCTTTTAATATTTAAATTATATTATAATTATTATAATATATAATATTAATAAAAGTTAAACTAGAACTAGCTAAATATATAAAATTAAAATCGGGAAATATAAATTAAACTTATATATTAATAAATTTATTTAGCTAATATATAAGGTTATATATAGCTTATAATTATTTAAATTCGAGGCTTTTTTATAAAAAAATTCTTTAGCTTTAAATTATTAAAATAAAAATAATCTAATTATATTTTTAAGTTTTATATTTTAGATTTATAATATAATATAAATCTTATTTATTTCTTAATTTAAAAAGAATTTAAATAATACTTATCTAATTAATTTCTAATAGATATAAATATAATATATTATAACTATTTATTTATTAATTAACTAATATTAGAATAAAAAAAAGCCCTAAAATAATTAGATAAATAAATAAACTAGTAATTTTATTATTAAAGAATATATAAAAATACAAGTTTTAAAATAATTAAATAAATTAAAAAAGCTATAATATAAGGTATTATTAAAAGATAAACTAGAGCTTTTTATTAAATTTTATTAATACTTATAATAAAAAAAGACTTTTTTTAAAGAATAAAAGAATAAAAAGAACTTATTTTATTAAAAGCGAAATTTCAAAAGTGATTTTAGTATTTAGAAGCTTTATATAAAGGAATTATTAAACTAATTCTAAAAACTTATAATATTTTTATTTATAATAAGAATTATTATAATTAGTTAAAAGAAACTAAATAAACTTTATTAAAAAAAATAAAGCTATTATTAAAAAACTTATTATATAACTTATAGGCTAGATAATATCTAGTTTTTTTATTTTAGAAAATAGATATTTGATTAAACTTTTTAATTTTTTTTTTTAATAATATAATTAAAAACAATATTACTTTTAATAATTAATTAGATTAGATTAAAAATAAGCTTTATAATAATATTAATATTTTCTAAATAAAAAACCTTAAAATTATTTATATTTCTAGCTATATAAGTAATATGAGAGGGAAACTATAATAAGACAAAAACCCATATAAAGTATACTAGAGTACAAAACATGACTTAATAGTAAAATAATAAATTAAAAGCATAAATAGTATATAGTATATAAAAGTTTAATTAATTAAATACTTATAAAGAATTATTCTCTAAGTCTATAGAAAAACTAGCTCTCTTATATAATTTCTGCAAGTTATATATAAAAGGCTACAGCTTTTATTATATAACCTAAATCTTAAAACTGCCAAAATAATATAATTTTTAATAAGTATAGCCTGCCATATTATATCTGACTTCCTATTTATTTATACTTATTTCCTAAGTACTAAAAATAATAGAAAAATCCTATTTAAAATCCGAAATAATAAAATATTTAGAATTCTTCTCTATTAATTAATCTAATTTCTCCTTTATATATCTAAAATAAGACTTATTATCCTTAAATAATCTTATTTCATATTTCCGAACTTGCTTAAAAATAATTCAAATCCGCTTAGTTATATTCTTATACTAAATCTAATATAGTTCTTTATATTAATTAGTATTTGCCTTTAATTATTACTTAATTTCCGCCTTTATTATAGGGTATTAAGAAGGCTTATTATAGCAAATTATATTATAAATTATACTAATATATTCTAAATAAATAGCTTCTTCGAATTTCGTATTATCTACTATATTCTTAAATTAACTTTTAATAAGAAGGGAAAGCTCTAGATAAGAGGCTTTAATAACCTTATAGAAGACTTTATTTTCGCATATTCTATTCTTAATAATAACTAGACTTATTAGAACTATAGTAAAAGGCCTATTAAATAGTAAATTATTATTAAGCTATTCTTTAACTTATATATTATTCGAGAATTAATACTTTCCCATAATTTCAGATTTATAGATTACCTAGCTAAAGGCATTTATTTATTTAGTTAAATAGATTATACTCGGAGTCTTTTCTCTTATTATTTTTAGTAAATACTCGCCTATTTTCTTAGCTATTTCCGGCTCAAATTTATTAGAAATAAAAAAGTAATTAATATCTTTAAAGAACTTCTTACTAAAGATAATAGCCTTCTTATAATTCGTAAGGAAAATATAGCTAATATTTTAATACTCTTTATTAAGGTAGAATTCGCTACTTAAAGCTTTAGTAATAGCCAGATCTTTAGTATTACCTCTATACTAATTATAATTAATATTTCTAGAAATAAAATATTAGGCTAGCTAAAAGTAAATAACTAGGTAAATAGAATACTTACTTAATATCTTATAAAATCCGAGCTATATTAATAGATCTGCTATTAAGAATTAAGAGGCTAAGATAAAATAACTATTACTAAAATCTCTATATATTAATATATTATTTTTTTAGAAATAGAACTATAGTATTTCTATCTCTTTTATTAAGAGCTCTCAAATACTAAGCTTCTTAATTTACTTCAGGTAATTTTTCTTATAAATATAGCTATTAGTATCTAGATTAGTAATACTAGACTCAGGAATAGGGATTATAGTATTAAATTAGAGCTATAGATTAGAGCAGAATTAATTAGAAATATGGCACTTATATCTATACTTCTTAATTTCCTAGTTCTTAAAAAAGAAATCCCGTATCTTTTTATTTATCTAAGTAATAGAAATATACTTCTTGCCTTTAGTAACTTTATAGATCTTAGTAATAAGCTTTAGAGTATTCTTAATCTCTCGTATATTAATAGAGAAAGTATTAGTAAGTTACTAAGTATATACTATATAAGGAGCTTTAAGGAATCTATTATTAATTCTATAGTATCCTTGTTTATAGATAGATCCCAAAATATTACTATATATTTCCTTAAAAATATATTTATTTTACTAAGCAAGTATTAATTTCTATTTAGCTAGTATCTTATAGGTATATTAAATGCCTTTATTAAGTTCTCCGGACTTAATACTCTTAGTTTTCTACTTCTTAGTTCTAGGTATAGTTATAGGAGTCTTTCTAGATAATATCTTTTTCTTTAGAATAGAGGATTTCTTCTCGCTTTTCTCTAGTTTAATAACCTTATACTTAGTCTAGTACTTAGATCTTTACTATTTATTAGGAGTCTTAGGCTTAGCTTATTCTTTATTCTTACCAGGTTCTTCTTATCTAGTTATACTAGTTCTACTAGCTTTACTAGTAGTTTTCTTACTAGGCTCTATTAAATTAGCTTCATTTTTCTTAGCTAGATCCGGTTAAGTTAAAGCTAAAATTATAATAGAGGCTTATTCTTTAGGCTTATCTCGAAAAGCAGGAAAAGGCTTATTACTATAAACTCCCTTAATTAGGATTCCGGAAATATTAAAGATATATTATCTAGCCTTAAGATTATTAGCTAATAGTAGCTTAAACTCTAATTCTCTATATTCTGAAATAGCTTTAGTATACTTAAGTATCTTAGTAATATCTGATTTAGTTATACTAGTATTCTAATATTTCTTGTCTTTAATATACTCTAAAGTAGCTTTATTAATTAACTAAATAGCTTTATATACTAAAGCTTTTATCTTAAAAAAAAGTATAACTTCTTATAAACGTTTTTACTAAGGTTATTATAAATATTATTAATATATTAGTTAAGAGCTTTACTATATAGTATAATTTTATTCTAATTCTTAGTATTAAGACTATTTACTATAGTTTTAATCTTATTAAGCTTCTCTTATCTGCTTTTAGAAATATCTTTAATAATATTCTCGAATTCCCTATTATTAGCTTAGTAATTCTTTAGTTTCTCCTTAGTTAATCCTAGTCTAGTTCTGTTTTTAATAAAGGTTTTCTATTTTAAGAGCTTATTATATATACTATTTAGCTTATCTAGAATATTTATATTAAATTCGGTAATTATAGCTATTTTTTCTAGTATTAATAGGCCTTTTATAACTGCTTAAGCTCCTTTAATACTCTAAACTTTAATACTATTAATCTATAGGCTTTTAATAATACTATGGCTTATAAGAACTAGCTACTATACTTTACTAGCTTAAGGAATCTGTACTTTGGCCATTTTATTATTCTTAATAAGTTATAAAGATATTATTAGTATAATAGTTATAGGTTATAGAATTAAAAATTCTCGAGATTATAAGAATTTTTTTTAAGTATATTTTAAAATAAAAAGTAAATTAAAATAGGCTTGAATTATATAAAGGTATTATATATATTCGAGTTTTTCTTTCTTTCTAGTAAGAAAATAAAGCTAAAATAGTAGTATATATAATAGGGAAAGTAAGTATAATAATTAGATATATTTAAGGTAATATAATTATAAATTAGGAATAATTATAGAAAATAAAATATAGAGTTAGGCTTTTACTATAGAAAAAAATACAAATATATATATCTAAAGAAATATAATTAAAGAAATAATTAAGGCAAGTTAAACTAAATAGTAATAATAGAGAAATAAGAAAATAATATAATAGAAATATAGATATAATAATAATATCTAAAGTATTAGAATATAAAAGAAAATAATGAAAATTTTATAATATAGATATATCCCGACTTTCTATTTATTTAGAGATATTTCTATTAACTTAAAAAATAGTATAAAAGAAAAGAAATAATATAGGAAATATATAAAAGATAAGATATATAAGTATACTAAAGATATTAGGAAAATATAAAGTAAGTATTAATAGAAAGGAAATTAGAATAATAGAATTAAGAAATAATTTAGAATAAGATATTACTTCTTCTAAAACTAACTTATATCTTTTCCGAAAGCTAATTATATTTATTTAGTATCTATTAAAGTCGACTTTATATAATATAAAACTATTTAGTTAGTTAGGACTTTAAAGTAATATTTATATTTATAAAAATAATACTAAAAGCATTAGGATATATAAAAAGAAGAACTATAAAATAGTATAAATAAGGTTTATAGTACTATTATTAAGTTTGGAATAGTTAATATTAAAGTTAATATAAAATATAGAAAGATTAGATATTCCGAATTAGTATTAAGGATATAGGAATTATTTAGATAATATTTAATAGTAATAAATAAATTAATAATAAGAATTAGTAAATTATACTAGCTTTTTAAAGAAATAACTAATTTCCGGTAATAAAATAGTATTATAGTCAGAGAAAGAGTTCTATATAGGAGAAGTTCTCTTTATATAGAAATATATAATATACTAACTAAGTCTTAATATAAGTTTTAAGAGTAGCTATAGTTATATTAAAGAGAAAGTAAGTTTTCTAGTATAAGGCAGGCTTTAAATAGGCAGATCTAGTTTATCTAATATCTAATAGATTTCTAGAATTATATATTATTAAGTATTTTTTAGAGATAACTATTAGGTTTAATAAGGTTTCTCTTTCCTCTTATAAGGATTCTAGTTTGGCTATTTTATTTATATATAACTTCTAATTAGGAAGTTTATTTAAATATTATAAGGAAACTTATAATAGTAGTTTAAGTTAAAGTTAAGATCTATAGATATTATAGTTAAGCTTTAGACTAGTATAAGCCATAAGAATAGCTAGTTAAAAAGGTAAGTAAAGCTTTTAAAAGGTTTCTAGTTTTAGTAAGATATATATAAAAGGCTTTCTTTTTTCTTTTTTTCTTTTCTTATTTCTAAATATAATTACTATCTATTATTATAGTTCGGAATTAAGAGTTTATAAGATAACTTCTTAATTTCCTATTTATTTTCATACTAAAAGAAATACTTTATATTTAATTCCCAAGATCTAGTAAAAGAATTTCATATATTAAGAATACTATTTAGTAATAGTAATTAGATAATAGTAAGAAATAAGTAATAATAAAGCTCGTCTAATTTCCAGAATAATAGTCTAATAATAATATTTTTTAAAGATTATAAATAATAGTTAGAAAGTAAATTTAAAAAGTATATAAGAAATTAAAAATAATAAGCTTTATTTCAGGTTAAGAAAAGCTTCTATTATTAGATACTTTCTCCTAGTTCTTTATAAAAGAAATATATTTTGCTTTTTCTAATTCCGGTAATTCTGGAATATATATAATAATACTAGTAGCTTTCTCGATTTCTTAAGTATTATTTTACTTATAGTATTTTATAACTATTTCCTTTTCTAATTCTATATCTATTTTAAAATATTTATTTATAGATATATACTTATTATTAACTTCATTTTCAGGAAAGTACTAAAATCTATTTCTTTTAATAAATTACTTAAGTTAATTACTAGTATATGTTTTTTAAAATATAGTATTATTAAGTTCTTTTAGTATATAATATTCTTTTAGTTAATTTATATATCTTACTTTATATAGGCCAAACTAATAATATAATAGCTTTATATTTCTTAACTTATTTTAATTTATTAATTTAATATTATATATAAAAACCAGATTCTTTTTAGAAATAGGTTTTAAATAAATCTAGTAAATAGTATTAAATTACTTCTTTCTTTTTTAATATTTTCTGTTTTTCTTTATTCTGGCTTTTTTAATATTTTTATTTCTTATTTATATTTATTTTATATATATTTCTATAAGTAGTATAGCTTCTCTACTATAGATTATATAAAAGGAAATAAATCTAGTTAGTTTATATATAGTAACTTAGTTAGTAAATAGAATATATAGTAATAAATCTACTTAAGGCTTCTTTTTACTTATTATAAGTATAATAAGTACTTAAATAATTAGTTAATACCCTCTTTTAATTATACTATTTTTCTTAGAATTATAGGCCAAAATAATAATTCTATTAATTTCTAGCTTATTAAGTTCCTGAATTACTACTTCTTTAAATTCCAATCTGCTATTTATCTTAAGCTACCTAAATAAACTATATCTATAAATAATTTCTTCCTAAATAAACTTAGTAATCTTCTTACTAGTTAGGTTCTTTAAAAGTCTAGCTTTAACTTATCCTAAGAAGTTATTTCTAATAATAACTAATAAGTTATATTCTTTATAGTCTAGTAGTTTAATTATATTAATCCTAAGGTAATAGAAAAGAAATATAGCTTTTATTAGATATAGAGCTTCTTCTTATTTTCTTTTACTCTTATATTAATAGACTTTATAAATATTAATATATTTCTATATATAGTTATAGTAACCTTTCTAGTAATAGTAGCTAGTTACTAAATAAAAAGTATTCTTTCTTCTAGTATATCTAATCTTATTATATAGTTCTTTAATAATAATTTCCCTTTACTCTTAATTATTAATAATAAGTCAAGATAAATATACTTTAGATATAATTTTTTATAGTAATTAATCTCTTATATTATAATTTAAAGCTTCTTTACTTAACTTTCGAAACTCGGCTCTAGATATTTCTTCTAGTCCAGAGAATATTATAAGATATTATATAATATTCTAGTATTATTCGGAATAGCTATTATCTAAGGAATCTAGTAAAATAGTCGGGTTATTAAGTAAAATATAAGAGTTAGTATTATTATCTATTACTTTACTAGAGGTTATATATAAAAGACTATAGTTTTTATTATATAACTTCCGGATTTTATTATTTTTTAATATTACTAATTTGCTTCTAGATATAGTAAGGCTTTAATTATTAATCTCTAGTAACTAGATACTATTATTTAAATATCTAATAAAAGGCTTAGGAGTCGGATTTCTCAAAACGATATTACGTAACTGAACCGGAACCGCTTCTTTTAACTAAACTTTCCGTTTAATAATGTGAGGTGTTTATTAGTAGGCAATAAGATAATAGAATGAATTAGTATATTATAAAACCACAGTATTAAATTCAGTACAGAACTAATCTCTGTCCCTCCTGTAAGGTCCAGGGAAGCCCCCTCTAAATAGGAGGCCCCGATAGCATATATATAATTAGTAATTTATAAGCCTAATACATATAATATAAATAGTGGTTAGTTGTGGCATTAAAGGGCCGCCGAACTCCCTAATTAATACCCGTAATATCCGAGGTTCATTATATACCTTTAAGTTACATATAATCCTGTATATATTATAACTATACCCCCCTCCTAGGATCTTGTCCTCAAGATCTATTAATCTATCCTAGTAAATATTTAATTAATTATTTATTTAATTAATATAAACTTCTAGTATCTTGAGAGGTGGTTTTACTAATATAATCTGGATAATGGACATAAAAATTGTCTAATTAGATCGGGGCTAAGTAAGCAAAAAGGAAGGGTAATTATATTCCAGATATAGGGGCTAGCCGGTAATTGCGATTTTATTTGGGATCTAAGTATTCTAATTAGCTCGATCCAAAATACCAAGGCACTACCCTACGAAATTAACGCTACCTATTAGATCTCGTATTAGAATAATCTGAATAGCTATATAGAAAGAATTTAATAAATATTCGTATAAGAAACCCATATAAATGTTTCTGAGATCCTGAAGATTATTTACAGGCTCCTGGGAGCATATATTAATTAGTTATACTAGTTTCCGATTAGGACTAGTACGAAAACTGGTAGTTAATTCAAGTGGTTCTCTACTTCTATAAAAGGACCTCTTCGTATTACTATATACTCTCTTCCTTTCTAATAACTATATATATAATAACTTCTTCTATTATTGCCTTCTAGCCTCTTTTTCTGCCCTTCTCCAAGTCTTCTTTAATTATTTTTAATTAATTCCATAATATCTTCTTCTGGCTTCGTTATCCGCTAATATAATAATAAGTACAAAGGTGATCTTATAGTCTCCTTTCCTGTTACTAGCAGATACTTGAAATATTTCAAGTATTTGCTTATTAATCCCTTTACCTTATATGCCATAGTACCTGGTAAGAAGAATTACGACCGTTATAATAAGGGTTCTGAGTCTTATATATTAGTAAGTTCTTTAGCTTTAATATCTATTAAAGCTAATATGATTTCAGATTCCTTGCTACTTGTCGGAGGCTTGCCGGTTCTGGGAAGATACTATTATGATCTTTAAGAAATTTCTTAAAGTATATCCTAAATAGTATTATACTAATAAGGATAATACTATTAATTGGGTTTTCGAAGACTAGAAGAATACTAATAAGCTTCGGAATTCTTCTTCCCGTCTTAATAAGGCAGAGGATAATACTACTTGGGTTAGTATCCTAAAGATAAGTTTTTTCTAATATACTTAGGTACTTACTAATTCCTTAAAGGAATACTATAATATCTACTTTTAAGGTATTAACCTTATTACTAAGCTTACTATAAAGATTGCCAAGTAGTCTATTACTAGTGCTTTAAGTACTAATAATATAATACTTATAGCTATTTGGGATCTGACTTTAGAAGTTCGGGCCTTTTATAAGGTATATATAGCTATTATAAGTTCCTTATTTACTTCTCTTAATATTCTTAATACTAATATTATTATAGTATAACTATATTCTATTAAGAGATAAGCGAATTCCGGAGAGTATTAGCTAATTCTTTACTAAGTCCTAAATAGGGCCGGCGTTTAGTATTCTTGCTTTAGAAATTTATGGGAATTAGAGTTTATTTATTTAAGATATCCGTAGCTAGTTTACCTATAATAAATCTTTCTTAATCCTAAACCTTTTTCTAATAATTTGAATATAATTCTCGTAAGCCTTAATAAAATCCTGGAAAACCTTTATAAATAAAAAAACCTAGGGAAAGAGTATCTCTATTACTGTTTCAGGCCTTTTCTTAGCTATCCAGGTCCTCTCTTTCTCTTAAATAGCCTTCTTCTTAGTAATTTAGAATTCTTTTTAATCTTAAGAGATTATTAAAAGGTGGTTTTGGATTCCAAGCTATGGTTTTAGTTATATAATTTTAGAAGTTCCTTGGAATTTTTAAGGTTAGGGAAAGCGAATAACCAGGTATTATAATCTTTAGGCCAGGCTTTCTATTTAATTAAATACTATTACTTCTTACTTCTACTATCTTATTAGTAGTTAATAATAGCTTCTACTTCCTATTCTTATTTTTTATTATTATCTACTAATTCCGGAAGTTTTCCGGAGGAATATAAGTATGGCTCCTAATTCTTTTTTGCTATATACTTTTTAAGAAAGGAAATATAGAAAGTTAGATATAAATAATTATATATATTTAGTAGTTCTAACTTATATACTAAATTACTAATATATTCAAGAATCCTAAATAGACCTATAAATTTTGGCTTAAGCTTTCCTGCCTTAAGTTTAATATTCCTTATTAATAGTATTACCCAGGCTTCTTTAGAGTAGTATTTAGCTAACTAATACCTATTATAGTAGGTTTCCCGGTTATTTTATATATAATACTATAAATTCTTAAGCTTTCTCTACTCTATTTTAAGGGTTTCTAGCCTCCTATATATAGCTGGTACCTCTCCTATAATCCTGTCCTCAGGATTCTATAAAAGTTGAGGATAGTATTCGTAATATATATAGAAAGGTATATCCTGTAAAACCTAATATTTTAAGTTATTATATACAAATTCCGTAAAAAATAACTTCTTAAACTAGTTATTTTTTTAGGTATTATAATAATATCTCAGGTAGTATTCTAGGGCCTGGTTCTGTCTTTCTATCTGACTATTTGTCTGAGGATAGTAAGCTATACTCAAATACTATTTATATATTAAGTAAAAGCAGAAAGCGGACCAGAACTAGCTAGTAAATACCATTTCTTAATCGGAAATAATTCTATTAGGGGAGCCAAAAATTAAGAAAATATATTCCTATATAATCTTAGTAAGCTCCGGAGAGTTAATAGTCTTATGATATATAATATATCTTGCTATTTTAGAATACTAGTTAATAACTATAAGGATTATATTAAAATCGGAATCTCCTGCCGGGTTCTTATATAGCGGTAGACCTATAATAAAATCTATAGAGATCTTATCCCAAGGTTTCTCAGGCTATAATAAACTACTAAGCAGACTATATAGCAAATACCTCTTTATCTTAACTTTCTGGCAGATATTATATTCTCGATAATAATTATAAATATCTCCTTCTATATTCTCCTAATACTAAGATCTTCTAAGAAGCTCGAGAGTCTTCTCTATTCTATAGTATCTAGCTATTAGGTTATTATAATAAAGCTTTATAACTTCTTAATATAAAGCGGGATTATTAGGTATAATAATTCTTAAATAATACCTGAATAGGCCCGAATTATTTTTCCAGATTTCTTTTCCCTTAGTATTTTTCTTACTAAGCCTTTGTTTTATAATATTCTAATATCAAGAATTATTTCTCTGAGCCACCTGGATAATATTCAGAAGAGATTTAGATAGAGAGGCCAGTATTATAGCTCTTTTAGTAGCCATATATATCTATATATAGGGAATTAGGTATTTATAACTATCTAATTTAAAAACTCGGGGAACTGAAAAGTCTTTGGTTCTATTAAGTAATACGGTTATAGATACCCCTATTACCTTAGCTATAGTAGCAGAGCCTTTAAGGCATCTCTTTATACCTTGCTTCTTAACTAATTCTATAGTCAAGGAACCTATAAGATAATCTATCTACTCGTCTTATAGTAAATATTTCTTCTTAGCTACTATAAATATAATAAGTATTAAATAATACTTATTCCAAAGAGGGAACTTTTTAGATATTTATAAGGATCTCTGAATTATAACTATAAAAGCTCCCTTTAGCTTATTCTAAAAAATCGGAAGCCAAGTTATATTAATAGGACTTTCTTTATAATTAGGTCTTCTGCTAGGTCCGTCTACTGGGTTTAAGGTACCTCTATAATAAATAATATTAAAATTATATATTATAAGGTATATTGCCTAATATACTTAATTACTCTCTAGATACTTTATTTCTATAAAGTATTAGAGGTTATTATAGTCTATAATAACCTCGATTATAAACCTGGACCCTTTAAGGTAATAGTACTAATACTTAAAGGCTTTAATAATTACAAGCAGCTTCCTATTATAGGTACTATAGTTATATTTGGCTCTAGAGAGTTTCCGGAACTAGAATATTACTAGATACTAGTATTTTTTCGGGCTATTACTAGAATTAACTTATTATAAAATAGTACTAATAATTACGAATTTTGATATATTAGTTTTAATACAAATCTTCTTAGAAGGATCAAAATAGACTAGGACAGGTATTATAGTAAAAGCTTTTTTTAAAGTCTTAAAGCTTTTAGCCGCTTTATCTATCCATATAAAGGAACCGGATTTCCGGCCCTTTTCTATTTCTTTTAAGAGATCTATTAAGCCTATGGTTACCTGAGAGTAATAGTAGATAAACCTATAATAGAAATTAGTAAATCCAAGAAATACTTGAATATTATAAAATAATTCTAGTTCTGGTTATTTAATAATATTATAGACCTGTTTAGGATCCGTATAAATATCTTCTATTCTAATAAGGAAGCCCAGAAATTCGACTTCCTTAATATTAAACTCGTATTTACTAAGTTTATAAAATAGGTTATTTTTATATAGCCTAGTAAGTACCTGGCGGATATAATTATAGTATTTACCTTTATTTCGGGAATAAATAAGAATATTATTTAAATAAATAACTATGAAATAGTCTAGAAGCCCTATAAGTATAGTATTAATATATACTTGAAATATGGCTAGTATATTAGCTAGCCCAAAAGGCATTATAAGATATTTAAAATAGCCATAATAGGTCCTAAAAGCCGTCTTCTACTCATATTCTTTATAAATTCTTACCTGATAATATATATTTTTAAGATCTAGCTTTATAAAGATCTTGGCTTCTCGGAGCCGGTTAAGGGTCTTATTAATAAGAGAAAGCGAATACTAATTCTTAATCGTAACTTAATTAAATCTATAATAATTAATATAAAGGCATAGCCCTTTATCCTTCTTAGAGACAAAAAGAATAGGCGCTCCTATAGGGCTTTTACTAGGCCTTATCTAATATTTATAAAGTATATCCTGTAAATATAGATATAATACTTCTAGTTAGATCTCCGACAGATTATATAAAGGCCCGTACGGGACTATACTATCTATATTAATAGAGTATTTAATACCGCCAAGATTAGGAAGTTCCGAAGCTTTATTAGGGTCAAAAACCTCTAAGAAGTCTTTATATTCATTATTCCGGAGATAAATAGGCATTTCTGAGGCCCCTTTCCGGAAGATATTAATTTACCGTATTAAAAACTCCTATTTAGTATTACTAGAACCATATAATAAAATAGAGACCTAGTAATTATTACAAATATATAAAGCCTACTATCTAGGATAGTTATATTCGCTTTTAGTTAAGAATAAGACTTGAGGTACTAGCTTAGGGTACTAGTTAAGCTTCTTACCGAATTCTTTTAGTATTAGGATCTTAATATTATTAGGCTATATAAATACATATATCTATTATTTCTTAATATAATCTATATATTATATAAGGGTTACTTTATAAAATTCCATACCAAAAACAAGGCTATAAAAGCTAATATTCTTATACCTATAGAACCGGAGCTTAAAAGAATATATCTTATTATAATTATCCGTAATAAATACCTTAAGATTATAGGCTTAATAGACCTTAAATCTATTCCTATAAAAGGTTATAAACTCTTGGTTATACTTAGCTAAGGTAATAAAGCCCTGGCTTTAAACCTAATTATTATTAAGGAAGTTATAGTCTAATCCGGTATTACTGAGTCTGCTATATACCTCTGAGGTACTTACTTCTGGCTATATTAATCTTGCTTGAATAGTTATATAAAGTAATATATCTTTTTTATTATAGCCAAAATTATTAATATTTAAGATTTGGCCTTTCCTTTTCCCTATTCCTTAGAAGAATCTCCTCTAAAGTACTTTTCTATAGTAATGGCATTAACCTGCTTCTATAGACGCCTTGACTCTTCTATAGTTTTGGCCTTATTAGGGTTCTGCCAAGCCTATTTAGTATACTTGGAATATTTTATACTTCCTAAGAAATATCCTTTCTATCTATAAGTCTAATAAACTATACCTAAAGTAGAACTAGTACTCTATTAAGGCCTTAAAGAAGCCAAAGCACTACCTAAAGGTTTCTTATGTGATTTTCGGAACTTATTCTTCCTTTTTCAATGGCCTTATAAATCAGAATTCACTAAGTTAGAGTTCTTGGAAGTAGAATTACCCTTACTAGACTCCCCCGCCTTTACTTTCCTTAATTTGGGATAAGTAGTATATTCTGCTTTCTGAGCTTTCTCAAGCTACTCAGAAATAGATACTGCCTTATCTCCTAAGAAAATAAATATAAGTATCTAATAAGTCTTATAGTTAGATAAAGCAGTATTAAGAGTCCGGATCCGGTCCCGCTCAGGGCATAGGTCCTAGTTAACTTCGAGACTAATTATCCGAGTATATAACTCGGTAACTATCTTACTATTCTTTTAATAAAGATCTTGGAGCTTCTTAAAGGCGTCTTATTAACGGGTTTAAAATGCTTAGAGTATATTAGCTAAGTAGGCCTTGAATCGCTCCTAATAGACCTTATATAATAGTGGGCTTTACTTTATTATAGCTTCCCAAGTATTATAAGATTTATTCCTAAGGGTACTTGTAGTAGAGTTAACTCTAAAAAAGTATCTATTATAAGTTCAAGATTAGGTCCTAAAAACTGCCTCCCAGAAAGATATAAATATTCTCTATTCCTTAAGGGACTTTCTATAATATAAGTCAGGTATCCGGACCTTAAGAAGCTTCTCTTAGTCCAAATACATTTTTAGGATATTATATAGTAGCTCCTAACGAATAGTATTAAGATTATTCTTAAAGCTTATTATATTAGGAAAGGGAATGGGTTCTAACCCTATTTCAGGAAGTTCCCTAGTAGGAATTACCGAGGAAGAGGGGGTAAACTTATAAATAGAGTTTCTATAAGATATAGTAAACCGCAAGATATCCCTAAAGATACCCTTATATTACTCTAATTATAGGATATATTAGTTAATTATATCCACTAATTCTTGCTTTTATTAGAGCGCTTTGACTTTAGTATATAAGCCCTATTTTATAGCTTGGGCGGTAGTAACTCGGGTATTAATCTCGGCGTCTTAATTATTACCGGGATTATTTCCGTTATTATTACTGGCTCTCGGAAGCTCCTGAGGGGTCCCGTTAAAAGTATTAGACGAGCCTTCGCTATTACCCATATTAGGGTTAATCTGGTCGACTTCCTCTATAGGAATAGCTTTAGTAAGGGGTTATATATTTCGCAGATTTCGAGACATAATTACTTATTGAACTACCTTCTTTGAGGATAGAGAGATTAGCTTATAAGGTATTTATTAGTAGGTAATAAGATAATAGAATAAATTAGTATATTATAAAACCATAGTATTAAATTCAGTATAGAACTAATCTCTGTCCCTCCTATAAGGTCCAGGGAAGCCCCCTCTAAATAGGAGGCCCCGATAGCATATATATAATTAGTAATTTATAAGCCTAATATATATAATATAAATAGTGGTTAGTTATAGTATTAAAGGGCCGCCGAACTCCCTGATTAATACCCGCAATATCCGAGGTTCGTTATATGCTCTTAAGTCACGTGTAACCCTATACACATTACAAATAAGTACTATTTTAATAGTATTAAGTTCTATTACTAATTATTTATTAATATTCTCGTTATTTTTGGTATTACCTTCTTATAATAAATATCTTAATAGTCTATTAGTAATAGTATACTTAGTTCCTTTAATATACTTGACTTTAAAGTCAAATAGTTAAATTCATACTAGCTAGCAAGTAACTAGAGCTCTAGGAAGATCTGTAGCCGCTTTACTTAGCTATATAACGAGCGTATTAGTATCTAGTTTAAAAATAAAATAAATTCTATATAGCTAGAATTATACTTTCTATAAATACTTTACTAGCCTTTGGTATTCTCTCTTAGTAATATTATATTTTTATTTAGTATTATTTCAGATTCCAGACTTATATTATATAACTTTCTTTTTCCCTTTATTATTATATTAATTAAGAGTTCTGCCCTATTTATCTAGGCTAGTATCTATTACTAATATAATTATTCCTTAATCTTTTAATAAATTATAATATAACTTATAAAATATTAGAATAGTAATAAGCTTTTCTTAAAGAATTTATATAGCTTACTTTTATTATTATTCTAGTTCTATATTATATCTTTCCTTATTAAATAGTAAATGGATTTAGTAATAATTATAAAACCTTTAATTCAAATATAGTAGTAAATAATAATTCTAAATAATTCTAATAAATACCTTATCTTTAGTTATACTATTATAATATTTCTATTTTAAGATCTTAGTAATTCCTGAGCTTAAAAGGCTTCTTCTAAATACTTTATAAATAAAGCTAATAATAATTATACTATTATAATAGAACTATGATTTTTCCCTAATACTAGCTCTAGCTTATTTAACTTTATCTAAGGTTATATCTAAGTTTTAAAGATATTTAAATATAAAATACCAAATTTCAGGTAAAATAAGCTGCCTATTATAGTTTATATAAGGTCCCTTAACTCTAATATTATTAATAAATAGTATAGCGATTTTAGGAAATAGATTCTCTAGAATAATTATAATAACTTATATAAATTATATAATAGAATTAGTAGCTTCCTAAAGTAGTATAATTATTCTTAATAGCCCTAGAGGTATTATAAATATAGTTAAATCTCTATTATAAGTATCTAGTATAAGTTAATTATATCCGGAAAAGAAATTAATTAAAAAGATATAAATATATCTAGTAAATTTCTCCGAGATCTTATTAGTAAATAGAAATAGATTAGTATCTTATAGAATTACTGAATTTATTTTTATATTAGTATTAATTAGTCTATAAGTCCTAGTAACCTTCTTTATAACTAAAAACTATGGATTTTAGTAAGATTTATTATATTTCTTAAGAACTTTATAATTTAGGTATTCTAATAGTATTTTTACTATTACTAGTACTAGAGCTTTAGAATATAAGAAATTCTTTTCTTATTAGGCCTTATACTTAATAGTTTTAATTAGAATAGGTAAGCTAATATTCTTATAAACCTTTTCTACTTCTTTCTAATTAAATATAATTATACTTTTTTAATTAATTATTAATTCTCGGAATATAGCTAGTTTCTTTTTCTAGAACTAGTTACTAATATCTAATTATTTAAGGCATTCTAAAATAAGTTATAAATCTCTTAAAATAGCTAATATTTTTAGTAAAAAGTAGTTCTTATATTTCCTAATATGCTTTTATAAGTATTTTCTAGTTTTGAATCTTTTAAACTAGTTTAGACATTTACTAGGGCCTTTTCTAGTTCTATTATTAGTATTTACTAGTTAAATCTTCTTATTCTTTATTTTATATATTCTCGTAACTAGAAATAAACTATAGTTATTATTTTTTTCTTTAAAAGCTATAGCTATTTTCTCTAGTACTCTTTTTTTTCTAATTTCCGGAATTTATAACTTTCTTACTTAGCTCTTTCCTAGTTAGGTATAAAGAGTACCTTTTTGTCTGGTATTTTAATATACTTTCCTTAAGCTCTTATATATTCCAGAATTCTTTCTAGTTTTAGATTCCATATTTCTTAGCTTCGGGAATATATTTCTTTATTATTAGGAAATACTATTCTATCTTTTCTTTAGAAATATTTTTACTTAATACTTTTTTTACTTCTTTTTCTATTAATTCCGGAATTATTCTTAATAATACTCTAATTAGAGTCTTTTCTATTTTAGTTTCTCTAAAAATATTATTAATTTCCTAAATTCCTAAACCCAAAATAAAAAAATCTATAAGAAATCCCGGCATTTTCTTATTTCCTCTAATATTAGGCTTTATTTTTCCTCTTTACCTTTAGTTTCCTATTCCGTATTACTTAATTCCTTAATTCTAGGAGCTTAATATTCCTAAATTATTACTTTCTTCTATTTCCCGGTATTCTTTAAAAATAGAATAATTATAATAGTATAAGTATTCTAGTCATTTTTGGAATTAGTAAATCTTCTATTCTATAAACTATTATTCCTATATATAATATTTATTTTTATCTTTACTAAGAATAATTAATTAAGTAAGATTTTTAGAGCTTCTTTAACTAGGAAAAATATATTTTTATATTCTACTCTATCTATAACCTTAGCTCTAAGCTTTACTATTTCTGTAAATCCAAATTCTATCCTAATAATAATAGATATTTAATAATCTATAATATTATATACTATTTTACTAATATTTCTAGAAATCTTTTCGGGGAAAATATTAACTTTAGCTCTAGTATTAATTATTTCTTTATATTTAATACTTCCTTAAGGTTCTCGAAATACAAATCGGAAATATCAAAATTATATAATATATTTATAAGCTAGTAATATCCGAATATTAATACTATTACTTTTAAATTAAATAATTCTATTAGTATTAGATACCTGAACTAGTATTTCTAATTCCTTAAATATTCTATTTATTATATGAGCTATAGCCGCTAGCTTTATAGATCTTCTAGTATATCTAACTATATTTAATATAATAGTATTTCCTATTTATAAGATAATAAAATAGGAAGTATTATTTTTAACTTATTAGTTCTAAAATATAATAGCTAGATCTAGTATTTTTAAAATATTAATAAGTATTCTTATTTCTTTCTAAGTTCTTAGAAATAAAATAATTACTTTCTTTAGTAATCTTATTAAAATATTATTAACTTTAGAAATCTTATACTTATTATAATTAAGAATATACTAGATTTCTAATTCATTTTATTTATTTCCGGAAATATTAATATTTATATTCTTAGCTAGGCTATTTCCTTATCTATTACTTCTTGGAATAATATTCTTCTGGCCTCTTATATAAGATAGCTTTTCTTTTACTCTAGCTTATTTTCGGAAAACCTCTTTAATTATTTCTACTTCTTTTCTCTTTTTCCTTAATAAGAAATCTATTATAATATTAATAGAAAGGCTATTTATAGCTAAATCTTAATATTATTTATTAATTCCAGAACCTAAAATATTAGTAATTCTAATATAATTTCCTCTAAGGCAAAGCGGCTATTTAGATTCCCTAGATATAACTTGCTTGCTTTTATATATAAATCCTAATTAGCTAGTTTCCTTTTTTTTTCTTATCTAGTAAACTAGATATCTCCTATTAATCTCTAGATATTTTTAGGTTAAATATTTAAGTTATAGTCAAATTCTCTTCCTCGAACTTAGGAAATAATTTAGTTAAATTACTAGTACTTACTAGTAAGAAAAAAGGAAATACTTTTCTATCTAGGCTTAAATAGCTCTTTATATTATCTTCTATTAAATTAATAAGTATATTTATAATTTATAAGTTCTTTTATTAGTAAGTAATAGAACCAAGAAATATAGATATATTCTGGATTTATATTATTATTCTTATTCCTATTATAGTACCTATAGCAAATTTATTCTCTCGGTTCTAGGTTTATACTATAGGCTATATTAACTTGAATAATAATTTCTGATTATACTTGAGACTAATTTCCTCTAGAATATAATTATCTAAATTCTTTACTTATTCTAGCTCGACTATTATAGCTACTATAGTATTTTCTATATTCTTTACTATAACTTCTAGTATATTTTCCCTAAAGATTCAAATTATACTTACTAGGTTATTAATACTATTATACTTATTATAGTTAACTAGGTTATATAAGTAGGCTATAGATATTCTCCCGAATTATAATAGTAGCTATATTAAGTTATTTTTATAGGTTCTCTTAAGTTATAATAATAATAAATAGTTTTTTTAGGCTTCTTACTAGCTAGTTAATATTATTTCTTTTAGGTTTACTACTTTTAGTAAGTTTTATATAATTAGCTATAGGCTAGATTCTTTTCTTATTTATACTTATAGTAGCTTTAGGAAATATAATAAGAGAAACTAGTAAAGAATAATTATTTTCTAATTTAGAAACTATATTATAGACTATTATATCTAAGTATTCTTATCTAAATCTGGATATATCTAGATTATTAGTAATATTAAAATAGTATTTCTTTTCTTTATACTAATAGAATATTATTTCTTTCTTATATATCTTATTATATTTATAAGTAAAAATATTTATAGGCTCGAAATTCGTATTCTTAAGAATATAATCTTTTACTAGAATAGATAATTCTCTTATAAATTCTTAGTACTAAGTAATTTTATTTATTTCTTTCCTTTTTAGTAACTTCTTTAATATTTTATTAAATATATTAATATAAGACTTGAAAGAGATTTCTCTATTCTAGGCTTATATAATAATCTAATTAAGAAAGTTATAGCTAATTTTAAGTATTTCCTAGTTATATTCTCAGAATTTCTTTAATAAGGCTTTAAAGAACTTAATTTCCTAGTAATTTCCTGAGTTATTAGTATAGTACTCCGGTATAGCCTTAATCTAATTCTTATAAATAGAAGAAATATAATAGATAATTCTTTCTCTTTTAGTATTATTAGAAATATAATAGTTCTTATATATATTTATATACTATTTCAAGAATATAAAGATATTATTTCCTTGAAGTTATAGTACTTCAGGAGCTCTTATAAGTAATAGATTTAAATCCGGTACTAGTATATACTTATTCTTAATTATATTAATCTTAATAATTTCCTCTATAATTATTTATAAAGTTTCTATACCTGAAACTTCTACTAATAAGATTCCTAAAGAACTAACTTCTTATTTAAATATATCTTTTAATTTGGGAACCGGAATTAGGAAAAAACTAGTTAATAATAATAGATATAGTTAAGATTCAAGTTTTAGTATTAGTAGTAATAAGGTAATAGCTTTTCTAGTCTTATTTCTATTATTTATACTCTTTTTCCTATTTCTTTAGCTTAATACCTATAGTATTTTCCCTTAATTTTACTAAACTAGATATACTTATTAATATTATTAAAGGTAATAATAAAAATAATAAATATAATTTTACTAATTTTTCTGACTTTTCTAAATTCTCTTTTATTTCTTTACTTAGTATCTATTCTTTTTTCTAGAAGCTTTTCTAGTTTATTTATATAATTTCTTATTTCTAATTTCTTTTTAATTCTTATTTCGAATTTATATTTATTATTTTATTTAAAATTAAAGATATTTTTTCTTTTAGATATCTTTTCCGGACTTAGAAATAAGCTTTTTTACTAAAACTAATACTATCTCTATTCCGGTTTTTACTATAACTAAAAATAATATATAAATTAATAATATAACTTTATTTCCGAATACTAAAGTCTATTTCTAATTAAGGTCTAACTTATATTTTCTTAGTATAATTTTTCTTATTTTATTTTCTTTGCTTCTTTTTTTTCTATAATTAGCCTCTATTTCTATTATCCCTATATATTATACTAGTAATTATATTTTGTGGCTAACTTATATCTAAGTTACTAGATATATTAGAAATTAATATAAGATACTAAAATTAATACTTATATATCCTTAATATTTTGGCCTTAGGCTTAAGGTATTAAAATAGCCCTTTTCTTTCCTAACTTACTAAGCTAATAATCTGCCTTATAGATATCTCTTAGAACTTTATAAGAATATTACCTTAATTATAAAGTTTCTATCTTTCCTGTATTACTTACTATAAAATATATAAAAGGGAAACTATAATAAGATAAAAACCCATATAAAGTATACTAGAGTATAAAACGTAACTTAATAGTAAAATAATAAATTAAAAGTATAAATAATAAAGTATAAATAGTATATAGTATATAAAAGCTTAATTAATTAAATACTTATAAAGGATTATTCTCTAAGTCTATAGAAAAACTAGCTCTTTTATATGATTTCCGCAAGTTATATATAAAAAGCTATGGCCTTTATTATATAACCTAAATCTCAAAATCGCTAAAATAATATGATTTTTAATAAATATAGCCTGCTATACTATAGTAATTATATTTTTATATTAATTTTTTAACTTAAATTAAAATAGCTAATATATATATGAAATTATTAAAGAATTATATATTTATTTAAAGAAATTATATAGTAATTTAAATAAAAAGTATAATATTTAATAAATATTTAAAAAGTTATTATTATAATTTATTAAATACTCAAATATTTAACTAGATATTTAAATGCCTCTTAGATATATATAATATAGCCGCCTAGCTAGAGAAATATACTTGAAATATATTAGAAATATTTAAAAGACTAAGTTATCTTAAAACTAGTATAATATAAAATATATAAATTTCTTTATAGTTTTTTATATTCTAGTTTTCTCTTTTTTAGCTTTAAATTATCTCTATAAGAAATCTTCTATTTTGCTTTTTAAACTCTAAATATTATACTTATAATAATATTTAAAACTTTTTTTTTAATTTTATAAAGGATTTTAAATAAACTAATTTAGAACTATTAGAAATATAAGTATTATTAAAATAATAGAACTTTAGAAATACGAGTAATAGATTCTAGAATAATAAAAATAAAAAGCTTTAGAACTTTTAAAGAAATTAGATATTTATATTTTTATAAATATATATTAGTAATATATTAGAAATTTCTTCGAAAATCACGAAAATTAATAACTTTATATAAAGGCTATTCTTTAATTAAATTCTAGAATAATAGATATCTATAAACTAATAATCTAATTATTATTCTCAAGCCTTATTTTATAACTTTATAAGCCTTATATATATATATTAGTAATAAAACTATTAGAAAAAAATATAATAAAAAAAATATAATAAAGAAAAAATATAATAAATTAATTTTCCAGAATATTATATAACTGGAAACTATATTAATTTCTATTAAGATTTTTAAAGTTTTTATTAATTTAGGTTATTTTATTAATAGCTTTTTTTAAACTAAATATCTTATTAGTATTTCTAGAAAATTCATAAATAAATCTATAGAAATAGAATTCTTTATTTTTATTTTAAAGCTTCTAAAAACTAATAATTATATTATTACTAGAAAGTTATATAAATAAACTAAAAAGCTTAATATTTTATTCTTAAATATTAATATTATTATAAAAAGCTATTAGAAAAATATTTATAAAACTCTTTTATATAAAAATATCTATAGCTATAATAAAGCTATTCTTAAGAATATTAAGCTTTATAATACTAAATTCAAAAAAGTATTATATATTATATAACTATAATAAATTAATTTATAATAGCTTTAACTATTTCTAATTTATTTACTTTTATTATTTCTATAATTCTGGCTATTTTAAATTCTTTTCTAAAGAATCTCAAACTATTTTCTATTTATTTCTATTTAGGATTTCTTATATTTTATATTTCTTTTAAAAATACTAGAATTATTAAGCTTCTAGATCTAATTCTCTTTACTAGAAATTATATTATTTTTAATAACTAGCTAATTCAAATTAAGAATAAGCTATAAGAAAATACTAATTTATATTTTTAAAAAATCTTAAGATTATTTATATTTCTAGTAAATTTATAAATAATATTCTTATTCTAACTAATTCTTATATAAATAAAAATAGTTCAAATTAGTATTATTAGCTTTTAAAATTATATTTATATCTAAAAAAACTATATTTTAATTCTAATAAAATATAAAATTCTTACTATAATTTTAATAAACTTTAAATATATTCTAATTAAATATTTTAGAAATTCTATATTTTTTTCTTATAATTATTTATAAAAGATAATATTAGTTTTTAAGATATTAAATATAAATTAAATAAAAAGCTTTTATTAAAGCTCTAGAAATTAGTATATATATATTATAATAATTCTTTTATTAATATTACTTACTTTATTTAGTATTATATTACTAATAATTAGTAAATTAAGGCTATATATAAAAAGATTAAAAAGTATAAAAAAATAGAAACTATTTTAATAAAGTTTATTTTTAGTATTATATTTTCCCATATTTCTAATAAATATATTCTTAAAAAGGAAATTAAAAAGCCTATATTAAATATTTTTATTAAATATATAATTTTTTATAAATATAAATAATATTTTATAAAAATTGAAGATTTCTTAATTATTAAATATTATAACTATAATAAGTTTAGTTATAATACTTATTATTATTTGGTTAAATATAATAAAGAAATTAAAGTAGCTTTTCTAGAATTAAGCCAGACTTAGTTTTTATTTTACTATAATATTTAGTTTTTATTCTAATAAAATCTTTTAAGAATTCAGGCTCTAATTCTAATATAGAACTAGAAAACAAGTACTCTTAAAATAAGTCTCTATTTTAGGGGCTTATAATATAGATTTAATAAAAATTAACTTAATTTATTTAATAAAAAAGAATACTCTTATAATATTCTATATTATTAGTATAAATAAATTAAAAATTAAGTTTTTTTCCTTTATTAATATTAAAGCTAATAATTATACTTTTATTAATATAAACCTTATTTAGTTTATAAAGTAATTCTTAGAAATATAACTATAACCTTTTTTTATTCTATATTATATATAGTTTTAATAAAAAGCTAGCTAAATTTACTAAGAAATATATAAAAGTTTTATTTCTAATTAATAAATAAAATATTAATATATTTATAATTATTCTAAATTTTAGAAATTATAATATTATTATTAATAGAAAATAAATTATATATATTAATATTCTAGTCAATTATAGAAAATATAGGCTTATATAACTAAAATTTAAAAAAATTTAAAAAATAAATCCAGATTTATATAATTGAATTATATTATTAATATTTTTTTAGTAATAACTAGAGAAATAACCTAATAAAAAAGTATTAAAAAGATATTA
This sequence comes from Hyaloscypha bicolor E, assembly GCF_002865645.1. Lineage (NCBI taxonomy): Eukaryota > Fungi > Ascomycota > Leotiomycetes > Helotiales > Hyaloscyphaceae > Hyaloscypha > Hyaloscypha bicolor. Next base: position 209,333 of record NW_020194685.1, on the reverse strand, counting down.
ATTAACGAGGTTTTATTATAAGCTATTTCTGGAAATCTATTATTTTTAAATAATTTTCTTTTTTTAAACTAATTAGAAGAAATTATATAAGACTATAGAAAAGAAGCTTTTATAGCCTAATTAAAAAATAATATTTAAATAAAAACCGAAAAAGTAAAAGAAAAAATTTAATAAAAAATAAATATTAGATTTAGTTATTTTTATTTCTATAACATTTAATTATATAATTAAAAAAAGAAAATAATATTATTAATTAAATCTTTATTTATAAGATTAATAAAAAGCTTAAAGCTTAAAAAAAAGAAACTATTTCTGGCCTAAAGAATTAATAACTAGAAGAAATAAAGCTTTAATAGCTTTAAAGAATATTATTCCTAAAACTTAAGAAATATAATACTCTTCTTTTTTATAAATTATATAATTATAAAATTTAGATTAAAGATCTAAAGGAAATTAAGAATATTAGATATTAATCTTTCTAGTAATAGTCTATTTAAAAGCTTTTAAAAATCAAGTATTTCTTAAAAAATAATTTAATTAAAGGCTTTATTAAAACTAGTTAAGCTCTCTTTATTTTACTAGTTCTTTTTATATAAAAAGTAAATAGAGGTTTATACTTTTATATTAATTTTCGCCGTTTAATTAATATTATTTAAAAGAATTAATATTTTCTTTTATTTATTAATAAAACTTTAAGTTAATTACCTAAAACTAAGATTTATATTAAATTAAATATTTATTAAGCTTTTTATTATATAACTATAGATCCGGATTCTTAGAAGCTAATAATATATAAATATAATATTTTCTAGAAAGGCCTTATAAATAGCCTGGCTATATATTAATACTATATAAATAATATATTTTTTAAATATTAAAATAACTTTTATATAATATATTTTAATAATATTTTTATTTATTTAAAGAACTTAATAAAATATAAATAATATATAAAAAAAGTATTAAATTATTTATATTTTACTAGCCGTTAAGTAAATATTAAGAAATCGGAATTTAAGATTATATATATAAAATATTTGGGCTTTATTATTTCTATATCTAATATTAAAATAGATTCTAATAAAATCGAAGTAATATATAACTAGTAATTCCTAAAAATATTTAAGAATATATAATTCTTTCTTGGCTTTTATAATTTTTATAAATACTTTATTAGAAAATATAAATGAATTATTAGATCTTTTACTTTATTTATAAAAAAGATTTTTTTTTAAATAATTTAAATAATATTAAAAGGCTTTTAATTATCTAAAAAAAAAAACTTATTCTAATTTTATAATATTCTAATTTAAATCTACCTATAATAATAAAAAATAATTATATTTAAAGAAATAATTATATTCAAAGAAATAATTATATTTAAAGAAATAATTATATTTAAAGAAATAATTATATTTAAAGAAATAATTATATTTAAAGAAATAATTATATTTAAAGAAACAATTATATTTAAAGAAATAATTATATTTAAAGAAATAATTATTAGCCTACTTTTTTTAAAGGAATTCAGAAATAAGCCTTTAATATTTTATAGCTTATTTTTCCAAAACTATACTTCTAGTAAAATTTAATTATAATATATATAATAAAGAAATACTTGCTATAATACAAGAATTAGAAAAATAAAAAGCCGAACTAAAAGACCTTTAAAATACTTTCTTTAAGATTTATTTTAATTACTATATTTTAGAGTATTATATAATTATTAAAAAACTCTTTTTTAATAAGTTAAATAAATTAAGCCCTTATTTTACTATTATTTTAAGCTTATATATTATTCTAGAAAATTAAATAAATAAATTCTTTATTATAAAAATGAAATAAAATAAATATTTAGAGCCAGATTAAGGAAAAGCTATAAACTCAAGTATTTCTTTCTAGAAATAAGATTAATCTAGAAATTATTTATAACTTATAGCTTATAATAATACTTTATAAAATCGGTTTATTGAATTCGGAATTCAGTTTTAAAAATTAAATATATACTAAAGACTTTCCTAAAATATTTATTTTTATTAAAGATATAATTTCCCTAAAAAAAAGTATTTTTCTAGAAGCTTTATTAGTAGTTTCTATTATAGCTATTTCTATAAAAGTACTATTAAAAGCTTCTACTAATGTAATACCTTATAACTTATAAATAAGATTTTATAAAATAATTATATATTACTAGATTTAGAAAAGCTATATATAATAGCCTAAATTAAAAGTAATATCTAAATATTATAGAAAATAAAATAATTCTCGAATTATTTTTATAAATTATTCTAATTTATAAAATATATAATATACTTTTTTCTAAATATTTTAAATATATAAAGCTTTATTAAATATTTAAAAAATAATATTATTAGCTATTTATAAGTAAAAATATTAATTAATATTATAGGAAATTATATATACTAAAAAATAAGAAGCCTAATTTATTTTGTTTTTTTCTAGTTTCTAATTACTTTTAATAATATATTATTATTATTAATTTAAAAGCTATCCGAAAAATAAAAAAACTATAATATAATTATTATATTTACAAATTACTTATTTAAATACCTAATTATAATTCTTATATAAGATATAATTATAGCTAAATAGCTAGTACTTCGATTTTTATTTTATATAATATATAAAATAATTATTTCAAAAATAATTATATTAAATTAGAAATTCTAATTTATATTCGTTTTTTAAAGCAAATTTTATATAAGAATTAGTAGTAAGTTCAAGTTCTTAATAATTAATTAAAGATTATATTTATATATTAACTATTATTAGAATAATTAAAATAAAGATTATTATAATTCATTATTAATAAGCCTCTTTTTAATATAAAATTATTGGCTAGTCTGTATTTATAACTAAAAAGAGCTTTAAGTTTTATATTTTTCTAGACTAGAATTCTTTTATTAGAGCTAGCTTATTTAAAAAGAAATTAAATAGAAATAAAATTAAAATATTAGTAAAGTAATTATATAAATTATAGTAATTTACTTAAGATTATATAAAGAAAATATAAAAATAATATATAATATAAGCTAATTAATACTACTATTTAATTAATTTCAAAATCAGAAATAAATAAAATATAAATTATTATAAAATACTAGAAATCTAATTATTTGAATTAGAAACTAAAGAATTAAATAAAGAATTTATTTAAGATTCTAGAAAAGTATTACTATTTATTTCTTTTAAAGCTACCAGAAATTATAAAGATATATCTAGTCTTTTATATAATAAAGCTATAAAAGAATTCTTAAAATTCTTTATTAAATTAAATAAATCCGAAACTACTTCTATTAATACTAGAAAATAATAAATAAAAGTATAATATTAAATGAATTATTATAATTAAACTAGTAAAAAATAAGCTAAAATATAGAATCTAATAAATTAATTAAAATAAGAATTTAATATAATATCTAGTTTTATATAAGGTACGTAATAATAAAATAATATATAAGTAATTAAAGTAAATAAGCTATAAAATAATACTTATAAATATAACTAATTCCAAGAATTAATTCTAATAAAAGACTAATTAATATCTCTTTCCAAAGCTAGAAGTATTTCTCTATATATTTCCTAGTATTTAGCTAAATATATGAAGTTCTTTATTTAATTAGGAAATATAATCTCATATAATTCATATAATTCTAATTATTAGCTTTATTTAAAATAGGAAACTAGATTTATAATATCTAATATCTATTTATATACTATTATATATACCTATTATATTTTAGTATTAAATAATAATATCTTGATTTTATAAAGCTTTTATAATAATAATATTAATATACTAGAATTTTTATAAAATTTATAATATTAGTTAAATTATATAAAAAATAATACTTATTTGAAATTATATAAAAATAATAATAAACTCTTTTAAGTTATATATTAAAAGTACTCGCGTTTTATATATAATATTTATATCCGAGATATTAGTTTATTTTAGAAAGAAATATAATATGAAATTAAATAAATTAATAGCTTTTATAAAGCTCGGAAATAAGCTTATTTTAAAGAAAGAAATAATATTATTATTATAGTTCAGGTTTCGATATTCTAGTTACCTAATATAGTTATCTAATAGCTAGTATAGAAATATATATAGAGATATTTAGAATACTAGGCCCTTTAGGAACTAGTATATTACAGATATACTTTACTCTTATAGCCTTCTATATTCTAGTCTTCCCTCTTTTAGCTTTTAATTATTTTTATAAGAGACCTTCTATTTTGCTTTTCAAGCTCTAAATACCGCACTTGTAATAATTATAATTTATTAGATATTTAGATATTCAGATACTCAAATATCTAAATATCTTTTAGATATATATAATATAGCTACTTTATTAGAAAAATATACTTGAAATATACTAGAAATATTTAGATAACTAAGTTCTTTAGGAACTAGTATATTATAAGATATATATATTTCCTTATAATCTCTTATATTCTAGTTTTCTTTTTCTTAGCTTTAAATTATTTTTATAAGAGATCTTTTATTTTACTTTTTAAGCCTAGAATATTATATTTATAATAATAAATATTATAATTTCTAGCTATTTATATGGGCTCTAAAACAAAATTAATAATAACTATAATACAAGCTAGTAATAATAGTTCTTATTTCCCGAATATTAATATATTTTCAACTTTTAATTATATTATTATATATAGTTTTTTTAGTAAATAATTTAATATATAAAAACTTATATTATTAATTCTTTTTTATTATTAATTAATAATTTTAATATATTTCTTAAATTTAGTATTTATCTCTTATATTAAGTAATTATTTCTAATATATAATTATATATTTTTATTAGTTTCTAATTTTAGTTTTATTTTATTTCTATATTTAAATATCGGCGATTTCTAATATTATTAATAATAATATAATTATATATTATAATAATATTCTTTTTATTTCTTATAAAAATATTATTAAGATTTATAGTTTAGTTAGAACTATAGTTTACTAGAAAATATTAAATAACTATTACTTTTATAATATAATAATAATATATATTTAATACTTTCTATTTACTTTTCCTTTAAAAATATTATAAATTATATATAAATTTATTAACTTTATAATAAAAATATTATAATTAGTATATTAAAATAAGTATATTATATAATAAAATAAAATATATATATATATAAGGCTTTACTTTATTTAGCTAGTTTTAAATAGAATTTAATAACTTATTTTTTATTATATATATTAATATCTAATTATTTTATTATTTTATTTTTTATTAATAACTAGTTTAAAAGTAAAATAAATTTTAGAACTAAATAAAAGAAAGTTATAAATTCTTAAAACTTTAATTTAATTTATTAATTATATACGAGTTTTAATTATTATTAAATATATAAAAGACTAATTATTATATTAAAAAGCTTATAATTATAATATCTTTTACTATTATATATATTATATAAACTATATATATAATATTAAGTATATTTATAAATATTATAGTTTTTTAATCTAGCTAATAAAATAATAATATACTTAATTTATATATTATATTATATTTACATTTTTTTACTTTTATTAAAAAAATTCTGGTTTTAATATTTATTAGCTTTTATTATATAAAGCTTAAAAAACTCATAATTTTAATATTATATTTTATAAAGTAATTAAATATATAATATAATATACTATAATAAATATTTTTTTAATTTCTAAAATAAAAAATAAAAAATAATTTAATTATAAAGCTAAATTAATAACCGGATTTCGGTAATTAGTAAGCTTATTATTATAAAATAATTTCATTTTTTTAGTTTTTATTTTATATATAATTACTTTCTTTTAATTAATTTAAATATTTTTGTTTATTAAAAGTTTTTTAACTAGTTTTTATAAATAAGCTTTTTAGGAAATAAAAGTAATAAAAATTAGTATTATTTTAGTTTTTTTATTTATTTATATTAAGCTAAAACTTTATTATATTATATTTATAATAAATTATAATAAAATTATAATTTATAAACCGTTTTATAACGTTTTATAATAAAGTTTTCTTTTTTATAAAGCCTAGTATTATTAAAATTACTTATTTTTATAATAATAATTTATATATATAGCTATTTAACTTTTAAAAAACCTATTAATTAAAATATACTTTTTTAAAGTATTAAAATTAAAGCTTTTAGTAAATTATATAAAGCTATAAAGCTAATTTATTAAACAAGTATTTAACTCTATAATAATAAAGTAATTATAAATAATTTCTAGAATTTGAATTTTATTTTAGTTTAAGTAAAGAAGTTTTTTTTTTTTAAAAAAAAAGAATAAAAAGTTTAAAGTTTAAAAAGATTTCGATTTAAGCCAGAGCCTATAATATATCCTCTTTATTAACTATTTTATAAATAATTAAATTAGTATTATGTTTGTAAAATCGGTATTATTTAAGATAAGGCATTATATTTAAGCGGGAAGTCGAGCAGTTACTAATTGCTAAATAACGCCCCCAAAGCGCGATTGACTAAGCCTCAACGTCCCTAAACCACAACGAAATTCCCCTCAACGCACGCTCGACATCGCTACCTCACAGTGCCGCTTCTCATTACCAAGCCACGGATGCTATCAGTGACTGACTGGGCGAGTTTAAACAGCATTTCCTTCGTTAGAGCATCAAACAGGTGCAGTCAGGAAAAGCGGGGGCCCTCTAAACCGGCAACCTAAGGTACAGCCCATAAGTATTCACATAGCAACCGAATCGACAGGGGTCTATGAAAATTTAAACCCTCATAACTCTTTCAAATCGTGACATAAAAGCGCCTAGTAAACTCGATTATTATCTCATATACGTATGCTATTATGCTATTTTATTTTTCTGTTTTTTATAGCATTTCGTAGTTGCGTTGTAAGGGTTTGAAGTTCAGACCCCAGCTAGCGCTATATGAATACTTATGGGCTGTACCTCCGTACATTGATTTGGTACGTCCTCCTTTAGGGTTACACCAGCCTCTGACTGGGTTTTCCTTTTCCTTGGGGCGCCGCCACGTAGGGACGCTCCTTCAAGGCTTTCATCCCGTCAACACGAGGCCTCGCCGGTCCCGCCTCTGTCCACTGAAGAAGTAGAAATAGGCGAATGCAGTCGGAGTCTCACGATTATGCAGGATGGTGAAGAAGACGCAGTTAGGCTTAGCCAGTTCGGCCAGCTCATTCGATTCAGGATGCAGATCTGCAGGCGCAATGCGAGTTCTTCCTCAATTACGCCTCTCGAAGATACCTGCCGTGTACTGTGCCAGTGCAGTCCGAGCCGCGTTTCAGGATTATGTCAAGCTGCAGCGAGCATGGTCCGTCCATCCATCAATGCAGCTGCCAGCTGCGCTGCCGTGCCGCATCCATTGTCCCGGTAGCCCGTCATCACGAGGTAAACCTGATTAACTTTGCTGGGCTTGTGCGTTTCTATTGCCAAGGCTGTTGGTAATTCTGAACCCAGATTGCCAGTTTCATTGCAGTTCTCTATTCTCTGATTTTAGGTTAGGGGATGACCATGGGGCTGCGAATTTTTGTTCCGTGGAAGTGCGTTCTGTTGGTATTCTGCCTTTTCATTCGGTAAGGGAGGCGGGCATTTAGGATGATGGGGGGCTTGTTGTTCCGCAAGCACTGGGAAAACTTTCTTGAAAGTTAGAAGGTGGAAGAGCTTGCCTGGCCACGAATCATAACATGGCATTGAAGATTTCTGGGCTATGTGTTGTATGAATTCACAAACGCTGTCAAACAGAGCATGTCGAATTTCTTGAATTGGGGGACTGAAGTCACAGCTCTAGCTTCAGAATTCTATGCTTTAAATAACAATTAGGTCCACAGTAACGAACCTGCGACCATAGGTCTGTGCTCTACAGGGCATTTTCCGAGCCTCGCTAAACCCGCTTCAGGGCTCAAAATCCAAGAGTCGTGACCGTCACTTCAAAAGTTTGGAGCCACTAAGACATTTATTATTCCCAAGTTATAGTACATCGTAATTAAATTAGATAAATTACCCTTTCCTCAATTTATCTTATTATTTTTGAGAACTTGATAATTTTGTTTGGGTGCAAAATGCCCTGTAGAGCACAGACCTATGGTCGCAGGTTCGTAAGGGGTGCTTGTTCGTGTCTCTTGTACGGCGGACTCGATCGGCATCAACAAAATATCTCTCGGCGCTGGTGAGCTATAGAATACGCCTTTCGTCGTCATCCTCTCCATTCCGGGTCATTACGCTAAATCGCTCCCAAAAAAAAAACCTCAAGTCGCATTAGATTCTTCTCTAATCAAAGGCAGAATACAGCATGAGCCCATGCGAACCAAAAACTCCCATAACGCAAACCATCTCTATGTTAATGTTGTGGCCTCTCCCCTGGCGGCAGTTCGTACCTCGCCACCGGCTCGGCATTAACTTCCTGCGGATACTCTTGTAGCTGGTAATCCACTTTCACCGGCTCATAATAACTGGTCTGCACGTTATTCATCTTCGCCCTCCTTCCAAGAATTAGCCAGCCTGCAAGAACGCCAAGAAACATTGCGCCAGCGACTCCAATTGCGATACCGGCCTTTGCCCCAGCGCTCAAGCCAGACGAGGCGGGTGTCGAGGTCTGGGATGCAGATGCTGTATTAGAACTAGTCGCACTGGATGGGGTGGGTGATGTGGTGGAGCTGGATGTGGTGCTCGTGGTAGATTTCGCAGTGATGTTGAAATAGTGGCTGTTTACCAAGGCCGTCAGCTCACCTTCGAGGAAGAGGTTGAGATAGAACATTGGTGAGAGGGTGAGGTTTTTTTGTGTGTTCACGATCCAGGGCGTAGATAGGGCATCCGACGACGCGTTTCCTATGAAAAGATCGTCAGTATCAATCGAGCAAAATTATGGCGTATGGACAAATGAAATGAACTGTTGGCATACGAATGACATATTCAGGAGCGCCGAAGAATTCAGTCCCGTTCAGCTGCCACATGGTGACCGAAATTCGGGAATTGTTTGGATTCGTGACGTCCGCCCATTGAATGTCCTCGTACTCCCCCTCAACCATAACAATATTCGTGCTGAAATCGTCCGTTGCCACGAACGCGGGAGGATTGACGAAATGGACGTCTGCAACAGCAAGACAAGCAACAAGTGCCAAAAGTGGAAGGAAGAATTGGGCACGCATTTTGGCAGAGAGGTGCACCGTAGGGAGGAGCTATTTACGACTGTCAGTCACAGTGGATTTGTGAGCAGTAACATAGGATGGACCCGTATAGATAAGAAAAAGAGAGGAAGGCTGGGAAGACGATGGGGAGGCTTTGAGGATGTGCAGCACTGCCATCAGATCAGAGAAGGAGGGGCGGGTGGGGGTGCTATTCGCGCTGGGGCTCACAGCAACTTGAAGCACCAACAACTAAATCTGGTAACGAAACCAGAGGCTCCGCGCACATTACTTGTTCTATGGTCAGCCTCTGTTTTAGTAAGCAGATCGCCAACAACTTATAGGCTCTAGTGAAGTCTGCTGAGAAAAGAGGCTGTGAAAATACGAGCCAGTCTCCCGGTTCGTCGAAACAAGCTCAAAATTGCCCGCGTGTGGTTACACAGCATGACATTCGTGAGACCTGGCGAAGAAGCGTTGAAAAGTCATTCGCTTGGGAGGCCTTCCCCTGGGTTCCGCAGTACTTGCCCGCAAGTAAGAACCCTATGAGGCGCGCTGGACCCCTCGCTGTGCCATTTTCAGGCACTTACCAACCCAACCAAGATGGGTTGTTCGCTGCGCCAGCAAATTCCTTCAACTCATTGCCACCAGTTGGTTTGCCTTCGTGTGTTCCGAAACGGGGGACATAATTCACTCCCACCTCAACGTCAACGTCAACGCCAACCTCCTCCTTCTTCCTGCGTCTCTATACCAGTATGTCTCGAGTTGACGCAGACTACACGTCGTACTGATGTTTCTCTCAAACCGGCGCCCGACGTTCAAGTTTTCCAGCATCGTCACCCTCATTGCCCTGGTCCTCGTCTTCTGCTTCCCTTCGTACATCTGGCCTGTCACCGATGGAGAGGCAATTCGCATCCCCATCCCAGCCCCGTCTTCTCAAACGACGGCATCCTCTCCCAAGGCAACACCCTCCGCGACAGCGTTCCCAGAGAAGATATGGTACAAGCTCGGGCCTCGAGGCGTGACCGAGCAGGCACGAAAATGGATTGATTCCTGCCTCGACATAAACCCCACCCATAAATCCAAATTCATGACCGACCTCTCGGGCGACGCCTACGTCAAGGAGCACTTCACACACCGCCCCGACATCGTGAACACATTCCTCGCGCTCCCATTCCCCATTCTCAAAGCGGATTTCCTCCGTTACTTGCTCCTCTTCAACGAAGGGGGAATTTACTTCGATCTCGACGTCTCGTGCGAGGGTCTACCGATCCACGACTGGGTACCGGAACAGTACAAGAAATACGCTGGTCTCGTTGTGGGGTGGGAGTTTGACGTTGGCTGGTGGGACGGCTTTATGCGCCAGTTTGCGACGTGGACGATCATGGCGAAGCCGCGGTCGCCGCACATATCGGTGATGTTGGACGATATCCTGGAGGGCTTGCAGGAGAAGACGAAGGAATACAATGTTACTATTGCCGAGTTGACGTGGACCATGGTCGGCGACGTGGTGGACTTGACGGGCCCGAGGAGAATGACGCGGAGTATTTATAAGAGCTTGAAAGCAACTCTCGGGGACGGGTTTGATCAGGAGGATATCGCTGCTCTCTATGAGCCAAAGTTGATTGGTGATGTGCTGGTTTTACCGGGCTATTCGTTCGCACTGTCGTCGAATCATTACAAACCTGAAGATATGCAGGGCCCGGCGTTGGTTACGCACCATTTTGATGGGAGTTGGAAGAATGATCATGGTGGGGAGACGGCGGATCCTGTTCTTTAGCGCTAATTTGTGGGGAATGCATTATTGGTGGAACTCGGGCACGGAGCATGGATATCGAGTTGGGGGGGATAGTCGGAGTTCGAGGAGTTTACGATTTACAATATTTATACAACTTTTGTATACAAGACTTCAGGGTAATAAATTATATAGCTGGTATGAGGATAGCGGACGAATAGAGAAGGAATCTCACAAAAATAACTATGTCTTCTGGGAGTAGTTGCGGATAACTTGGCCCCGGCCGCTACTATTTGGATCTCCTTTTCGCGTATTATTCCCTTAATTCTAGTACTGCTAGTTAGCTTCCTTTACGGATTTCCTTTTTCTATAACGTGGTGTAAGGCGCACAATAGCAGGATGCTGCACAAGTAGCCAAGGTAAGATAAAGTGTAGATTGGCGCTTGCAAGTATAACTAATTCAAAGAAGTAACTCTAATAAGAGACTAATTAATACCCCCTTCTAAACCTATATGTGTCTCTCTATATACTTCTTAATACTTAGCTAGATATACGCAAGCTCTTTAATTAATTAAGAAATATAATCCCGTACAAATTCGTATAATTGAGTATAAGTAATAATATAAATAAGAAATCTAATTTATAATATTTAATATTTTCTTATATTTTCTTATATATATTTATTATATATAATTTGGTAAATTATAAAAATTAATAAATTATAAGCTTTTAGTATTATTAAAATAAGTAAGCTAAGATAAGGCTATATTATAATATAAGCTATTATTATAATATAAGCTATTATTATATTAGTAATATAATTAATTATATAATTAAAATATTAAACTTAATTTAAAGTTAATTAATAAAAATTAGTTATATAAAATACTAAATTTTAATTTAATTAATATTTGACTTTATAGGTATTTTAAATATTTAATTTTAATACTTTAAAATAAAAGTTTAAAATATATATAAGAAATTATTAATTATAGCTTTTAAGAATTATAATAAGAATTTAAAAGAAAGAAAAAATATTATAATATTATAATAAAGAAATTATATTATAAAAGAAAGCTTTTTATAATTAAATATTATAAACTTATATATCTAATAAAGCTAGCTTTTAATTAATATAAGAAAAATCTATTTAATTTATTTGAATTACTTTCAAGTAATTTTAAGTAAAATATTACAAAAAAAGCAGTTATATTATAATATATTTAGATATTAAAGAAAGAGAAGTGTGGTATGAGTGGCCAGAGCTTAAATACAGTGAGTGTAGTCACGTGAGGACAAGTCACGTGGCTAGCCAGTAGTTGCCATATAACATAAAATAATTTAAAGTTTAAGTATTCCTTTAAAATTACTTAAAAAATAATTATATATAAGTTATATAAAACTAGTAAATTAGTATTTATTTAAATATTAATAAATAAATAAATTTCTTATTAAGTAATATTATATAAAATAAGCTAGAATTTATATAAAGCTATTTAAATATTACTCTTTTTTATAAAGCCTCTAATATTTCTCTTTAAAAAAAATTTCTTTTCTATTTTTGCTTTTTTTAATTTGTTTTTAAATAACCTCTAGCTTTTTAAGCAAGATATTATTTTAAAGATACTTTTATTAAATTTATTATATAGTTTAAATATAATAAAAGAATATTGGGAAAAAGGAAATTTTTCTCTAGTAATTAAGGAAGCCTAAAGATATTATTAAAGTTTTATCTTGCTTATTAAGCCTTGCTATTATTTGATTGAGTAGTGTACTGGCGCTCGGTCTGGGCTAAACTGGAGTCTTGTTAAATTAGGTTAGCTTGTCACGTGCAATATTACATGCATATCACCAACTACTCTAGATTATTCTAGAGTAGTTGAGTGAGTATTGAGTAGAGTATGAGTAGTGAGAAATATATTTGAATAAAATATGAGCAGGGTCCACCACTCTACTCTACTCTACTCTTTTCCCACACTGCTCCTAGCCACCACATTCTCATACTTTTGCTTTCCATCCAAAAACGCATTTGTCTCAGACTGGCTGGAGCTGATGCAGCACCAGACCAGTGGCCTCAAACAAATGTTTCTCAGCCGCCATCCTCCCAAGATCGAAAGACGAGGCCAAAAAGGGTGTTAGGCACACTACTGTGACGCTACGCCTGCGTCCAATGGCACCTCGCGGTAATTTTAGGACCTCCAGATGAACTATCAAAGATTGGGTGGTAAAATCTTTTCGTGTCTCCACGATAACCGGGCCGGGCTTCGCATTCCGCAGTCTCATCGTGCCAAGTCCCCTGTGCTCCAGAACCCTCCGGCGTCACACAATTCCCTTTCGCCCATGCTAGATAACTAGCCTGATAGTCACTTGTAGGGGCTGGGTCACAGCTGGCTACGTATTCCAACCCTGTTGCTAGTCCTGCGCCTGGAAAAAAGAGAAGGACAAGAGCCGTAATTTTTGGAAGTTGCACTGGATTAGTTAGCTGAAAGCTGCCTAGGTGTGATATATACGTGCTTGCGTACTGTTGTGTTTAGAACAATCAGAGAAATATTGTCCTTTAGAATTGTTGCGTTGTTGAGTTGTGAGGGGAATCCTAAGTTGAGGGGTTGAGTGAGATATTAAGGAATATAAAGAGAGCAAAGAAACAGCATGCTTTTATAGTTATCTTCCTCGTGTTGTACTTTTAGCTTATATTGCGAGTAAAGTGAATTAATTAAAATAACATCTCTAGATAAAGTATAATAGAAACCACGGAGGACTTCATACATATGCCACATACCTACTAAACTGGTTTAGGCACTTGAAACTCACACTTACCTAAAGTACCTATTACTTAATATACATGATAAGCATGTGACGCATGCAGGTATGTGACACACTCTATTAGGTGAAAAAAACCCGTCAAGAGCCTGTTAGCAGTGTCAAGGGTGTGTCATGGTGCGCACGGTACTGTACTTGTAAGTCCGAAATTTTGACACCAATAGGAGTACAGTCGATCCGATCCAAAAGCAACAAAATGAAAAAAAAAAAAAAAGTCTACCAAAATACTACCTAATATAAATTGCATTAATCGGAATTATCGTATATCTTATAGTAATTAATTCCCTTGTCTTCGATTTTTAATACCTTTAATATTGCGGGAGTTACAAAGCACGTGATTATTTTTATACGAGCTTGCATAGAAATTTTCGCGTTTTGTATGAGTAAAAAATTACACCTCGTATCCCTTGGTTCGCTGAGACATTACTAGGCGCTAGCAAGGGGGTGTCCCGCACTGAACGGGAAGGGCGTGCCTGGCACACGGAGTATAATATTTATATACCTCTGTATACAAATTTATTAGTACGTTACATTATTTGAATAATATCTCCGCCAGCACTCCCCCTCTTTGCAGAACGGTATATTACAAAAAACACACCCGACTTGTGAGCGTTTTGGTACACTATTTATTCCTTTTCCTAAGACCCATTTGCATTTTAGGATATATGAATATCACATGTTATGGTGGGGTGTTGAAATTAGGGGCCTGAGGCCCCTAATAGGCTTAGTAAGCCCTGGAACCGAACGCCATGGGGCTGTGCACTAGCTTAATACCCTGTACAGCTGGAATACCCTGTATAGCTGGAATACCCTATACGGCTGGAATACCCTGTATAGCTGTAATCGGTTCAGCTGGCATAGGGATTTAGTACATGTGACTTAGGGGGTTCAGGGCTATATATACGGGCTACTTACCACTGTAGAACAGCAGTCAATTCAGTATCATTCACTTGGTTTACATTGCAAGCACGTGACCCTAGCTTTATTACTTAGCTAGTTCAACAGGTTATGAGTACCGGAAGCTACCTCTACGTACTATAAATCACTAAATCGGCTCACTTGCACCTACCGGAAATATCCCCCAGAAGTATACTATAGAAGACGACTTTAGTATAGAAAAGCCCCGGATCGCCAGGCTTACAGGGCCCAATTATAGGCCCTGGAGCGTTCAGGTACGTAGGCTTTTGATTAGTCAAAGCCTATGGAACGTGGTTAGCCTAGGGGTGGAAACTGCTACTATAGAACCGGGTTCTACAGGGGGTTCTGGTTCTGGAGATGGGAGCGATCCTAAGGCCTTAGGGCCTTCTAGTAATCATACGGAGGTGAAGGACGCTAAGGCGAGCACTATAATCATGAGTTTATGTGCTCAGGAAGCCTTATAGCATATATTACTCCTTGGAACGGCCAAGGAGCAATGGGAGGCACTGAAAGCTTTATATGCCCCCCTGGGCATGCAGTAGCTTAGTACTAAAATTCAGGCTTTTACTAGCTATAAGCCACCGGAACGGGGTGCCACTATTACTGTAGTAGCCACGGAATTGAGTACTTTATAGTACGAAATCGGAACCATTGATCCTACGGAAAAGCCCTCTGAAGCCCTCAAAATATCGATCCTTTTTGGGGCTATTAGGGCACTGGATAAGCGCTTCGCTCCCCTGATATTGCAGCTGGAGATTAGTAGTACTACCACTAATTATAGTATAATAATAGCTCGCTTTAGTAAGCACGAACGGAGAATGGGACCAAAAGAAGCCCTGAAGAAATCTGTTTTACTAGCTAAAACAGGGGAAAAGAGCCCTAAATTTCAGGGGAAATGCTTTAAATATAGTAAATAAGGCCATGGAAAATCTGATTATAAGAGCAAGAAGGTAGAGAAGCAAGAAAATCAGGAAAAGAGCCCTAGTACAGGGCCCTTAGTAATCCCTGGAGGAGGCAGAGAACTCTCTCCAGGGCCTGGAAAATTAACTGAGAAGCCTATAGCAAACGCTAGTAGTACTAAAACCAGTTAGATAGCTCTGGAAGAGCCTACTTATAGCAGAAACGACCTGCTATGGGTAATTAATTCTAGAAGCTCCCGTTACATGACTTATTTACGGGAGGCTTTTACTAAGTATAGGGTACTAGATACTCCTATACTAGTAACTACGGCAAATGGGGCCCGGATTCCGGCTATTACGGAAGGTACTATACTTTTACAGGTGGCCCTGGGGGCCTCTATACGAACTATAAAGCTCACTGGAGTGCTTTACGTACCTAAGCTCGCTGGGAGCTTAATTTCGGTACTATAGCTCCAGGATAAGGGCATTACTATACGCACTACCACTGGTTTCACTAGAAAGAAGCTCTTAATTGAGTTTCAGGGAGCAGTAATAGGGGTTACTAGCCGCTTAGGGAGAGCGTACGCCCTGGATAGAATCCCACAAGGTACTAATATTGGGCTAAAAGCAACCACTATACCGGAAAACCAAGCTAGCCTCTGGTATCGCCGCTTCGGCCATTTGAGCCCTACGAGCCTAAAGCTAGAATACACTATTTCTACAGGGCTTAAAGAGCCTATTAGGGCTCTTTAGGAACCCTGCAAGCCCTGTATTAAGGCTAAAACAGTGCGGGTGGTAAACCGGAAGGCCCCTGAGAGGGCTATAGCTTTACTGGAACGGATCCACAGCGATTTTTGGGGCCCTTATAGTATATCTATACTAGAAAGGGACATCTATATGCTTATATTTACGGACGATTATACCCGTAAATCGTGGGTATACCTTACCAAAACTAGGAAGTAGCTAAGAACTGTGTTTTTGCAGTTTAAGGCCCTAGTAAAGCTGGAATTAGGGCATAAAATCAAGGCTATACGCTATGATAATACCTCAAAATATAAGTCCTTAGGGGCTTTATTACTAGACGACTATGGTATATAGTTTGAGTATACTACTATTTATACCCCTAAACAGAATGGGGTTTCTAAATGCCTGAACCGGAGCTTAATATTAGTGGCTAGGGTTATGTTATTAGACGCCAAGCTCCCTGTACGGTTCTAGAGAGAAGCCGTAATTATAGCCTATTATTTACGGAATCGGATACCAATAGGCCCCAATGGGAATACCCCTGAGGAAGCCTATAGTGGGAAACGCCCTAATATTGGACACCTTAGGGTATACAGGTATATAGCATACGTATATGTCCCTAAGGGAAATCGCTTGAAAATGGACGATATAGCTATTAAGGCCTGTCTTATAGGCTATATGCCTACGTTAAGGCAGTACAAGCTATATAAGCCTAAACAGGGGAAAATTATAGTATCCACAGTACCTGTTTTCTATGAAAACGAGCGATTGGAATAGAACTGGAACGAGGAGCTTATTAGGGAGGAAATAGTCCCGTTTGACTTAATGGAAGCTATAATAGAACAGCCTGTAGCACCTGAAGCTCCTGTAATTACAGGGCATTCAGGGGATATACGTGACTCTCCTGCCCTATTACCTGACCCCCGGTAAAGCGTTCCAGGGGACTATAGGGATACCATAGTAGTGGATACAGGGGCTTTGGATTCCGATTCAGGGGATACTAATTCAGGGGGCCCTGATTCCCCTAATTAGGGAGAACCACTAATTACAGGGCACTATGCGAATGCGGCAATTATGGAGCGTTCGATTCCTAGAACCTATACTAAGGCTATAAATAACCCCATTTATAGAGCCTATTAGAAGCAAGCGATTAGTAAAAAACTTACTAAATTACAAGCCCTTAATACCTAGAAACCGGTACTATTATTTCCTGGAAAGAAAGCCATAGGCTATAAGTGGGTATTTACTATTAAATATACTTCTATAGGCCTAATTAATCGGTATAAAGCTCGGCTAGTGGGCCAAGGCTTTAGCCAGGTTCCAGGAGACGATTTCCTGGAGACTTTTAGCCCTACTATTAGGGCTAAAAGCCTAAGGATTTTACTGGCTTTAGGAGCTTGTAAGGACCTGGAAATATATTAAATTAACGTAGTTAGTGCCTATCTATGCTCTAAGCTCTATACTAAGATATATATGCGTTCCATTAAAGTACTAAAGTATACTAAAGGCTTAGTACTCCTCCTGCTTAATTCCCTATATAGGCTTAAGTAATTAGGGAGGGAGTAGTATATTAAAGCTTATATAGGGCTCAAAATCCTCGGTTTTAGCCCCTGTTTTAGCGAGCCGAGCATTTTTACTACTATAGATCGCAGTATAATTATAGGGCTCTATATAGACAATATACTAGTTCTGGGCCGTAATCTATAGGCTATTTAGAAGGTTATTAATGGAATAGCCTCCCTATAGGAAATCAAGGATTTGGGAAATATGGCCCTAATTTTGGGTATTCGGGTATATAGAGATTATACGAAACGCATTCTATACCTTAATTAGAGCAAGTATATTACGGGCCTTATAGAGAGGTTCAGGCTAGGGGAAGCTAAGCCTGTAAACCTCCCTGTAAACAACCGGAATACCCTAATTACAGGCTAATTAGAAGAGGAACAGGCTAATTAGAGCCTATACCAGGAGGCTATAGGCTATGCTATATGGGTTTTAAAGGGCTCCCGTTCTAATATTACTTATGTGGTTAGATAGCTTAGCCAGTACTATAATAAACTCACTATACGGTATTAGAATGCCATACTAAGGGTATTTCGCTACCTAAAGAGTACTATAAATTATAGTATCTCGTATAGTATCGGGAAGGCTAAAAGCCCTAAGCTTTAGGGCTTTAGTAATATAGATTTTATAGGGGATATAGTAGATAGATACTCAATTATAGGGTACTTATACCTGCTTAATAGGGGACCTATTACGTGGTCCTCTATTAAATAGTACTATATAGCTACTTCTACTACCTAATTAGAGTATATTAGCCTATTAGAAGCTAGTAAACAGGGCCAGTGAATCAGGGCTTTGCTTAGGGAGCTTAAATATACCTAATATTTGGGTACTACTCTCTTAACCCCTATATTTAGTAATAATTAGGGCTTGTATAGCACTAGCTAGGGACCCTATAGCTTACAGCCGAACCAAGCATATTAACGTCCGCTACTATTATATTAGAGAGCTAGTAGCCTTTAATAAGATTACTATTAAGTATATCCATATTAAGGAAATAGTAGCTAATATACTTACTAAGCCCCTATTACTTGCGGCCCTTAGGTACTATATTAAGGGGCTATTTGTACTATAATTACGGAATTACAGGCTGGTTTTTAGGCTGTTTTTAGGGCTGTTTTTGATTTTTGGGTACTAAGGCTCTGGGAGCTTTTATAAATAAAGCAGTAATTTTTGGAATTATTTCCTTAGGGCTGTTTTTAGTAGTATATAAGGGAACTATTAAAATTAGGGGCCTGAGGCCCCTAATAGGCTTAGTAAGCCCTGGAACCGAATGCTATAGGGCTATATATTAGCTTAATACCCTATATAGCTGGAATACCCTATATGGCTAGAATACCCTATATAACTAAAATACCCTATATAGCTAGAATACCCTATATGACTGGAATACCCTATATAGCTATAATCGGTTCAGCTAGTATATGGATTTAGTACATGTGACTTAGGGGGTTCAGGGCTATATATACGGGCTACTTACTACTATAGAATAGTAGTTAATTCAGTATTATTTACTTGATTTATATTACAAGCACGTGACCCTAGCTTTATTACTTAGCTAGTTTAATATGGGAATTTTGATCCTATAGTTACGTTATATGATCAAGTAACCTCCGAATGTTTATATGTCTGGTTTCATATATATATTCTCTGCTTTTCTTCTTAGTTTATAGAAATCAATTAATCTTCACTTACTAATTTCACGTCTCACTCTTACGTTGTAATCCCACGCTATAAAAGCCTATTTAATCTCTATATATTATTACTTGTTTTATATTTCTATTATAATATAAATACTTCTTTTAAATTATTTTTTTAATAAGATAAATACTAGAATTCAAAGTCAAATATTATTTTATTTTCTATTTCTCTTTAAAAGCTCTTTAGCTTTATCTTTTTAAAATATTTTAAAAGCTTATATATAAATAAGAATTTTTATATTATATATAATTAATAAAGCCTATATATAATTATATAAGCCATATTAATTAATTAGTAAAATACAAATTACTAATTTTATATACTTTTTTAAATTAATTTCTATAACTTATATTTCTTATATATTAATTATAATTATTTTTAAAGCTAGAAATTTAAAGCTTTTTTATTAGTAAATTATTAAAAATAAAACAAAATATTTATTTATTTATAAATATTTTTATAAACTATTATTTTATTTTATTTAAAAATTCTTTATTTTATTTATAATATATATAATAATACTTATTAAACTTATATAAAAGTAACTATTATATAACTAGTTTTATTTAGCTAGCCAGTATTTTAATAGTTTTAGCTAGTATTTTTCTTTTTTATAATATATATAAAGTATATATAATTAAAGAATATATAATAAACCTCGAATATTATAAGTATTAAATAAAGAAATTAATAGTTCTTTAATATTATAATTATATTACTATTTATATTCTAGGCTTTAGGCTTATAAATTATTAAATATATATATTATATTATTAGAGCCTTTTATTTAAAAAAAAGCTTTTCTAAATCTTATAAAAGAAATAAAAATTAGTTTTATATTAAATTTAATATTATAGTTTTATAATTTACTAATTTATTTTATTATTCTATTACTTATTAATAAATATTTTATATTTTCTTTTTCTTTTTTCTTTTTAGCTTAATATTCTTAATATATAAAATTCTCGATATTTTAAGCCTTTAATTATTACCTTAATTTTGCTATTATAATATAAATATTACTTAAAGCTAAAATAATACTAAAAATTTATTAAGTTAAATAAAACATATTTTAAACTAGTATTATAAATAAGATATTTTATTTTAACTTTATTATAAATTAATTCTTAATTATTAATAATTTAGAAAGGAATTTACTTATAACTTTAAAAATTAAAATATTAAAATAAAGTAATTATTAAAATATATTTCAAAATAATAATATAAAAGAAAAAATATAAGACTTTATATAAAAAATCTAGTATTTATAAAATAAAATAAAGAATTATTTATTATAATTCTTTTTTTTAACCTTTAAATTTAAATTTATTTATATTTATAATTTATAAGTTTATAAATCTTATATTTTTATGTAATTTGCTTTTTAAATATTATATATATATATATATATATATATATATATATATATATATATAAATCTAAAGAAATTAGTAAAATAATAAAATAATAAAATAATAAAATAATAAAATAATAAAATAATAAAATAATAAAATAATAAAATAATAAAATAATAAAATAATAAAATAATAAATATATTTATTAAAGAATTATATTATAAAAAGAAAACTTAAATAAATAAAGTAAATAATTTAAGATTATATTATTAAATCTTATTAAAAAAATAAATAGTTTTATTAGTATAACTATTTCTTCGGGAATTATATATATAGTTACGGAATTCGGTAAACGGGATATAAGTAATAGAATATAAGATACGGGATATAGGATATAAAATATAGTTATATAACCTTATATCCTATAAATAACTCGACTAGTAAACTAGACCTTATTAGACTTAGCAGATTTAGGAACTATATATTAATATTATAATATTATAATTCTTATTTCTAAATAATAATTACTTTACTAACTTTATATAAATAGTATTCTATAATTATATAATAGTATTATATATTACTAGTAAACTAATATTAATTAGTTTATATATATGAATTAGAGAATAGAATCTTTTAAACTAAAGAAATATCTAATAACCTATAGTAAAATTAAACTAGTTTATATTAAAAGAGGGAATTATCTATTAATTCTATAAAGTATCTAATAGTCTAATAAAGAAAATAGCTAGCTTTTACTAAGAACTAATAACTATTTTATTAAAGACAAGAATTACTTATTAATTTTACGAAAAAGCATTTAGTAGCCTAAAAAAAAAGATTCTAATTTTTACTAATTAATAAGTAATTAGTTATTTAATTATCTATTTATTTAATTATTAACTATTCTTTAAAACTAATTTCTTTTAATTCCGAAACTACTTTTTTAAAAACTATCTTTTCTATTTATATAATACCCGAATTTATAAAACCCTCTTTCCGGAATATATATTCTATATATATTCTTAAATCTTTTTAAAGCTTTAGATTCTCTCGGAATAATAATATTTTACTTTCTAAATTTTTTATTATAAATAAAATATTTACTTTAATATCCTTAATATCTTTAGATATCTAGGTATCTAAGCAAGTATCTGAATATCTGAATATCTGAATATTTAAGTATCTAGGTATCTAGATATCTGGATATCTGGGTATTTGAGTATTTGGGTATCTGAATACCTTTATTACTAAATCCTTTTTATAAATTTACTATAAATTACTTTACCTTTAAACCCCTCTTATTATAAACCATATATATATTAAAAAGGGCTTAGTCCTAAGAGTTTAATATAATAGAACTATAAAATAGATATATATAAATAAAGAAATAAAAAGATAGTATTAATCTAATTATCTATAATAATAAAGAAGTTCTAGATTATTTTAATACTAGACTATTCTAATATAAGATAAAGAAATTAACTAATAATAATTTCTGGAAATTATTTAAGAATAATTTTAGTAATTTCGATTTTAAAATACTTAATTAATTAGATTAATATAAATTATATTAATTATAAACTACTTTATAATATAATAATAAAGGGCTTACTATTATATAGTTTTTAGCTAATACTATTTAGGAAAAAGAATAATATATCTAAACTATAGCTAATATTATTACTACTAGATTAGACCTTAATATGGGCCCTATAACTTTATTATATATATTCTTTAATAATAGTATTATAAGAAATTAATATATTAAATTAATTATTACTTATATTTCTTTATTATCTATAATTGCTTTTATTAGTACTAGACTATAAAAAGCTAGTAATAATAGATTTCTATTACTTTTATTACCTTTAAATAGCCCTTTAAATAGCCTTTTTACTAGGAAACTAATTAGAGAAATAATAAAAATATATATTTAGATATAGAAATATAATAGAACTAATAATAGTTTTAATTAAAAACTTATTATTTTTCTCGATATTTACTAATATATAAAGCTTTTATAAAAGGTATTAATAAAAGCTTTCCCTATTATATTAAAGAAACTAGTATAAGATTACTTTTATAATGACTAGCTCTTTTAATATATATATAAAAGGGCCTATATAAATATTTATAGCTTTTTTAAAGGCCTTAATTTCTAATATCGAAACTTAAATAAATAAAATACTATTATTATAATAACTATAATAGCTTAATATTCCGAAAAAAAAAAAAAATATTTAAGCTCGTCTAGTTACTAATTAATAACTTATATAAATTGTAATATAAACTAGTACTTGCTTTATAAAACACCGAATTTTTATATAATAAAATTATTATTTCTTATTAAGATATACTAATATATTAATATATAGTTTCGGATCCTTTTTCTAATCTTAACTAATTTATTAATAAGCTCTAATTATCTATTATTACCTATAAAAAGAAATAATAAATTAATACCAAAATTCTTTTTATTAATTAATAATACTATTTGAGAAAATAGCTAAATAATTATTTATTCGAAAATTATTAATATAACCCTAATTATAATTACGGCTCCCGAAATAGTTATTTAAATAGCTATAAGCCCCGTAATTATAATAACTATCTGAATAAGTTATGTTTTATATATAGAAAACCCGAATACTATTTCTAGAAATATATATTAAAGAAATAAAAAACTAAAAAAACTCGATTTAGAATTCGAAACCTTTATTAATTCGAGGCTCCGAATTTCTATTAATTTAATAAAGAATTTAGTAATAGCTATTTATAACTAGTAGCCGAAATTAAAAGAAAAAAATATTACAAAAGTAGTAAAAATAATAATAGAAAAAACTATTTAGATAATACTTTTAAGGCTTTTCTAGTATTAATAAATGAAATAAAGAATTAATATTTAGATTTCTATTTTACTTTAATTAAAAGCCTTTTGGCTACTTTTACTATATTAATAATTATAGCTAATATTCTTATAAATAACATTAGTTCTCTTTTTTTTTATATTAATTAATAAATAAGAACTATATTATAAGTAATTCTTTTTTTAATATAAACTAATTTAATTTTATTATAGGCTACCAGATATTTCTTTAGCTTAAAAGATTCTATTCTCTAAATTATATATATAATTTAATTAGTATTAGTTTACTAGTAATATATAATACTATTATATAGTTATAAAATGCCATTTATATAAAGTTAATAAAGTTATTATTCTTTTTTCTAAATAGTATTAGCTAAGAACTATATAATAATAAGTTCTTTAATATTATATTTAATATAAATGCCGCTATATTATAAAATAGCTTATAATTAATCTAATTAATTAAATATTTTAAAATCAAAATTATTAAAATTATTTTTAAATAATTTCCAGAAATTATTATTAGTCGATTTCTTTATCTTATACTAGAATAGTCTAATATTAAGAATATTAAAAAAAAATATTTCGTTTATAACAAGAAATTTAGAAAGTAAAATATTATAATTCCGGAAGAATCTAAAGCTTTAAAAAGCTTTAAAAATATATATAAAATATATATTATAGAAAAAGGGTTTTATAGATTTGGGTATTATATAAATAGAAAAGATAGTTTCTAAAAAAGTAGTTTTAAAGCTAAAAGAAATTAGTTTTAAAGAATAATTAATAGTTAAATAATTAGTTAATTAAATAGCTAACCGTTTATTAATTAGTTAAAACTAGAGTTTTTTTTCTTCAATTTCGGCTACTAGTTATAAATAGCTATTACTAAACTCCTTATTAAATTAATAGAAGTTCGGAGCCTTAAATTAATAAAGGTTTCGGGTTTTGAATTAAGTTTTCTTAGCCTTTTATTTCTTTAATATATATTTCTAGAAATAGTATTCGGGTTTTCCGTATATAAAATATAACTTATTTAGATAGTTATTAGAACCTAATAAACTATTAATAGAACTAGCTATAGAGAATATCCAAACCTTTATAGTAAATAATATTTCTAAATATAATATTTATTACTTTTATAGAATTATAATTAATATTAGAGCTTCTAGATTCTTAACTACTAGTTTTAATTAATTCCAAGCTTTATAGTAAACTAATAATAGTATTAAACTTAACGAAATTACTAAAGATTAAATTAATATCTAGTTTAGTATTAGATCTATATTTTCTATTAGATTTATAATAGTAAAAATACTAATTAGATAAATATAATTTTATATTATACTTATAAAAACTTTATTTTTATTTAGCTTAGCTAATATAAATAAGCTGGAAGACTATTTTAATAATCTTACTAACTATTTTATTATTTTTACTAGATACTATATATTTATAATATAATACTTTAAATACTTTTTCCTATTTTAAAATATTATATTATAAAGTTTTATTTTTAAATTCTTTATTTATAACTTCTATTTTCTTATAAATATTAAATTATAATATCTATATTATTACTTTAGTTATTTATTAATTAGTAAGCTCTAGTATATTAAAAAAGTATTTAAGGTATTTAAGGTATTTATAAATATTTATAAATATCTTGAATAGAATATAAGTAGTATAATTCTCAAAAAATTAGAGTAAAGTAGAATATATATTTATGAATATTTATAAATACTAGTAATTACTAGTTATGTAACTATAGAAAATCAAGCTTTACTTAATAATTATTAAATAACTAAGGTGCTTATTAGTGGCTCTAGCCAAACTAAGCTAAGACTTATATAATACTAGCTAAGTACTAATTTTCTATAATAATAAACTAATTATTCTCCTCGAAATCTTGTATTTTAATTCGCTTACCAAGCCTCGCTATTACCTAATTAGGTAGCAAGGTGGAGCTAGAGCAGAAGCGGGCGGGAGCTTTACCTAATATAGCTAGCTTTTCACGTGCTTGCTACTTAAAGTATTTATGAATATTCATAAATACCTTAATTAGAATATAAATAGAATATAAGTAGTAAGTAAATTTTAATAAATTAAATAGAGTAGTAGCTACTACTCTATTCTATTCTATTTATTTAATATACTAGTAAGCTCCGAAATATATTAGAATAAATAGGCTATAATATTAATATAAAAGCTATTAAATATCTTATAAAATATTATAAATTCGGATAATTACTAAAATAATTCAAGTTTAATCTAAAAAATAATACTAGCTTTAATTACTTTATTATTATTAATATTTTCTATATTTCCGGTAAGCTTATATTCTATATTATTAATAAAGGTATTTAATATTAAGCCGAATAATAGCTATAAAATATTAGTATTTTATATATTTGAAATGCCCTAAAATAGTATTAAATTAATATTTATTTAGGCTCTTTTAATTAGATTATAATAAATACCGGAGAGTAGTTTACTAATAAGGAATTTATTTAATTTATAAATATTATAGGTATTAAATTAAAATCGTTTTTATAAAAGCTTATAATTCTATTAGAATTATAAAATACTATTATAGCCTGATTTAATATATTTATCTTATTATTATGGCCGAAATTAATAGAATTAATAAGAATATTATATTTCAAATAGCTTTTAAAGCTATTAATAACTTTATAAAACCTAATAGTATTATTTTAATATTTTTAATTTATAATACTTTATCTCGAATAACTAAATATAATACCCTATTATTAATTATATTATAGTAATTAGTAGTATTTAAGAAAGTAATAATAGAAATTTAAAAGCTTTAGGCTAGATATTAAATTGCAAATATTTTAAATACCTAAAATAGTTCTAGTATTACTAATATCTAAAAATATTTTCCTGAATTCGAATATTCTTATATAATATAAAAGAAATACTAGTTAATCTAGTAATTATAATAGGCTATATAAGCTTATAGTAATAGACGAGAAGTCTTATATATTAGCTCTATTATATAGTAATATTATTTTCCGTTTAACTTTTATAAAGCCCCTTTATATAAGAGATATTAAGGTTATTATTAATAATTCCGAACTTGAATCTATTTCTAAATTCTATAATAAAGCTAAAAGTAATATAAGTATAATTTCTTTTATTATTTCTGTTATTCTATTAAAATATAATAAAGAATACTCTTATAAGAACTCTAATATTACGGTATTTTTATAGAATAATAACTTATATAAGAATTCCTGTTAAGTTAAAGTTACTAGTCTTCTAAAAAAAAGTATATTTGAGACTATTTCTAGATTTTAAATATTAGAAGAAATATATATCTTTAATTCCCGATTTATTAATAAAATTAAAAATAAAAATATAGAAAGGGTACTTAAAAAATCGAGACTAGTTATTCAAACTTATAATAATAATAAGAAATATATAATATTAATATAATTACTAATTATCTAATATATTAGTTAGAGAATTATTCTTTATATTACTATTATAACTATAGGAATTATAGAGCTATATTTACTAGATATATTATAAGCTTATATTTAATTAATAACTTTATTTAATTAATAACCTTATTTAATTACTAACCTTATTTCATTAATAACCTTATTTAATTAATAACCTTATTTAATTATAATTTTTATATTAATTTATTTTATAAATTTACTAAATAACTAAATCTAAATAATAATTCAATTCTAAAAATTATAAAATTGTTATATAATATATTAAAAACTAGCAATTATTAGTTAAAACTTATTATTTCTATTATATAATAAGCTCTTTATAAAACAATTAATTTATAACTCTTATTTCTTTTATAGTAAATAATTATTCGGAAATATTAGCTTTTAAACTAATAATAACTTTATAAAAGCAAAATAATTAAAGCTTTAAAAGACTAAGTTTTTGGTTAAGAAATATAAATACTCTATTTTTGACTATAATTTTAAGTTTAATAAAGGTATTATTTATATAGAAACTATTAGAATTTCTTTTATATAAAAATACAAGTATAAAAACCTTAGAATTATATTAATTAAAAATACTATTACTATAAGTAATAAAAGTACTATATATTAAAATCTCTTTATTAAGAATTAATATATTATCTAATATATTAGAAGAGTATATATTATATTAGTCTATTAACCAGAAGCTTTATATAATTTATTAATTACTATTTAAGTTATTAAACTTTCGGAAACTAATATTAAGGTATTTAATAAATACATTTAATAGCAAATTAAAAATATTACTAGAAAACTGAGATTTGTAAAACTAATAAAAAAGTCTTTGTATTTAATTGTTTTTATAGATACTTTATTTATAAATAATCGAAATCTCTTTTCCTAAATCAAATATATTCTAATTCTAATAAATAGAATTAGATATACTAATATTATTTACTAGTTCTCTATTAAATATAAGAGAATTACTAAAAGTATTCTAGCTTTAAAACTATATAATACGGTTTATGGTTTTAATATAAGCGCTTTAATTAAATTAATAATTAATAAAATACTAGAAATAAAACTTTTACTAATTATTTATATGAATTCGAAATCATTATATAAATACCTTATTAAATTAAATACTACTCGAGAGAAATATCTAATAATTAATATAATATACTTCTATTAAATATATAAAAAATAAAAAATAATAGAAGTTAAATAAATTAAAGGAGAATTAAATCCTGCCGACTTTATAACGAAATTAAAATTATTAAATACTTTTAAGTATCTAATTAATACAAATATAATATAATTAGATATAGAGAAATAGGTTAAATATAAATAGGGCAGGAAATAGATATATAAAATTAAAATAAATAGATATATAAGATAAAAAGATATTATAAAAGAGAAAGTTATATATAAAAGGCTATAGCCTTTAATATATAACTAAAACTTTAAAAATAATATAGATATATAAAATATTTAAAAAGCCTAATACTAGGCCAGATTAGAAAATTAGTATATAATTAGAGAGAAATACTATTTTTTGCGTTTTTTAAAGAGTTTCTAGTATTAGTATAACTATTTCTTCGGGAGTTATATATATAGTTATAGGACTCGGGAAACGGGATATAAGTAATGGGATGTTATATAGTACTAGTTACGTGGTACCACTACACGTGACTTAACCTTAGTGTATAGCTAGTGCTTTTAGCCGGATATATAGCCTTTAGCTTAATTCAAGCTCTTTACTATTACTATAATATTACCTTATTATATTATGGAATACGAGATATAGAATATAAAATATAGGATATAGTTATATAACTTTATATTCTATAGGTAACTCAATTAGTAGACTAGACCCTATTAGGCTTAGCAGATTCAGAAATCGTATATTAATACTATAATACTATAATTCTTACTTTTAAATAATAACTACTTTATTAATTTTATATAAATAGTATTTTATAACTATATAATAATATTATATATTACTAGTAAACTAATAAGTTTATTTATTATTTAGAAAATAGAAAATATAATAATATAATATATATTTTATAATAAAATAAAATATAAAAACCCTTTATTATAAGTTTTATTTTAATATATTTTAGCTTATAGCTTATTATATATATATATATAATATTAAAAAATTTATAAAACTTATTTATAGGTAAATTTATTAATTTTCTTTTATATATATTAATTAATATTTATAATAATTATTTAAAAAAGCTTATAAATAAAAGCTTATTATATAATATAAACTAGAAATTAAAAGCTTTTATACTTTTAAATAAAAATAAAAATATAATAATATATAAAATTAGTAAAATTATTTTAATTTAATTAGAGAACTTTTTCTTTAATATAAATACAAATTTACTTTTTTTTAATATATATAATAAATTATATTTCTTATTAAAATTAAAGAATATAATTTATATATAATTAAAGCTAAATATATATAATATTTAAATAAAGAAAATTATTAGCTAAAACTTTTAAAACTTTTTGAAATAATAATAAAGTAATAAAAAGAAGCTTATAATAAAATATAATAAAAATATAATAAAATATAATAAAAATATAATAAAATAATAAGAGATTTTTAATTAGAATCTAATTTATTTCTTAAACTATTATAAATATAATTATTATATAAAGAACTTTATAAACTCTAGCTTTATTTAATATATAAAAAGTATTATATTATAAAATAGACGAAATTTAATATTATTAATAATAGTTTATAAATAAATAATTTTCTTTTATTTCTTAAGAAATAATAATAATATTAAAAATTTAAAAAATTAAAAAATTAAAAAATCTTAATAGAATTATATTTAAAAAAAAATAGACTTATTTTAAATAAGGCTTAAAACTATTAAAATTAATTTAATATTATATACAAATATAACTTTTAATATTAAAATTTCATAAATTATATTTTTATAAATAAATTAATAAGAAATTAATATAAAACTAAAAAGAAATTAATATAAAACTAAAAAGAAATAAAAGTATTATTAAAATTTATAATTAATAAAAAGCTATTTAAAAGAAATTCAAAAATTATTAAATTATTAAATTAAAAAAAAATTAATTTTAAAGGAAATTTCGGGATTTATATTTATATATTAATAATAAAAGAAGTATATAATTAAATCAAAATATATTATATATATTTAAAATATATATATTAATTAAAATACAAGTTATATAAAATATAAAAACTTATATATTTCTTATTTATATATTTATTTCTATTAGTATAGCTATAGTTATTAATAGTTATATAATATAGTTATATAATATAGAGGTAACTAGAAGTAATAGGATATGAATAACGGGTAATAATTATATAATCTCGAATTTTATAAGTAACTTGACTAGTAACTAGTTCCTATTAGGCTTAGTAGATTTAGGAATTATATATTAATACTATAATATTATAATTCTTACTTCTGAATAATAACTACTTTACTAACTTATATAAATAGTATTTTATAATTATATAATAATATTATATATTTCTAGTAAACTAATACTAATTAGTTAGTATTTATAAATTAGGAAGAATTAAGCTATACTTGCCTAAAATTCGGTTATTTAGAGATAAAGCCATTATTTAAGTTAAAGAGGAAATAACTATTAATTCTATTACCTATAATTCGGTTATATAGGTAAGAAAGATACTTAATTTTATTAAGGTCTAATTATACTATATTAAAGAGGGAAATATCTATTAGTTCTATTACCTATAATTCGGTTATATAGGCAGAAAGGGTACTTAATCTTACTAAATACTAAAATAGTTAGCTATTTAACTATCCTATTCTATTCTTATTTAACTCCTATAAAACCTTTTTAAAAACTACTTTCTTTTAAATCCCTGGGGCTCTTAAGCTTTAGAACTATTAAGTTCTCCCGGAATCTTAATATTTTACTTCTTAAATTTCATTTCCTAAATTTCTTATTATAAACGAAATTTTTACCTCGAATATAATATCTTCTATAAATCACCTATCTTATAAACTATTCTTTTCTTTATAAATCTACTTTTCTTATAAACTATTATACCTCGAACTAAGTACAAGCCTATAGAATATATAATAGCAAAATATACTATAGTAAATAATTCCTTTATTAGATCTATTTAATCTAATTACTCTATAAATAATAGTAATTTTAAGGAATTAGTAAAAAAATAGAAATATGAAATTAACCTGAACTTTACTAGAATAAATAAAATAACTGAGTTTCTAGATACTAAGCTATTTTAATATATTCTTTATAAAATAGTTAATAATAACCTCTAGAAACTATTTAGATATAACTTTAAGGACTTTATTTATTAAAGGAACTTTAATAAATTTGAATTTAAGGAAATATAATATTTATATAAGACTCTTTAGTATAGTAATATATTAATATAATAGAATAGTAATACTAATACTATTATAAATACTCTATTTACTATTATTAAGGAAAATATATAATATATATAATTAAACGAGAATATATTAGCGGCTAGACCAGACTATATAAAGGAACCGATCCTATTAGGCTTTATTACCTTTATAAAAAATAAGTACCTAGAACCTATTATCTTTAATATTCCTATATTACTATTACCTCTTTTACTACTTCCTTTACTATTATATCTTATATCTCTACTAGATTTATATACTAGTATAAAAGCTTTAGAAGCAAATAGTATACTTTTACTACTACTATTACCGTAATTATATCCGAATACCCCTCAAATTCCTTTAATTATAAGACTTATTAGGGAAATTACTAAGATCTATACTAAAAAGCAAAAGTATAATAGATCTAATAGTAATTTTAACTATAAACTTACTATTTTCCTCGATATTTACTAATATATAGAGCTTCTATAAGAGGTACTAATACGAGCTTTTTCTATTATATTAAAGGAACTAGTTTAAGACTATTTTTATAGTAACTAGCTCTCTTAATATATATATAAAGAGGCTTATATTAATATTTATAGCTTTTTTAAAAGCCCTGGATTCAAATATCGAAATTTAGACAAGTGAAATACTACTATATTAGTTTCTATAATAGCTAAATTCCCGGAAAAGATAATATTTGAGACTATTTAATTACTAATTAATAAACTATATTAACTATAATATAATTTTATACCTAACTTGCGAAATACCGAATTTCTTTATAATAAGATTATTATTTTTTACTAAGGTTTCCGGATATATAGATACGTAATCTCAGATTCTCCTATAAATCTCGGCTAGCTTATTAATAAGCTCTAGTTATTTATTACTATATATAAGAGCAAATAACGAGATAATCCCGAAACCTTTTTTACTAATTAATAATACTACTCTTAAAACCCTTTAAGCTATTATTTCTCCGGAAATTATTAATATAGATCTAGCCGTAATTTCGGAACCTATAATAACTACTCTAAGCCCCGTAATTATAATAATTATACTCTAAAATCGTATTTTATATATAAGAAACCCGAATACTACTTATAGAAATATATACCGGAGAAATAAGAGGCTAAGAAGGCTCGATTTAGAAGTAGAAATATTTATTAGTTCAGATCCCGAAATACTTACAACTTTAATAAATGCTTTAGTAGTACTTATATATAGTATATTACTAAAGCTAAAGGCAAAGAAAGTAATAAGAGTAATAAAAACAAACTAGTAAATAATGCTTTTAAGGCTTTATTAGCAGAAATAGATAAAGAAAAGAAATATTATTTAAATTTCTACTTTACTTTAATTAAGAGCTTTTTAGCTATTCTTACTACTCCTACTCTACTAATAACTATAGCTAATACCCTTATAAATAATCTCATTTCTCTTTCCTTTATATATTAGATAATAGGCGAAAACTATATATTAGAGTCTATTAAACCCTTAATAGAAGATATCTAGACTTTTATAATTAATAGTATATTAAAATATAATACTTACTACTTTTATAGAATTATAATTAATACTAGAGCCTCTAGATACTTAACTACTAGTTCTAACTAATTCCAAGCTCTATAATAAACTAATAATAATATTAAACTTAATAAAACTATTAAAGGCCAAGTTAATATCTAGTTTAGTATTAGATCTACTTCTTCTATTAGATCTATAATAATAAATATACTAATTAAGCAAGTATAATTCTATATTATATCTTTAAAGACTCTATTTTTACTTAGCTTGGCTAATATAAACAAGCTAGGGATTTACTTTAATAATCTTACTAATTATCTTATTACTTTTACCGGAAACTATATATCTATAGTATAATGTTTCAGATACTCTTTCCTGCTTTGAAATACTATATTATAGAGCTTTATTTCCGAATCCTTTACTTATAACTCCTGCTTTCTTATAGAGGTCGAATTATAATATTTATACTACCATTTTAGTTATTTATTTATTAGTAAGCTCCGAAATATACTAGAATAAACAGGCCATAATATTAATATAGAAGCCCTTAAATATCTTATAAAGTACTATAAGTAATACCAGAAATACGGCTAATTACCTG
The DNA here is from genome assembly GCF_002865645.1 of Hyaloscypha bicolor E. Classification (NCBI taxonomy): domain Eukaryota; kingdom Fungi; phylum Ascomycota; class Leotiomycetes; order Helotiales; family Hyaloscyphaceae; genus Hyaloscypha; species Hyaloscypha bicolor. Next base: position 175,532 of record NW_020194685.1, on the reverse strand, counting down.
GATAATTTAAGTTTAACCTGAGAAATAATATTAGCTTTACCTACTCTATTATTATTAATATTTTCTATATTTCCAGTAAGCCTATATTCTATATTATTAATAAAGGCACTCGATATTAAGCCGGCTAATAGCTTTAGAATATTAGTATAATATATATCTGGGATATACTCAAGTAGTACTAGATTAATAATTATTTAGGCTCTTCTAATCAGATTATAGCAGACGCCGGAAAGCAGTTTATTAGTAAGAAGTTCGCTCAGCTTGCAAATATTATAGGAACCAAGGTTAAGATTATCCCTATAGAAGCTTATAACTCCGTCGGAATTATAGAATATTACTATAGCCCAATCTAATACGCCTACCTTATTATTATGGCCAAAGTCGACGGAATTAATAAGGATACTGCATTCCAAATAGCTTTCAAGGCCATTAATGACTCTATGGGACCTAATGGCATTATTCCGACTTTTTTTGGTTTACGGCGCTTTACCTCGAATAACCAAATATAACATCCTATTGCCCACTATATTATAGTAATCGGCGGTACTTAAGAAGGCAATAGTGGAAATTCAGAAGCTTCGAGCTAGGCATTAAATTGCGAATGCTTTAAATACCCGAAATAGTCCCAGTACTACCGATATCTACGAACTACCCCTGAATTCGAACATTCTCGTTTGGTACAAAGGGAATACCGGTTAACCTGGCAGTTGGGATAGACCGTATAAGCTAGTAGCTATTAATGGGGAGGACTGCGTGCTAGCTCTACCACGGGGCAATACCACCTTCCGTTCAACCTCCGTAAAGCCCTTTTATATAGGGAATATTGAGGTTATTACTAATAGCCCCGAACCTGAACCTGTTCCCGAACCCAATGGTGAGGCCAAAGGCAATGCGGGCATGATTCCTCCTGCTGTTCCCGCTATTTTACCAAAGCGTGGCAGAGAACGCCCTCAAGCGCCTTATTAATACGAATACTATATAATTAGACGTGGAGGAATGGGTCGAACGCGAATAGAGCGGGGAACGAACATATGGGATGGGAGGATATATATGGAGATTCCCTTAGCGTCTGGCACCTGGGCATCTGGGTATCGGGTATCTGGGCATCTGGCATCTAAGCATCTGGTACTAGGCCGGATTAGGAAATTGAGCATCTGGGCATCTGGTACTAGGCCGGATTAGGGATTTTATATGCGATCGGAGGGGAGTACTGTTTTTCGCGTTTTTTAGAGAGGTTCTAGTATTGGTACAGCTATGGTTATCGACAGTCATGTAATACAGTCATGTAACGTGGAGGCAACTAGAGGCAACGGGACATGGGCAACGGGCAACGATTATCTGACCTCGCGTCGCATGGGTGACTCGACCGGTAGCTAGTCCCCATTAGGCTTAGCAGATTTAGGGATCGCATATCAATACTACGATACTGCGATCCTTATTTCTAAATAATAACCACTTTACCAACTTATGCAAACAGTATTTTACGATTACGTGACGGTGCTACGTATTTCTAGTAAACCGACAATTTCTTATATATTTATTATTTATATATTTTATTATTTATTTAATTTCTTTAAGTTTTAAAATCTATTATATATATTATTTAAAAAAAAACCCCTAAATTTTATAAATAATTTATAAACTAATTATTAAATTTATATATAAAAAAAAGAAAGCTTTATAAAAAACTTTTTTTAAAAAAAGCTTAAGTAAAATTATTAGAAAAATAAAAGCTAAAAGAATTATATATTTTTTAATTAATAGCTTATAAAAGTAATTCTTTTTATAATTAAGAAAAGTTATTTCTTTTTATTTAAAAGTTATAATTAAATAATTGAAATATGTATTTTAAGTTTTAGTTCTTATAAATAAATATAAACTTATTTTAAACTTGTAATTCTAGCTTATAATTATAAAAAATTATTTAAATATAAGTTTTTTTTATTTAAAAAAATATTATATAGAAACTTTATAAATATATATAAAAATTAAAAATTGTTTTTATATATAAAGTTCTATAAATGTATTACTTATTATATTTATATATATAAATATTTTTTAAATATTAGAATTCTAAATAAGCTTTTTAATATATAAAAGTTATAATCTAATAATTATATATATAATTTTAAACAAATACTTTTATATAAAGATATTAAATTTATATATTCTTTTACTTATATAAACTAATTATAATATTTAGTTCTTTTTTAAATAATATATATAAGAATTTAAAAGTTATAAAATAAAATAAGTTTAATATTTATAAAAGTAATATAAGAAAATATAATTATTAAAATAATAAGAAATAAAAGAAAATATAATAGTTTTAGTACTTATAATTATAGAAAATTTTATAATAAAAATCTTTAATAAATAATCAAATTATATTATTATTAGGCTTTATTATAATTTTAATATTAAATAAGTTTATTTATTTTTAATAATAAAAATAAGTTATATTTATAAATATAATATAAGTAGCAAGTAATATAGTAATATTATAATTAATATATATTAAGGTAATATATATTAAGGCAATATATATTAAGATAATATATATAAATATGGTTTTAATATAAAAAGAAAAAAGTATACCTACTTTAAAGAAGGCTTAGAACTCCTAGAATTAACTTTATAGCTAACTTAAAATTATTATATAGTAAGAAAGCAAAGATGAATAAAAGCCTGTCACTTTTGAGCGAAATTATAAAGGTGTATTAAATTGCTTATAGAATTAAATTGCTTTGGTGTGCAACTGCCCTTTATATAAAATAAACATTTTGCAATATATGTTTAGTATTGCATTTTGTCCTTCGAAATCTCGCTTCGTATACGGGTTCCTGCTCAAAGTTATGCGATTACAGGGTATAAAGCTTGAAAGTTGCTCGCTGGAACTGCTTAAAACTTGTGGTGCCAGGCGTGCCAGGGACGCTGCTGGCAGGGCAACTCCACAAGTGCCGCAGAGAACTTTGTGAGCGCGAGCGAGAAATGCGATAGTTTACGAAGAGGTAATGAGAGCTCTATATGTAGTAGTAAGGCTTAGAAGGTCATATAAGAGATAAGAGAGTATGAGAGAAGTCATGTGATCTCTTGACTTCGTACCGAAAGACTTACACATCGGGGAAGAGCCGTAAGAGCCTTGATGTTATCAAGGAGTCGAAGACAGAGTCGTGGAGGCTGTTCTCGGCACTCTTCTTAACGTTTGAATTTCTTATTCACGTGTGCGCTATCGTTTTCAGTTCTAGAGATTCACGTCGTACACGTGGAAAGGTAGTCAGTCCACCTTGTAGTTTCCCAGTTCGAAGTATTTGCTTTCTAATCCGAACCTAGCCATATACAGCAACGCTCAGAAGAGAGATCTCTAGGCCACCAGTAAATATCGCAGACTCTTCGCTATTGGGATGAAGTTAAGGTACAACGGGAATACAAGCGCGAAGGAATAGGCGGCAACAATGACACACCAAGCGTAGTTGCCCCGACTTTGCAAGATTGGATTCAAGATAGCCGGGAGTACTGCACCTCCACACTCAGCAGCTATTAGAAAAGCAGAGCAGGTTTTTGTATAGGACCCCAGACCGCGAAGGCATATCGCGAAAGTAGTCGGAAAGATTGCGGACTATCGTTATGAGCATGCTTAAAAAGGGGATGGGAAAGGTAACACAAAACATCGTACCTCGAAGAAAAATGCAAGAATACAATTCACAATCCCAGGGTTTCCAATTAATCTTATTCCCAAGGCTGCTGTGATAACGCAGCCGACGGAGAAGAATAATAATACTCTTCTCGGCTCAAAGACGAGAAGAAATAGCGCTGCAGTGATGCGACCAGCAACCAAACAAGTATTGGCAATATTCTGATATCCGGGACCTAGACTAAATGGATATGAATAGTGAGCCAATAATTCGATCTGAGGCAAAGGGGAAGATACAGAGCCTCTCAGCTGTATCGAGTTGACAGGTATGTCCAACCGATGGGGCGAGTAATCTTCAGTTTTTAGAGCTTTCCCAAGACTACAAGGAACTACTTCAAGACTCATCTTTCTCCTCCAATCTGACGGTAGCTCGGCTTTTAACATCAAGAATGTTGATATGCTGTGTAACCAAAAATATCTTACCTTGGCCCAAGTGAAATTATGTAAACTGCTTCCTGGCCACCAGTGAAGCAAAAAATCGATAGCATCCCAAGTCCCAAGGTTAGGTAATTAACCCTAACATGCCCAGCAACTGTCGTATTGGTGGAGGGCCAACTTGATGCAACATTATCAAGCTCTTCGTCCCTGTTCTGTGTTAGTTTTCAAGGCGAAAAAACTTGGGAAGCTGAGAGAACATACGACGCTTCTGGCCATGCCAGATAATAGAAAGCAAGAGCTGTTGAAATACACAGGATGGCAATACCAAGATATACCCATTGAATACGAATCAGCAGCCATGGATCAGCGTTATACCGTATTAAAGTTCTTTGAGCCAAAATTGGAGATATAACAATTCCGATTGCTTGTGCAGCCTGTGATATGTTCAATCTGACCTCTGCCAATTGTGGTGGACCGCAAAGGGTTATGAATGAATAGACAGCCATGTCGAGTGTTGAGATCCCTAGACCAACGATAAAACTTGAAATGATAAAGAATGGATAAGATAACATAACGGCGGACGGCCAAAAGACCAAAACTCCACAACTGTAAATAGACAGACCAACAATGAAAGTGTATTTGAAACCCCATCTCTTCAATATTAAATGGCCGAAGGTAAGTGGGGCCACACAATAACTCCTGTTCAAGGTTAGTATATTGAATACTTCTGAAACCAAGAATCGCATACGCAAAGAACGAAGCATTTGAGCCTATCATTCCATTTGGTCCCATCTCTGCGGCTTGTTGAAATCGACAATTGATAGTATTGAGAAAACCGTACTCAAAACCAGAGAGAAATGAAAGGAGAGTTGCTAGTAATAGAAACAGCAGTGATTCTTTGTTGCCCATGCTGACCATGCTCTTGGGATGTCCAAAATGGATAAACGTCATGTCTAGGGACTGCAGCGTTTCCCCTGAAGGCATGGGTTGAAAACTTGATTCCATGTTTAAAGCATGTGGCGTCGTAATGAACTGTACCGAGTCCACACCGTCGCTCGTGTTGTCTCTGTGACTGGCCTCTGGAAAAGAAATTTCTTGGGCTATTGTTGGAAATGTAAGCGTGGGTTTCGTACTTGGTTCTACAACCTTCGAGGGCAATTCGATCGACAAATCAGATTTTTGACGACGAAATAGTCGTCGAACCCCAGAAATGAGTGGCTTCAGCGTCGGGATGCAGGCGCATATTATACGAATATTGACTTCAACAGCTGACCACATGAATGACAGAGATGCATAATCTGACAAATATTAGTGACCACTTGATATACACAAAATGTAAAATCTTCGGAGTGGGGTTTACACGCGAAATCCTGATTTCCTGTATCCCTGGGTAGTGTCTTATTCAAGGGGAGCACGCCTCGTGATGCCTGTTGAAGATATGCTATTCTCAAGACATCAATTACAGTGACAAACCCACCAAGTCCTATATGCCATGTCAGAGTGAACTACTATAAAACTGATGTAAAGAATACCAAACAAGACAACCACGCCAATCTTTTGCTTCCGCCGCAGTCGAAGTCCCGTTAATGTCGGTATTGGAAGAAATAATACGGCTAAATCGGTGATAATGTTGACTGGAGCTGACGCAAAGGAGAGACGCAGGATATTCGAGCATTTTGCCGTCTGTGGTAGAGGATAATCGAAGATTGTACTGAAAGGAGTGCATCGAAAAATGCTCAGTCCCGTCAAAACAAGTCCTGCAATATTCACAACAACCAATGTTGTTACAGAGGCATATCGGAAGACTTTTCGTGTGTTTTCTGAGACCTTCAGGTAAAACACGAGTATTGATGTTTTAGTAGCCATTAAGGCTGGATTCTACTTGCGCGTAAGCAACAAGTTATCGTGTGGATTCAGGGAGCTAACGTAGAGAACTGTGAACATATATTGGGACCACGCGAGAGGTTTTTGCCATTCAGTGGGTATACCATCATCTCGTTTGCCCAGACCATGACGGCTCGCAAAGCATATCGAAAAGGATAGTCCAAAAGCGATCCACTAGTACAACTTCAGTGGCATACGCGGGATCGATGGGTAACAAGTACTTACCCAGGCCAAAATAACAAAATAGTCGTCCCAAGAAGTCTTTCGGAGTATAGCAACCTTCGAGATCATTCGTAGGATGACGAACAAGAATGAAGCTATCACCGAGAACAAGGATACTGCAAAAACCACCCCAGATCGTGAATCCAATAGATCGTTATAATTCGTCATTTCCGCTTGACGTTTATCAGCCCGGATAAACCTCTGGCCTTTCAAAGACTGGCTTAATGAAGAGGAACTAAAGGCTTCAGCAATGAAAGGAGTCACACATATTTTGAGGTTAGAAAGAGGAGAGAGAGATGAACAGCCATTGATGACTTGGCTGAAAACATCATAAGCTGTGACATCGCCATTTCTAGTGGCGGCAAGCCACCGCATCTTTTCTGAACTAGTGTTAAGGCTTCCCGGGAGGCGCGTTTTTCTTTTATTGGTGGGTTGTGAGAACGGACCATTTGTCTGAGCGCACAGGGGCGAAAACATCGTCCGCGGACCGCGAGTTTCGGGTCGGCAGGCTTAGCATGCCTGGCCATCTTGGGCTCAGCCGGCCTTGTTAAAATATCGGGAGACGGTTTCCGTGGCACAGACATATTCTCGGCCCAGAAATTTCGGCGATCCTCCCCGGGTCCGTGGGATCGAAGAATTTGTGGCGTACGATAGGCAAAGTGGGTCCTCAATACCACTCTGCTAGTCAGGGAAGAACGAGTCTCCAATCACTGTGGCGCTGCAATTGTTGTCAAGTAATGGACGATCTGGGGCCGTTCCGCTCGCTCGGAATCCTGCCCCGCGAGCGGATGGCTGTGGGGCAATAGTGCTTCTCAACAATACAGGCCATGATTGGGTGATTCTTGCAGCTTTACGAGTCAGTCGTGTGCGAGAATCGGGAAGCGCCGAAGAATGGCTTGTGTTGTCGAGATGCTCACTCTGCAATTTCATCACATCTCCACAGAAAAAGCAATACTGATACCCCACACTAAAAATATCGCTTTCTACTATCAATTCCCTTCCTCTGAAAAGCACGAAGCTAATTGTAAGCTGGAATGAGGGTAAGGGTTTGGAGGATCCCTCAGAACAAAGTGCGCTAAGCACAGTATTACGCGTGATAGATGATGCTCCGCTCCATCTTTGCTGACATATGATTCGTTATTGATTTTAAAAATTGTGGTTATTCCGCTGTTCTAGGAGAAAAGACTATGACTTATTCGTCGAAATACCCAGTCGGTGGCGTATTGATGTGACAGGCTGTTCCCCGCAGCCGGGCATTGAGATATTTCAATTATCTTGCCGGGAAATTTGTGGCTCGCAAGATTCTTTTTGATGCAGGCGGTCAGACCTTCATGAAAACAATGCACCTGTATCCAACTTTCGACTTGACACATGCGCCGGCTTCGATGGAGAATGCGGGGAAACACGTGTCGCATAGGACGACAAAGGTGGTTTGTATCGTACAGGTCTCAATTGAAATAGTGGACTCCCCTTCGCACATCATGGCATCAACCTATCTCGCGACTACATTTACTTCTGCATCTTTATGTCTTAGGTTTTCAACCACGATTTCCGCGTTAGCCCTTATGCTCTGGATTCGTTGTCGAGATGTCGATGTCGCTCCTACCTGGCGCAAGTGAGCCAGATATCAACAAAGGGCCACAAATTCTTGGAGCATGCGGTGCTGTAACAACGCTGGCTCTAATATCAGTGTGCTCTAGGATATTTGTTCGAGTTAGAATGGTTAACAATCCGGGTCCCGATGTAAGAGTGTCGCCCTGTGGAAGTTTCAAGTATTCATGCTAACAATAGCTAGGACTATGTTATCCTTTTCGCGATGGTAGGGACAATCTCCGAGTGGCTGTTCCATAACATTTCTGATGCCATTGCAGGCTCTGTCCTTAACTGGAATGGGTATTATTATTCCGGAAGTGATGAATGGCGCCGGCCGTCACTCTGCGCATTTGGATCCTGCGAAGGCTACGATCGGCCTGAAGCTCAATTTCATAACACAGCCCATCTACCTTTGGGCAATCACCACGGTCAAAACTTCCATTGCTCTTTTCTTGTTGCGAATTGCACCAAACAAGTTCTATAAGAAGTTGTTATGGGGAATCAGCGCCTTCTTGATCATCTATACTGCAGTGTGTTTCATGACCATCGTATTTCAATGCAAGAACTTGGCCGTTCTATGGGATTTTGGAGTTAATACAACGTGCTGGACGGCAACTACCCTTAGAGGTCTAGGTTATACCAACTCCTGTAAGTAACAAGCCCCAAACATTAATCTCCTGACCACTCTCCTGGACGCTTGCTGATCTCCCCAAGCTCTAAACATCTTTACGGACGTGCTGTTTGCTGTCTTGCCTGTACCTATGCTATGGAATGTCCAAATTAACCCACGAACAAAAGTATCTTTGATCTGCATTATGGGCCTTGGAGTCTTGTAAGATTACCTTCCTCCCGGTAGCATAACGTATTTTGTTGAGCCTTTTTTTTTTACAGTGCCTGCGCAGCAGCTACGGTGAAATTATCCTTTCTCGTCAACTACGGCAAAACCGGGGATTTTCTCTGGGACTCGGCCAATCTTACCATTTGGACGGTGTAAGTTTCTCCTTCCAAAATCTAGCATTCGCCGAAGGCCAATGATCAATATAGGACGGAGTGCAATACGGGCATTGTCGCGGCATGTCTGCCATGCCTAAAACCACTATTCAAACGCATCCTTGAAAAGTCCTCTTGGGCATATGGATCCAACAAAAGCGATAATAAAACCAACAACTATCCCCTACATTCTTGTGGACCTCGCCAGACCCATGGCTCCCTATACCAGTATTCCGCCACTACAAGCCATGTCACGACGAAATCTTTAGGGAATAAAATCGATGGAATAGGAAAAAACTCCAGCGAAGAGAGCATCTGGCCCCTGCAGAGCAATGCGATTACCAAGACCATGGTGGTTACAGTAGACAGGTCTGGGTCAAGAGGACATTCGGAGAAGACACCTTGGGCGAAGGTCGACATATCACCTAAGAGGGACATTGAAGATATAATTTAGTCCAAGAATGAAATTCAAGATTCGAGTGCTTCATATGTGCCAAGAGTTTTTTCAAAAGGTCTAGGAGTATAGCAGTTTTGTTCATAGTTTACCTGCCTGCCATTAATCGATTCGTGGTTCAGAAGACTGAGATTGTTAAGTTTACTCTGCATCTGAAGTACTATTTGGGTACGATTTATTTCATTTTCGTGCTAGCTAGCAGCTGAGTGACACTTCCAGCTTCATGCCTTTTATTTTGTATTAATTGGTGTTGGTCAGGCGAAATATATTCGTTGCTGATTCGGACTTTGCTAGGAGCCGCTTTTCCCAACAAATTTCGAGAGTTGCTTGCATCCCCATTTTATACTTTCGACATTAATTACGCTTCTTCTCAATCCTGGGAGGTTAAATAAGGGCCGAGAAAGCATCGATTAGCTTTCATCGGTGGTGAATCGGGTTTTAAAAGGGGCTCTGGGCCAGACTTAAAGTGAAGCGTGACACGAGATCTGCCCATAACAGAGGGATGACTCTCGTGACAGAATATATCCCATGCTGAGCTTCGTTTCGAGAGATGAGCAGCTTATCACCACACACTGCATTAACGACCGAGGAGGTAGTCATCCATGCTGCGAGCAGCGGCCGCTTTAGCCTGGGTCGAGAGTGAGCCTGCCTGAGTATGGCCCGACCACAGCCTGAGCAAGCGCAAACTGGGCGTAAGCATGTATTTAGGCGCTTTTTGACGCCCTTAGGGAGCTGATTTGGGTCCCTCGAAGCCGACTTAAACTTTCTAAGTCGTGTGCATTTATTTTCTGCCTGAAAGATACTTCCCTTTTTGGCTCTCTTACTACTGAGATTATTTCACATCCATTTTTCCTCCCCCAGGTAGCTGACGTCTCCATATTCGCCTCTACTTCGAGGAAAGACTGAGTCCTACTCGGCAAGGAGCCTCTCCTTCATCACGACTGTTTTTATATGTTCGCATCTACATTGAGTGGTAAATCTCATAATCGAGAATATTTCATTGTTAGTTATGGGGACGTCGGAATACCACGTTGCACAATGTTTACCACGGTAGGCTGGTGTTACCCCATTTGATTTGAGGGCAGGCTATCGCTTGTGAACAAATCCTTACGCGATGCTCTCCGCAGAATTCAACATACCAGTAATCATATAAATAAAGCGCACCACCAAGATTCTCGGCCCTATATGCCACTTTGATATTTTTGTTTGGGCAGATGAAATTTGTATTGGTCAATCAAATTTCAATGAGCGAATTGGCCAAGTAGCCCTCATGGTTGAGATACTCCAAGGCTCACACCGTATGGGCACTCCTTGGAGAATCAGACGAACACGCGGACTCGGATCTAGAAGCTGCGAGACAACTGGCTATAAAAGGAAAGGCTCTGCCGATTGAAATCCACAATAACAAGACCACCATAGCTTACCTGTTTGATCAAGCTGGCCACCAACTTCTTACACCGCTATTGTAGCTGGGCAATCATCATGTCTCGTGAATAGTTTTTCAGGACGTGGGTTATTTCGTCTTATCTGTGGAGCCAATTTTGTGAGACACTCGTTCGCATATCCAGGCTTGTCTTGCTAGAGCGAGGGGATTCGGATATTGAGACTATGCTGGAGTTTGATCCCAGGTTTGACAAGTATCGGACGAATGCGATGGTTTGGCTTGAAACGATCCATCCCTCTGTATGGGTAGATCAATCCCCCCCCCCCAAGACTTACTATACGGGATTCTTCCTTCATTTGCCTCAATGTTCAGTAGCTTATCTGGGCAAATTCAGTGCTCGAACCCGCACAACAAGATTTTCGGTACAATGGGTATTATAGCAGAGTTCCACGACCTTGATAATAGCGAGTTTCCGATAAATTACAACGTCGACTCGGAAGTAACTCTTATGAGAGCAATAAAGGGTGTTCGCTACAAAAGACGAAACGTGAACCTCCTGTTTATTGGCTATATTAAGGATATAGGCGCAGGGGGGTTGTAGTAAGAAGTGAAAATCAAGGTCTCATTTTTATTATATTATATACATCCATTGCTTAGACAAGCAAAGAATGAATTCTGAGTCAAGGATCCCACGGCCCAGTAGCCCGTCGCCCTGTCAAAACCTCCGGCTCCCCTTCCTCTTTTACTAACAAGATATCTTCATGTCTTACCCCAAACTTCCCTACTAGGTACACACCTGGCTCACTCGTGAACGTCATTCCCGCGCTCAGTGTTACATTTACATTCCCCTTATTGAGGTAAGGACTTTCATGAGCTTTGATTCCTATCCCGTGACCTACCCGGTGTGTAAAAGCGTCCCCATACCCCGCTTTCTCAATTACAACTCTTGCAGCGATGTCGACGGATGCGGCTGTGTTTCTGGGCTTGAGGGCATGCATGGATTGTGTCTGTGCTTCGAGGACGATGTCCCAGACTGCTAATTTTTCCTCGGTGGCTGGTGAAAGATAAGAGATAGAAGAGGGTTCAGGAAAGAAGGGTGGGAAGAAAGTCCGGCAGATGTCGGAGGAGTAGCCGTGTAGATGGGCGCTGAGTTTGTTAAACTGGAGGGTAAAGTGCGGAGGGGGACAAACCCAACGTCGATGAGCACGAATGTCTCTGCTTCCAGCACTTTGCTCCCCTCTGTGCCGCCGTGGGGGTTGGAAGCATCTTCATCTTTTATTTATATCAGTGACAGGTTTGGAGAGGGGAAAAGGAGGGGAGGTACCAAAAAGCACGATATCAAAAAAAGGCTCCAGCCCAGCGGCTCGAAGGGTATCATCCAATACGTTCATGACCTCGTTCTCTGTCAAGCCGGGATACATACATTTTCTCATTGCACGGAGGGCTTCAACAGTCCCTGTGTTAACGGCCCGAATGAGCTCGATTTCTCGGGGGGTTTTCGTCTGCTTCACTTTCTCTACTTCGCCTCCTAGTCCCACGACATTGAAGCCGGAGAGGGAAAGGCCGCGTTGGATGAAATCCCTCATTTCGTCGTCGACCATCACCTTTGGGTTTGGTATAGTGTGAGCGTGAGAGGGAGAGGAGGCGTCCCAATTTTGCAATAGTGTTGAATAGGGATTCCAGTGTTCTTGCCAGGCAATGAACTCAACCTCTTCTTCGAAAGGCATACCCAACAACCTTGCTCTCTCGACCTCAAAACTCGGTGCTAGGAACCTAGTCGTAGCAGTAATTTCTCCGGTGCTTGAGTTGATGGGCTGCACGATCATGAGGAAGGGCCGCTCTTCCGGCTCCCATACTTCCCAGTCGGGCTGCGAGATATTGGCATAGTATTTGAATGTGTAGCCTGGTTCTACAATAAACGCATCTACCCTATCTCGGAGCAAGGCTTTTGCTAGGCTGTTACGCCGGGAGACGAATTCTAAGATCGGGAGGGGCGAGGCGGAGGAGAGGAAGGGGAGCCCGGTGTCCAGAAAGGTCTTCATGGAGCATTCTTGGAATTCTGCGACTGTTTGAGGGTGTGAAAAAGTGTAAAAACTCTCTGAATGGCCGAATTTTGAGATCTGGTACTAAAGTATTAGGGTTTATTGAGATGGTGTTTATGGGGACTTACAAGGAGGAGACATGTACTTGCAAACGCGCTTGCTGTAAACAAAACCTTTCTTGCGTTTAAGGAGAGAGTTGCGCGCCCATATCTGGTATCATGCTTCTCGTGGAAAAGTTGGTTCTTCTCGTCAACAACTTTATGGAGCTTCATTCCGAGAGTTGATCTCTGTCCATCAGCCATCTCGTGAGTCCTGAATTGAGGAGACGAGAAGTTGGTGATGATGGGTGGGGTAGGTGGGGTAGGGATTGGGTGGGGCGCTAAACACCTGAAATTTCAGTGAGTGGGCAGCGGATAAAGCCTATCTCAGAGACGGGCAAGAATCTTCAACGACGTTGTAACGTTCCTTCGTCCCACCTTTGCACCGCAGACCCGATTGCCGGGTATCCCCTGGTTTTGCGGGCAGCTCTCAATCAGATTATTTCCTTTGATAACGACTATGCAGCAATGAGTAAATGCCCTGTTTCAACCGCGGCAGCATTACTCGCGGTTGCGATAAAAGTTCCACGACGGCCAGTGCTTTTATTTCCTTTTCTTTTCCAACTTTTTTCCTCGCGTTGCTTTCCCTCAATCGAAAATATTTGAGCTTTGATATGGAGTCTATTGCAGTGATCGCTTCTGAGCCGGCTGGCAAAGATGCATTGGCCTCAATCACCAAAGCTGAGGCCGTTGCGGAGATGGCCCCAACTTCCAATGAAAAGGACATTGGGGAAATCACCATTAGTGAAGGCAAAACAGCCTACTCCAAACTCTCTGTAACCCTCATGGTCGTCTTCTCCGGTCTCGCCATCGGCTCCGATGGCTTCAACGCATCGATAATCGGCAACTTGTCTCTCATCTTCGGCATCTTGTATCCGGACCTCTCGACAACTATGTATTCTCGCCTTTCAAATGCCTTCATCATTGGCATGATTGTGGGCATGTTAGGATTTGGGTATATTTCTGATAGGTTGGGGAGGAAGAGTGGTGCAGTGTTGACGACGCTCATTCTTGTCGTGGGCATTGCGTTGAGTGCTGCGAGTAGTGGGAAGGATGAGTTGGGCATGTTTTGGATGTTGGTGATTAGTAGAGGTATTGCGGGGGTTGGTGCTGGAGGGTGAGTCCCTTTATGTTTATCAATGGACTTGACTGACGAGGTGTGTTTCGTGAAGAGAATATCCCGTCTCTGGAGCCGGCGCAGCCGAAGCTACAGATGAAGATTCAGGAGTCCGTAAGAATCGTGGCTTCATCTTCGCTCTGATCGGGGATCTCTCTGCGACTTTTGGATTCGTTTTTGGCGGCCTCGTCCCTCTCCTTCTTATTCTTTGTTCCCACGAAAATGAGAACCATTACAATGTCGTCTGGCGACTGTCCCTGGCTCTTGGGCTGATCCCTCCTATTTCCATTTTCTGGTTCAGGTACAAAATGGCAGTCAGTACAGCCTATCGAAAAAGCGCCGCAAAGAAACAGCGGATTCCTTACTGGCCAATCTTCAGGAGGTACTGGCGGCCACTATTAGGTTGCTCATTGGGATGGTTCCTGTAAGTCCCAGTACCGAAATAAACGCTAAATTCATACTGACTGTTCAATCAGATACAACTATATCTCTTACCCATTTGGCCTTTTCGCATCCACCATTCTCACTCGCCTCAACGTCGGCTCATCCCTCACCAAGAACATGGGCTGGGGCACAGTCATAAATTGCTTCTACATCCCGGGCGCCTTCATTGGTGGTCTTCTTTCCGATCGAATTGGACGCCGAAGAACAATGGCACTCGGGTTCTTTCTACAAGCAATCCTAGGATTCATCCTCGGCGGCGCCCTAGGCTCAATCCAGAGCATCCTCCCCCTCTTCATTATCTTCTACGGTATCTTCCTCACCCTCGGCGAAGTCGGCCCCGGCGCAACGATCGTTCTCACGTCGTCCGAATCCTTCCCGACCTCTATCCGCGGCCAATGTCTCGGTCTTATCGCTGCCTTTGGAAAAGCAGGGGCGGCGATAGGGACCGCTGTGTTTGCTCCAATTCTAGCGAGTTTTGGGGATGTAGATGGGGGGTATAAAGGGAATCAAGCGGTTTTTTTGATTGGGAGCGGATTTGCAGCGGCGGGGGCGATGACGAGTTGGTTTATTATTCCGGATATCAGTAATAGGTTAGAGAGCGAAGATGAGGCGTGGAAGGAGTATTTGAGAGAGAAGGGGTATGAGATTCAGTGGGGTGATGTGGAGAGTGAGGACCCGGAGGGGTTGAGGTTGGATGGTGTGAAGAGCTAGATTTAACGAGTTGATTCTGGATTGTTTACATGTGAGGGAATGAGCCCCATAACTAGTTATTATATAAAGTATTAAAATTACCGAATTTATAGCATTAAGGCTTAGAAATACCGATTATTAAAATACTTTATAGAAGTGCTTTAATTATAATTCTAAGTCTAATATTATTAACTTAAGTTTAATTTATAAATTAATTTATATATATATATTATAAAACTTATAAATATTTATTTTAAATTGAATTACAAATAGTTTTAATAACTAAACTTCATAATCTTGAAATTTTATATTATTATTATAATTATTATATAATATTTTTACAAATGTATTAATATATTTAAAGATTTATAAATTTTAAATAATTATTAAATAATTTCCTTATATTATTATATTTTTTAATACAAGTATATTATTTCATTTTCGTATTAAATATATTCAATATTTCAAATTTTTGAATTCTTGTATTATTTATATAATTACTTATTTTATATTAAGAAAATAAAATAAAATAAAAGAAAGTATTTTAAAAGAAAGTTCTTTATAATATATATAAAGCTTTTAATAGCTTTTTAAAAAAAAATTCCTTAAAAATAGCTTATTATAATATATAAATAGCTTTTTAATAGTTTTTTTTAATAATTTTCTAGAAAATAGCTTATTTTAATATATAAAAAGCTCTTTAAAAGAAGGGAGGGAAATAGCTCTTTAGTAGCCCCTTACAAGGCAGTATAATAGGGATTTTGGCTTCAGGGTCACGTGGCTGCGCCACGTGACCTCCGGACGTCCGTACAGCCCGCGGTCCGCGTATATTACCCCATTCTCCTTCTCTCTTTTAGAATTAAATCAACCTTTACTCTTCTAATTTCACGTCTCATTCGTACGCTGTAATCCCACGCTATGGAAGCCCATTCTCTCTATATATTACTCCTTGTTTTAAATCCCCATTATAGCAGCTCCCTGCAAAACCTAAAGAGCTCCCTAGGAAATAGCTCTCTGGAGAGAGTTCTTTAAAACATAGCTCACTATATTATAGAGAGCCCCTTGCAATAATACTAATTAGCTTATTTTAGTATATTACCTAGTTTTATTTACTAGCTATAGTAATTACGAGCCTTACTATAATTTTAGCGCAATTGCATGCCTAATTTTAAGTAGTATATAATTCGTAGCTTTCGCAGCTTTGGGTATTTAGGTTTTAGGTTTTCGGTTTTTTGGTTTTCGGTTAATGACCCTTTATCGGAAGCTGCAGCCCGCATCTCCGACGGCCAATTCTCCCCATGAAAGTATCTTTTCAGGCCCAGAATCCCGCCGCACGACCCTTGAAATTGGTGTAATTCCGCAATGTTTGCTCCTTTCCAGTTCAATCGCTTTCGACCTCGCTGTCAGCAATCCTGGTCTCGCAAGGCACACCGCACTACTGCAGATGTCAGCGCAGTCACATACTGGCTTTCCCCTTCCATACACGATCAAGTACTACACCTCTAGCAACCTTACCCGGTTCAGCGATGGCAGTCACATGAAGTTCTGGGGATCGATGCCAGGGCAAGCGAAGGTGTTCCTGTGCTATCTTCTCGGCGCGTAGCTGCACCGGGAAGGTCATAAACATGACCTGCATATACCCTGCTCAACAAGGAAAGTCTTCACCTACTTCGTACCGACTTCTTGGACTTTGGCGGCGGCCAGACCATATTCTGATGGTAGGGTTCTAGACTTGGAATTTCTTGAGGCCGATAAGTATTGATGTCCCTTCATTTCGAATCTTATCCTCTCAGCCCTACTCTTGAGAATTGTCCTTCTTGTTCCCTTGCAAGGTAAGAAATTCACCATGAAGACGTCACTTTTCTCCACCGTGGCTCTCCTGGCGGCAGCTGCTTCAGCTGTTAGACTTGGGAGACCAGTCCCGCCTGCTCTGGAATTTTCAGCGGCGGATGCAGCAGCGGCAACGATCGGAAACGGCATCTTTCAGCAGCTCCTAGACCACACCGATCCTTCCAAAGGAACGTTCTCCCAAACTTACTGGTGGAGTTCTCAATTCTGGAATGGACCAGGTTCCCCCGTGAGTATTTGTGCACCCTTTGAGTGAAGATAGCTAACTCACAAACCTAGGTTGTGATATTTACTCCAGGTGAACTTGCTGCAGCAAAATTTACCGGATACTTGACAAATCGAACCATTGCCGGCGCTTATGCTCAAGCTATTGGTGGTGCAGTTGTGATTGTAGAGCGTGAGTACACTGAAACCTTGGCACTGAAAACAGCTTCCTAATGAGGATGCAGACCGATACTGGGGCAACTCAAGCCCATATGCATACTTGGATACCGAGGCTCTGCAATTATTGACATTAGATCAATCAATTTCTGATTTTATCTACTTTTCAAAAACTATCAACATGCCTTTTGACACCAACCATAGTAGTAACTCGTAGAATGTAGTAAGATTTTTCGATTTCTAAGGTAGAATAGGGTGCTAACGCGCAAAAGCCATGGGTTTTCAGTGGAGGTTCGTACTCAGGCGCGCTCGCAGCTTGGATCGAGTCCACTCAACCGGGGACGTTCTGGGCCTATCATTCCTCCAGCGCACCCGTCGAAGCTATCGACGACTACGTGAGTCCTCCCATCAAATTAAGTGTTCCCTCGGCTGATAAATTTCGAGTGGCAATACTTCTATCCAGTTCAGCAAGGCATGCCTAAGAACTGCAGCGCCGATGTTACCCTCGTCATTGATCACATCGATCAAGTGTTGACGAAAGGTACGGCCGATGAGATCCACGCCCTCAAGGACATGTTCGGACTCGCAGCACTTGAGCATAATGATGATTTCGCTGCTGTTCACCCCATTGGCCCATATCAATGGCAAAACAGCGACTTCTACACAGGCTACAGCAAGTTCTTCCAGTTCTGTGACGCTGTCGAGAATGCGGTCCCTGGATCTGGCACTGTAACACCCGCAAGTGGCGTTGGTCTTGAGAAGGCCCTGGCTGGTTATGCGAATTGGATCAAAACTAGAATTCTCCCAGGCTGTAAGTCTTCTTCCAAATCTCATTCAAGATGCGAGAGCTGACTTCATTATTCAGACTGCACAGAATACGGCTATTTGGATCCCACTGATCTTAGCTGCCTGGACACATACAACACCTCCAACACCCTCTACACAGACTACAGCGTCGGTAATCCCTGGGATAGACAGTGGAATTGGTTCCTTTGCAACGAGCCATTTGCTTACTGGCAAGAGTACGTCCCCTTCATTCCAGGATGTTCTTAAATCAATCTTACTAACGAAACAGTGGTGCACCAAGAGACTCCAACCATTGTCTCACGCCTCGTCACGCGAAACTACTGGCAACGAACCTGCGGTCTCATGTTCCCAGAAGTAAGTGGCTATACCTACGGTAGTGTGAATCCAAATATCAACGTTCACTCCACCAATAAACATACGAAGGGATGGAGACTCGATAATACTACACGTCTGATCTGGACTAACGGCGAGTTTGACCCCTGGCGCACCTCCGGCATGTCTTCACAGTTCCGACCCGGTGGACAACTGGCTTCAACTCCAGATCACCCGCTCCAGATCATCCCAGGCGGCTTCCACTGTTCGGATCTGATTTTGAAGAATGGGGCATTAAATGCGGGTGTGCAGAGTGTTATTGATAACGAAGTTGAGCAGATTAAGACTTGGGTTGCAGAATATTACACAAAGTAATGGGGTTTTGTACGGGGAGACAATTTACACTTTTGTGGCTCGGGGAAGAGTATAAAACTTCTACAACTGCTGCTCTAGGAGTGATGTCCATCGCGTGGAAATCGACGACGCGATCCTATCCTCCCGGGCAACGACGTCCTGTCCTGGTAGAGTTGGATACCCTTGGTCAGACAGGAAACTCTGAGCTTTTACAAGTATCGGCGATGTTCACCCACTACAAACGAAGATTAATATTCCGCTCAAGGAGTTCACCCTTCTATTGCCAAACACACTATTGCTGAATTTGCTGTCAAGTCTAAGAACCAAATTATATCCTCCGTATCTCTCTCTTGCTTCTTATTCTACATAAACGCGGTCACTTGCTTCACTTGTCAAATTCAATGTAGGTTCTGATAGGCACGATAATCAATTCATAGACAATCGCGCTAATTAGCCGACAATCGATATTTATCGATAATAATTCGAAATGTCTCGGGACAATCCATTCCACAGTCCGACTGTCCCCAATTCCACCGATAAGCTAGGCGGTGAAGCGTGTTTCAGCGCTTTGACAGCTCCCCCGCAGCCCACTTGTACCCCTATCGGAACACCAAAAATTTGTAATTTCTTTAAAGTGCTTAGAAAATTTCAAAAACTTCTAAAATAACTAAAGTAAGGTCATAAATTATAATTTCGACTTGTTTTCTGTATTTTATAATATAATTTTAAATAATTAATTAACAAACTCTTTTATTATTAATATATTATATAATATCTTAATTTAATATAATAATTTTAGTAATATTTCAAGATAAATTTATATTAGTTTAATATATTATAATTAAGACTCTCTTGCAAATAGCGACTTCATGTGTTGACCAAAAGAGCCTGCGTATTACACAAGAGTACCAAGATCCCCACAAAGTCAGCACATCTCATTCAGTATCCTTCAACGCCGTCATCGCTTATACAGCGTGAGATATGCTTCTGATCTTCAACATCGTGTGACCCTCGAGCGCTGTGCTTTCCACCTCAATGAAAGTTTTGCAACCATAGGCCTCTATTTTATTGAATTAATTTTAAGAATATTATTAATAAATTTAAAGCTAATAATTAAACCAAGCTATTAATATTATAATAAGAGTCATAATTAAATAGAACTAGGCATTTAATAATAATAAAGTAGGTGATAGTAAGGTTAGTAACGACGAGATCGCAATCTCGTAACTTAGCTTACTTAACCTTAATGGAGCAAGTGGGGGATTATTTCCCGCGTCTCGTGATCAAGCTTGAGTAGCTTCGGCCTGGCTGAGAGGCAAGCGTCATCGGGCTGATCACCTGCACTTCAACCTCCACGATAAGACCAAAGACACTCTTCAACTCCCACATCATACTTTGAACACCAAACAAAACACGATCTTCGCAACATGATGTTCTTCAAGTCAGCCTTAACTCTCTCGACGCTGTTGGTCCTGGCATCCGCGATGACGCTCGAGCGCAGCGGTAAGAGCTGTCTGAGATTTAGCTGGGAACAATCAATCACTCATGCGATAGCAGTTCCAGCTCACGAACAGATGTCCATTCCGATGGCCACCGGTGCACAGGCGGGCCGCGCCAAAGGTACGCAGCGTCTATCCACCTCTAGGGTCCATCCCACTGTTCCTAATCAGCCCACAGCCCCATCGTTCACGGTCTCCAGATCATCCGATTGCGAGCAGGAGGACGAGGATGACTGCACAGAGTTCTGCAGCCTCTTGGAGCAGACAGCAACATGCCGCGCCAACGGAAACAAAGTGACTTGCTTCTGCAAGGGCGGAAAGAGCGAGTCGAACTGCGAAGAGAGATGTTTGCTGTGTATGTCACGTGAACCCCTCCTTTCGGTCATGCCGAGTGAACGTGTCTGACTCAATTGGCGTCCCAGGCATGCCCGATAAGTCAGCTTTGGAGGAGGCGAGTCGCCTCTTTAAGCTCGGGGGACCGAGGATCGAGGAACTGTAAGTGGGTAGAATTGGTTGGATCCAGTGTGTCGCGGAAATTACGATGGCATGAATTTCTTTGTTCTGATCACAGACTTTTGCGCCACCCATGCCGAATTGTCACCTGAGCGTCGTTGAGGGGAGTCGAGTCGTAGTTATAGCTGCGGCGTTGCTCACTCAAAGCAGATATGGAGATTTCTCAAACTTGAGCATACTACTTATATAACCTCGACCGACAATTTATCCTACTAGAGTCTTTTTTCGTCTTTGAACCTGAGTAGTCGCCACTCTAACCTGAGCTAAGCCCTAAGTCCTAAGCACGCTAATAAGTCAACTGGGTTTGCTTAGAGAGGTTCTTTTTCGGCCCTCTACGAATCGGCTATGTTTTCTATATTACATTATTTATATTTGGAATTATACAGATCCTAGTTGCCTGTAATATAGTTTTCTTTTGTACCAATCGGATCAATATATTGGGGGGGGGGGGTTATTGTATCCTAGCTTTAAAGTATTGATTTTAGAAGGGCATTACTCCGGAGCCTCAGCTGAACCCAAACCCACTAGTGGCTTGGAAATGCATATTTATTGGCTACATCTGAAACCTACAAAAGAACCGAAGGAGAGAAAATTTTCAGCTGAACCTACTCGCAGGCAATTCCGCACCCGGTTCGGGCCAGCTCGCTATGCTCGCTGGTGACACCAATTCCGACATCCCAGTAACTCCGACATTGATTTTTTAGTCTATATATTAGATTAAAAAACAACCACGTATCTAATTAAGATAAATTTTTTTATATAATTATAGGCTATAATAGACTCTATAATTATATAATAGAATATTTTTTCATATAATTATATAGTATTATACTATAAATTAAAACGTGATTTTTTGAATTCTTTTCGGAAAGAACTCGCTTAATACCAAAGCCAAAAAATACCAAAAATCGCAGGGTATTAATTATATTAATTACTAATTTAACTACTAAATCAACTACCAAATTAACTACTATACCGAAAGCCATATATTGAATATTGAGAAGACAGGTTAAAGAGCTTACTAGGAGGCTCCGGAAGATACTAAAGTATAAGATAAAGCTATATTTAGAGAAGGAGGCTCGAATATAGGAGGCCCTAAAGGTATACTATAACCTATCCGAAACCGAAATTACTAGCTTGCGGATTATAGCAGGCGTATTTAATATCTCTTATATAACTTTATATAGAAGGGAATAGGAAGTAAAGCCTCTTTTGGAGAATAGAGGATATAATATGCGGCTAAATAAGGCCCAGGAAATAAGCCTAATATGATATATAGATATAGCTATTAAGAGGAGTTTCCCGCTTTGGTATAATATAGTTACTCGGACTACTATGCAAATTCTAGAGGCTATAGGCCTAATTAATAGAGATAATAATTGCCTGGGGAATAATTAGGCTTTTCGTTAGATAGAAAAGCAAAAAAAGCTTAGGAGATATTATACTATATATATAAAGCCTATAGATTATTAATGGAAGGAGGTACTTACTCCAGAACTAGTCTTGGAGATATTTATATAGCTCTAGGCTATTTTAAATAAGTATGAAATATAAATATTTAATATATATAATATTAATAAGATTAGTTTTTATATTAGGTATATTACTAGTTTAATAGTAATTATATATAAGAATATTCGAGAGATATATACTATCTAATAATTATATTTAGTACTTTATACTTCGTACTTTATACTTACTAATTAATAATTATAGGTTTATATTAAGGATCTAGCTAAACGAGAGTTAATTATAGTAATAGAGTATATTTTAGCTAAAGGTTTCGTAATTAAAGCCTTTATTATTATATCTTATAAGGTATTTAAAGAGAAGATATTTAATAATAATCTCTCTAATAGTACGAAAATCGCCTAGAGTAAAACAGGCTATATAGATAATAAGCTAGCTATGGCACTTCTACTATTAAACCAAGAATATATGAAAAGGCAAATATTATCTTCTTATCTTTAATAATTATAGTAGCTATATAACTTACGAATTTATATCTATTTATAAGTAATTAGATATAATACCTTTCTATTTATTAGTATATTTTATATACTTCCATTAACTACTAGATATAGGCTATTTCTTATAGGAGAAGTACTAGTACAAGTACTCTATTAAAGATAGAGTTCGTACGGGGAAAAATAACTTTATAAAGACTATATTTCTTTAGGTATTAACTCAAATTCGTAAGAAAACCTTTACTAAAGGAAATATCTAATTATTATTTAAAAGAGCAGGTATTTACTCCCTTAATCCTGAGCTAGTTCTTAGGGCTATAAAGCTTTATACTAAGAAGAAACTAGGTAATTAGGAAGTCAAAGGACGGCTTTATACTTTTAATAAAAATTACCTTAATAAAGCTATTTATATACCTGTATTAAACGAGCCCCAAGCTAGAATGGAACCTCCTAATTACTTAATATAGGAGAAATAGCCTAATGCCTTTCCTGATTTTGAGCTCCTTTATTCCGATATTTCTTTAAGTAATAATAAAATAGAGCTTCCTTTACTTAATTAAGCTCAAAATCAAAGTACTAATAATACTAATAACCTTATTTAACCCTTTTCTGAGACTAATATTACTGATTATAGTAAAGAGAACTCTGGAATTAAGGGTCTTAATCTATAATAGTATACTAAAACCGCTTTTATATAGATCTCCTATAGAGTAAAAGAGATCTTTATATATATAGATTTTCTCGAAAAATATAAAGATACTATATTATTTCCCTCTCGAAAGCTTTTAAATAAGAAATTCAGGAAAGGGGCCTAAATTAAGGCTAATTTGGGAGCTATTGCCAAGTAGTAGTTACGGGATAAGGATAATCGAGATCTCTGGGCTAGTAATTCCCCTTTTATAAATAAAAAGGATTACAAATAATATATTAAACCTGTTTATAGAGGCCATATAATCTTCTCTACGGAAGCTCTATATAATATTAAAGCTAGAAACGATAGGGAAGAGGAAGACGAACTTACTAGAACGAGGAAAGAGCTAGAGCTAGCCAAATGCCAGTATAAAGTAGTAATTAAAAAGGAGAAAAATAAGATTAGAAGGGAGGTTAAAAAGGCTTAAAAGGTAGAAGATAATCGAAAAAAGAAGGAATAGAGGGCTAAGGAGAAAGCAGAAAGAGATGAGAAGAAGAGAATAGAGGAGGAGGCCAAGGAGGCTAGAAGACAGGAAGCTTTAGTACAGGGAAAGAAGCTACGGGGCAGAAAGTATAAGATTAAAGCTATTAATACTTAGATAATACAGGAAGATATATAGACTTCTAATTTTAATAGTAATATATAATTTAATATTAATAAATATGGTAATTAGTTAATATATTATAAACTAATTTTAATAGGGAGTATGAATATTATTATAATTTTAAAGTAAATTATTAATAATTTATACCAGAACCTTTTTATTTCGCAAAAAGCTCTATTAGGCAATTATAGACTTAATTGAGGGCTATAATAATCTAATTTTATTATTTCGATATTTTATATAGTTAATTTAATAATTAATATTTTATTGCAAATGTCGGAGTTGGTAGTATGTCGGAGTTGCTGGGTCCGACTTGCTAGTGCAAGTCGGCCCCAGCAAAGCGAGGAATTGCCGACGGGTATCCTTCTCTTCATCACTACCAGCAACAATAAATGGCTCAAATTTGGTTCTCTGTTTTCTCTGAGGCTGGCTTGCATCTCTCTAATTTGCTCACAGCCCTCGGTCTCGCTATCCGGGATACCTTGATCCTCGAAGGCTATCTCAAAATCCTCCCAATTCTAAACCCGCTCCGTTCGCTCATGCTCCCAACACATTTTATCATTGCAAGTTTTTATTTGCAGGGGAGACATTTTAGGATCGCTTATCAATATGCCTGTCGTGGTTCTGCCGATAATGGAGAGGGACTCATATTATGTGGTTATGTTATCTGGTTAATGATTTATATGGGCGGGGCTTTGCTGTGCCATAACATGACGATATGTTTTTGGTTTCTTTGGAACATTTCATCGACAGTACTTCCATTTGTTGTGCTTGTTTTACTGCTAGCATATACCTGGTATTATCTCGATGGGAGGCCTCTCAGATATGTGCAGTTGGGCCTTTCGATATTCCTCAGAATCTCGTACCATTTGATAGGATATAATAGTCGGACTTGACGTCGCGCTAAAGGGGCCCTTCCCTTTAGTCGGGGAAAGCAAGTTGTCCCGGGAAAGCAAGTTGTCCCGGGAAAGCAAGATGTCCCGCACTAGCCTTTTTTGCCTTCTAAAAAACAATATTAGGAACTAGCTATAGAAAATCTAATTAATACGTTTTATTCGCGATCTTATAGTTACCTATTGCATAATTAAGGGCTAAAGTTTTAAGTGAAAGAATAAAAATTTATAATTAAGCAAAAGTTGTAGATCTAATACTCGCGAAATGGTCGCGAACAAATAATTCTTACAATTTTTGTATTTCTCGCGATTTTATTATTAAAACCTTAATAACTCTCTACCTACATCTTTTTTTAAAATTTAGAGAATCGTATCTAGTTTATAAGGCTTATATTTTTAATTCTATTACTTAGAATTATTTAAAAAGGTTAATGTTTCAAGTTATTAAGGATTTTATTTGGTGCGGGACATCTTGCTTTCCCGGGACAACTTGCTTTCCCCGACTAAAGGGAAGGGCCCCTTTAGCGCGACGTCAAGTCCGACTATTATGATCCTTGCTTCCAAAATCGTTACTCCGGCAATAATTATCTTTTTATACAAGATATGGAGGGGCCTTTTCTCTCGGAACGAAAATCATTACTACGAAATACTTCGATACGAACGATTTTCGGAAAAGCGTTCCATACAGCCCCTCCAGCTATCAAGACCCTTTCCCTTTGGACCAGTCAAGTGCGAATTCTCCATACACAGAATCGACTCTCGCCCTTCATACGAGGCCATTTCCTATACATTGGGAGATCCGAGTCAAAGTCGGTCCGTTATAATCAACGGTTGCAAGTTAGAGGTTAACTCAAACGCATTCGACATTCTCCAAGATAGAGCAACGTTCCTGAAAACCCGGAAGATCTGGATAGACTCCATTTGCATTAATCAAGTCGATAAGGAAGAAAAGAGTGTTCAAATCCCCTTGATGCGTGAGATCTACAGCCGGGCATCTCGAGTACTAGTCTGGCTCGGCTCTCAGCCCGATTCCAGGATAGCCATGGGTTTCATCTCCAATCTAAACAGAAGATTAAGATTTGGTGGGCTGCAAGGCCCAGAGCTAAAGACAATATTAGAAATCGGCTCCAAATCTCCAAAATGGCCTGCTCTGTTTTCGCTTCTCAATCATCAGTACTGGACACGGAGTTGGATCATCCAAGAAATCGCCGTCGCAGAGCCAGTACATATTTTCTACGGCGGCTCAATCCTCCCTGGGAATACTTTGCCTCAACTATAGAGATGCTCACCACTCAGGATGTGGGCAGTCTGTTTATCCCCTCATCTCCCGTGACTGCACCGCGGCAAAGATTCCGAGTCCCTATCCGCGGAACAGATTGCATACGACTGATTTCACGCATCAGATCTAGGATCCAACAAGAATCATGCATGGAACTAGTTGAGCTGCTACAGTTTATCTCCAGATCCGATGTAACGGAGGCAAAGGATAAGATCTTTGCTTTACTTGGCATAGCAGATCCAGCAGCCCAAAACTCTCTTTCAAGAATGTATAATAAGGAAGTGCGAGAGATATACGTGTTGGCAACACGCCACTTGCTCTCTCAACAAGAACCGTCAAGGGTGCTGCATCATGCAGGCATTGGCCACCACAGAATTACAACGGGTCTTCCTTCATGGGCTGTTGACTGGAACTCTACGTCCCCGTTCGAAATTTCTGGAGATCTCCAGAGAGAGTTCCGTACAGGGCATCTGGAGCAAGCCTGTGGCAATTCAGTACCCATCCCACCATTCCAATCATCGAAATCAGAGGACAATACATCGATGAGATTGAACGTTGTGGAAGGGTGATGGGAGATCAAGCTATAGACAAACAAGCTGATATGCTCGAAACGACTGAAAGCCTGTTGGCACAACTAGACGCTATCTCATTAGCGAGGAGTACCGCAATGGCCAGTGCCGCGATGAAGCGTTGTGGAGAACGCTGATGGGTGACCATGGTGACGAGACGCGTCCTGCACCAGCTCCTTACAAGAAAGCTTATGAGGCGTGGAGGAGAATATGTATAGGTCTTCGCGGTCCCCTCCTAGACAATAAAATCTCAGACCAAATATATTGGGAGATATATCCCGGAATTCCGTGTGAAAATCTTCCGGCACGAATCTTGGCTGATCGTGTTGCGGCTAGGACGTTTTATTTTGGAATAGCACAAGGGTTGCTTCGGAGGAAGTTTGCGGTTTCTAAGCAGGAAGGATATTTTATGCTTGTGCCTGAACTGGCACAACCTGGCGACTTGATATGTATTTTTGGCGGGGCTCAAACACCGTTTTTGGTTAGGGGGGTGGGAGAGCATGCGATCGGAAGCAGGAGATATGATAGGTATGAATTGGTTGGAGAATGCTATGTTCACGGAATTATGGATGGGGAGGCTGTTTCTGATAAAGATTCCGAAATATTCATTCTTGTCTGAATGACTATTTAGGGTTTAACAAATCTTTATACCAAAATCTATCATCAGGGTGGTGCAAAATCCCGCCGATCAGCTCAGAGCGAAAGGAGAGTGGCGATGCGTTATATTTCCTCTTTCAGCGGTTCATCGCGCATACTAGGCCTACATTCTCATAGGTACTCCGATACTATGCTGAGTTCGCTCGGCACACTTACTTCATCCCTACTTAACTGAGTTATTCCAGGCCTGGCCGCTAAAAGGGTCCGTCAACTTAAAAGTACATCCATATTCCCACCTGACTGACCGTAGATAAAATATAATGTTCTTCTATAGTTCCGTGGAGTGGCTGCAAACATGCCATATTGCTGGCCCATGACAAGAAGGATCCAGGAAGGGGGAATTCTTATTCTGAATTTCAGGGGGGTTCGTAAGTAAACATCATAAGTGAGCACCTTGTTTCATTTCACTTTGCAGAAATGTGGTGAAAGGTTAAGGCTTGATCGTGAAAGTGATGGGAAAATGGCACTGTGAGGCCATTTGTACTTGGTACTATAGCAAATTCATTATTCTGCTACCAACAGTCTCTCTCGACTTTATTTGAAAGAGGAAGAAGAAGAATAATAATTATAATAAAAGGCCATCCCTTAGGGTTCAAACATATAACAAAGTAGTAATTGACTATATAAAACCCATTATATTGCAAACGTCTCTACTTCTCGTATTATATTCCTCTAGCTTTGACCCCGAGTTTTGTAGCTTTCACTTTTCTCGTTTTTCGTTATCTTCAATATACGCTCCCTGCGGAAGCCTGAGTATGTTGTCCAGCCCAGTGAAACTAGCAAGTCAATATTGAATAATATAAAGTACATTGTTAAGCCAACTGATATAGCTATAATAATATTCGGAGTCCAAGTTGAAGCATCTGTTATATTTGGAATTGTTTAGAGTGCCTGGGTCCGGTTAATAATACGCTTTTAATAGAAGTTAACTAGGCAACGCTCACTATATAAAATTCTAGTAGCAGATAAAAGATGCTCACACATATAAGAAATTTCTTGCGTTCTGGGCAAGTCTTGTCGACAAAGGACTCTCGACTACAGTACTAACGTTGAACAACTTGTCATGAAATATTAGCGGAAGAGATAGAGACATCGAGTATATATTGAGACTCACCCCGCCTCGAAGTATATTAGCGCTGTCTTTTTGCCTTTCAAAACTCTCTTTCATGCCCACAGGCTGTGCCTAAAGGCCCTTATATTTCCCTAACTTAGCAGGATATACAAATATTGGCCCCGAAATATTATCCTAGTAATTTTTTTTAAAAAATATAAAGATAAGTTCTCTTATACTAATTATAATACAGAAATACTAACGAGAGCTCTTAAAGTTATTATTATTTAAAAAAAAACAACCAGTTATATTAATTCTTATATAATATAATATTTATATGAATTATAAACTAATATAAGAATATTTGAAATATTATTTCAAAAGATATTATTAATAGTAGAAATTATATTTAAAAGCAAAAATTAATTAAAAGATTTTTTTTAATAATAATAATAATAAAATAATAATATTAAAAGAATTTAAAACAAGTGATCTCTAAAAAAGTATTTATTAACTAATTATTTAATTGCAATTACTTATTTTATTAGCTTTATAATATTTAAAGATTTATTATAAAGAATTAAAACTATAATTAATAAAAGCAAATTCAAACAAAAACATAAAATAAATATATATTTTAGCTTTTAGGTAATAATATTCTTATTTAAATATTAGAGATTTTTATTAAATAATAAATAAAATAATTTAATTAAAAGTTTAAGTTTTCAAAATTAATTAATATTATTAAATTAAAGCAATATTTAAATAAATTTATTTTAATAATACTTTTCGCAATTTCAAAGAAATATTAGAAATAATAAAATATCTTTAAAAAGATTTAAAGAATTTATAAATTAAATTTATTTATAAAATTTTCTAATTAATTATATTTTATTTATAAATACTTTAATTAATATATATATAAGTATAATATATAATTATTACAAGCCAGGCCTTTATATAAAGAAAACTAATAGTTCGATTAATTAAATAGAATTCTCTAAAAAGAAAAAAAGAAGAAAAAAAGAAGAAAAAAGAAAAAAAGAAGAAAAAAGAAAAAAAAAAGAAAAAAGAAAAAAAAAAGAAAAACGAAAAAAGCAGAACTATATTCTTTAAAATATCTGAACTTCTTAAGTAATATATAATTACTTTATTAATCCAAGGAGGCATATTATATAATAAAGGCCCTGGCCTTTATTATATAACTTAATATAGGCTTCTAGCCAAATATATAAATCGGGTTTTAACCCATTATATTACCTTTTCTTTATTTGCAAATACCGGTCCTATAAATATATAAGTAGAACTTCTTTTTATTAAATAATCTTTTTTTAAGTTTCTAATATTATTATCTCTTTAAATGCGAAATATAGTTCTTATATAAAATATATATAGTTTTTTCATTTTATAAATAGCTTTTTTAAAAGCCCCCGACTATATTTTATATATTTCTTATTAAGAATTCGTTTAACTTTATACTTATTTTCGTTTCTTATAAGCTATAATTATAGCTATAAGTCGTTTTAAGACTAACTTTAGCTAAAGGAATTTATTATAGAATATATTATAGATTTCTAGAAAAGTATTAAACTAAAAACTATAGCTTTTTATTACCTTAATTATTATATATTTAATATACTTTATATTAAGTTTCTTAATTAGCTTATTTATTCAGATATTCTAGAGATTAAGCTAGACTTTATTTCTAATCTTAAATTCCGTAATCTAGTTTCTTTTCTCGTTTATTATTTTTTCTTGAAATTACTAGGCTATTACTATTATATATTATAAAGCCTATATATAATATTATCTACTATTTGAATAGGTAATAGTTCTTTGCTTTCTTTACTAACTTTATTCTAGAACTATATTAGCTTAATATAATATTTATAAGATAAAAAAAATAAACTAATTTCTATAAAAAAAATATTTCGGTTATTAATTACTAGCTTAATATATAATAAGAAAGTTATTTAATTTACTTAATTATAGTCTATAAAGATATAGAAAAAGGTTTTAATTATTTGATTTTTTTTTTATAAATCCGTTTATTTCAAGATAATATATTATAGATAATTAATAAATAATATCTAGTAAGTTATATATTCTAATTTATAGTACTTTTATGAACTGCTTTTCCCGGTTAGAAACTATTACTTTCGAAAGCCTATACTAGTAATAATAGATTATTATAAATTATTTTACTATTATTTTTACTATAATATTTATTATAGCCTCGAGTATTATCTCTTTTTCTAGATAATTTATAATAATTATTATATTAGTATATTTTTTATTTAATAGAAGTTCTATTATAAAATTAATCGAGATCTCTTATTAGATTTAATTCGGAATAAAGAAAGGTTTTAGAAATCTCTAATAGCGGTTTCTTTATATTTTATTTCTCTTATAAATATTATAATTCTATATAAACTAATATATTTACCTTAATATATTTAGTTAAAAGAATTATTATATAAAAAAGTATTTATACTATCTTATTCTAAGTAATTATACTAAATCGAGTTATAAATCTATTAAATTAGCTTTATATAAAGCTTTTCTAAGTTAAAAATCTATTATTATTTCCGGAAAAGAAATTAATTTAACTAAAATAATAAATATTTCTCTATTAATATCTTAACTTTTAAATTAGATAAGAATATTTATTTCTCTTCTCGTATTACTTTAATTATAGCTTAATATAGTTTATTCTTTTTTTTAGGTATTATACTAGAGCTTTTTTAGTATATATTAAATATTATTTCTTATTTATTATTTTACTCGCCTATTATTAATATAGCTCTTATTTTATTCTTGGCTTTTTAAGCTCGATTTAAAAAGATCTTTTAATATTAAAAGAAATCTCGTTCTATTTCTTCTGCTTTTTTACTAATTTATATTTATAAGTTAGGCCTCTATATCTTACTAGTTTCCTGGCTAGATATCTCTTTCTTAGTTTTAATTTTCTAGGCCAAACTTGGAAAAACAAACGGATTTCTTTTTAACTTGTCTTTTTATTTATACTAATATTATAAGAATCGAATTTTTAAAGAGATTATTAAAGGTCTTTGGCTTTAATAATTATAATATTCTAGACTATTAATAGTTATTTCTTTTTTTATTAGAGAAATTCCATTTTTACTTTAAAAATATATTTATTTATTTATTATTTTCTTCTAAAATATATAAGATCTTGAAATTATATTATAAAAGAATTAGGAATTACCTTATTTACTATTTAGTAAGTTTCTATATTATTATAAAATACTTCAGGTTTTTATAGTTTATTTGGATCTTAAACTAGTAAATACTTTTTAGTTCTATATTCTATTTTTCTAAATAATAAATAATTATAAGTATTTCCTTATTATAGATTTTATAATTATATTTTATAGAATTGTTTTTCTTCGAGAAAAATATATAGAATTATAAAATACTCTTTTTATTAATTTATATAAAAATACTATTTATATTTTATTTAGAGAAATTTATTTTAAGAATTATTTCCCGGTTATAATTAAACTATATTAGTATTAGAACGGATATAAATATCTTTTTAAGCTTTTAAAAAATAGCCTCTATTTTATTTATTTATAAAAATACTTAGTTCTTATATATAAGATTAAATAGTAATTAAATAATTTCTAAGAATTCTCGAATAAAATATTAGTAAAAATTAGTAAATTCTAGGAAACTCTATATATCTTTTATTAACTTTAGGGCTTTCTAGCTTAGAATAGCTTTAATCTTTATTAGATCTATATAAATGCTTTTTCTGGCCTTAATAATAAACTCTAAGTATTTTATTAACTTAATTTCAAATTTATATTTATTAATATCTAGTTATAAATCTGCTTTTTAGAATTATTAGAGAATCTTCTATATATATTTATAATATTCTTTTCCTAATTTTAATAAATAAACTAGAATATTATTTATATAAATAAAATAAAACTTATCTAGAAAATTCCTAAAGATTTAATTAATAAATTTCTGAAATATATTCGAGGTATTTATTAGACCAAAAAAAGTTACTAATTATTTATAGAATTTATATTTTATATAAAAAGCTATTTTCTATTTATCTTTTTTAATAATATAAATCTTATAAAAAGCTATTATAATATTAAGCTTTATAAACTATTTTACTTTTCTAATATTCTAAAAGATTTTATAGATTAATAAAAGCAAATATTAGTTCTTTTTTATAAACTTATTTAGGCTCTAGTAATTTATATAAAATTATAATTTCTTATTAGATTTCTATATAAAAATAATAGAAATAATAATAAAAAAGTAGCTTATTTAAATAAATCCTTTATTTAGTAATTCTATAAGTATTTTTTATAATATTAGAAGCTTATTTCGAGATATATTATATAATAAATCTTATAATATAATAGATTTCTTTCTATTAATTTTATCTAATTCGATTTAGTAATTAATTTCTTAATCTCAAATAAATAATAACTATTATAATTCCTAAATATCTAATATCTGAAATACCTGGTCAGATACCTAAATACTTTCTAAATATATATAATATAATTACTTTACTAGTAAAATATACTTGAAATATACTAGAGATATTTAGAAAACTAAGATAGTATAATAAGCTATACTTTTTAAAAATTATATTATTTTCGCGGTTTTAAGGTTTTAGTTATATAATAAAGGCTATAGCCTTTTATATATAACTTGCGGGAATTATATAAGAAAGCTGATTTTTTTATATTCCTAAAAAATAATTACTTCTTTATATTAAGCTACGTTTGGACTACCCTTAAGCAGTTGGCTCCCGGGGCTTCCTGAAAAATACGGGTTACATAAGGAATACCAGAATCTCCCCCTTCTAGGAAATCGTATATCGGAATGCGATTATATCCAAATCCTTAGCGCTTAGCTAAGAATTAGAAAGGAGAAGCTCAAGTGCCTTTCTCTCTATTTTAGTAGTTCTGGAATACAAGGGGCTTTTC
Source organism: Hyaloscypha bicolor E (assembly GCF_002865645.1). NCBI lineage: Eukaryota > Fungi > Ascomycota > Leotiomycetes > Helotiales > Hyaloscyphaceae > Hyaloscypha > Hyaloscypha bicolor. The sequence continues at coordinate 142,138 of NW_020194685.1, read as the reverse complement.
TTATAATTTTTTAAAGCTCGGGAGGGAATTCTCAAGGCTCAGGCTAGCTTTTGGGACTTCCTAAAAATATAAGTTATATAAGGAATATTAAAACTTTTGCATATTATATACCGTAATCCTAATACCTAGCAAGCTTAAGGGAAGTTTTATAAATATAAGAGAGAGCTTTATAAGTAAGAATAAGGCTATAAGGGTTTATATAAGGAAAGAAGAAGCTTTATAAGCTTATAAGATAGCTTAGAAAAAATAATAAATAAAAGAAAAAGCTATAATAAATTATAAAAAAAAAGAAAAAGCTTTATAAATATAAATAAAGGCTAAAAAAAGCTATAAATAAGAATATAAGTAATAAGTTACTTATAGAGGCAAATAAGACTTAAAAAAATATATAAAAAGAAAGAGCTTTATAAATAAAAGTAAGGGCTATAATAAATAAGGCTTAAAAAAGCTTATAAGAAAAGAAAAGAACTTTATATATATAAATAAAGCTATAAGAATTTATAAAAAGAATAAAAGCTATAATAATTTATAAAGAAAAATAAAAAGCTTTATAAATATAAAAGAAAAGAAAGAATTAAAAAAGCTTTATAAGTATAATATTATTTCTTTTATAATTAAAAAGAGTTTTTATAAATTTTAATTAATTTTTTATATAATTTATATTAGATACAAATAATTTAATTTAATATATTAAATATAAGTTTATAAATATAAGTTCTTATATATATATAAATATTTAAAATATATAATTAATAATTTAAATAATTTAAAGAAATTATTTTAAGTTTAAAGTTAAAGAATTTATAAAATTAATTATTTAAAAATATAATATAATATAATAAAGAGTTTTATAAATTAAATTAATAAAAGAAAGTTTATTATAAATTAAATAAATAATATATAATATAAGAAATATATAATTTAAATTATTTATTAAAATAGCTTTTAAATTAAGAAATATATTTTTAATATTTTTAATAGTAATTTTTTTTTTAAAAAAAAAAGCTCTTTTAATTAAAGTCTATTAAAACTATTATATAAAAATTATATTTAATATTTAAAGACTTTTTTTAAAATAAATTTATATTAAAGAAAATATTATTAACTTTTAATAATAATTTGTTTTAAAAACTTATAAATAACTTAAAATATTAAATAATTTTATTATATAATATAATAGCTTTTATTTTTTAAAAAATATTAAAAGATTTATTAAAATATATTTTTATATTTAAAGAAAAATAAAGAAAAATATTACTTAATATTAATAAATTACTTTTATTAATAAAATAATTTAGAATTAAAAATAAGAATTTATTAAAATAAATATAAATATTATATAAAACTTAATAAACTTTTATTATTTTATAATTTATATTATTTTATAATTTATATTTTAATATGATTATTTATAATTTACCTATCATTTTATAATATAATATTTTAGAATCTTATAATTATTTTATAATTTATATTATTTTATAATTTATACATACTATCCACTAAATTAAAATTTTATATTCAAGTTTTTTTAACTTATTTATTTTTATTTAAAGTATTTATATTATAAAATTTAATATTATTAGACTTATATTATTAAGTTTTAATAATTATAAATTTTTATATATTTTATAATAATATTTTAAATTTAATATTTAAAAGAATTATATTAATATTATATATTTAATTAAAATATAAATAAAAAATAAAGAAAAAGCTAAAAAGCTTTATAAAAATAATATTATTTCTTATTATAATAAAAAGACTTTTTATAAATTTTACTTAATTTTTTTATATAATTTATATTAGAAATAAAAAATAAAAATAAACTAAATTTAATATATTAAATATAAGTTTTTATATATATAAATAATTAACATATATAATTAATAATTTTAATAAGTTAAAGAACTTATATTAAGTTTAAAGTTTAAGAATTTATAAGATTATTTATTTCAAAATATAATATAATATAAAAAAGAGTTTTATAAATTAAATTAATAAAAGAAAGTTTATTATAACTTAATAAGGTAATATTATATATAAGAAATATAAGAAATTAAATTCTTTTATTAAAAGTAAATTATATTAAGTTAAATTTTATTAATTTATAAAAATATTATTTAATTATATAATAAATATTAAAATTCTTATTAAAATAAGTAATATATCTTTAAATATTTTTATTTAAAAAAGATTTTAAAAGCAATTTATATTTTTAATATATTTAATAATATAAAGTTTTTAAAAAGCTTTTTTAATTAAAGTCTTTTATATTTAAAGACTTTTTTTTAAAATAAACTTATATAAATATTAAAAGATTTATTAAAAGATTTTTTTTATATTTAATATTAATAAATTGCTTCTAAAAATAAATAAAAAATAAAAATAAAAATATTATATAATATTTAATAAACTTTTACTTTTTTTTAAATAATTTATATATATTAAATTAATATTTTTAAAACTTATTTAAAATACTTATATTATTAAAATTTAATAATAATTATATATATATTAATTTTAAATCTTAGTTATTAAAATATAAATTAAAAGAATAGTTTTAGCTTATTTATAAATAATTTTATATATTTATAAGCTATTTTCTTTCTTATATAATTTATTAAAAGTTTATAAAAAGTTTATTACTAAAAAATATTATTTAAAGAGCTACTCGGGACGAGTTTAGGGCAAAATTATTGCTAGCCCCGGAGCTTGCATAAGGCCGCTAGCGATAATTTTAGTAAAGCGGCCCTAAACTCGTTATTTCTTAATATTTAATTAATTATGCTTTTATATATTATATATTATTTATATTTTATTATTTATACTTTTAATCTTATTATTTTACTATTAAGTTATATTTTATATTCTAGTATATTTTATATAGGTTTTTGTTTTATTATAGTTTCTTTCTTATATATTTTATAATAAATAATATAAGGAGTTCGAAACTTTATAATTAAGGTAATATTCTTATAAAATTCTAAAGGATTTCTATAATACGGATTATTAGCTTAGTAAATTTGGGAAAAAAAAGGCTATTATAATACCTTAAACCTAAGGCCAAAATATTAAAGATATATAAGTATTAATCTTAGTATCTTATATTAATTTCTAATATATTTAGTAATTTGAAAATAAATTAGCTATAAGATATAATTACTAGTATAATATATAAAAATAATAAAAATAGAAGCTAATTATAGAAGAAAAAGAAATAGAGAAAATAAAATAGGAAATATAATATTAAAATAATATAAGTTAGATCTTAATTAGGAATAAATTTTAATATATAGAAATAAAATTATATTATTAATTTATATATTATTTTTAGTTATAATAAAAACCAGAATAGAAATAATATTAGTTTTAGTAAAAAAGCTTATTTCTAAATCCGGAAAAAATAATTAAAAGAAAAAATATTTTTAATTTAAAGCAAAATAGTAAATAGAAAACAGAAATAAGAATTAAAAAGAAAACAGAAATAAGAAATGAGAAATTATATAAATAATTTAGAGAAGCTCCTAGAAAAAATAAAAAATACTAAATAGAAATAAAAAAGAAAATTTAGAAAAGTTAGAGAAATTAGTAAAATTATATTTATTATTTTTATTATTATTTTTAATAATACTATTAAATATATCTAGTTTAGTAAAACTAAGAAAAGATATTATAAATATTAAGCTAATAGAATAGAAAAAAGAATATAAATAATAGAAATAAAACTAGAAAAGCTATTATCTTATTATTACTAATATTAAAACTCGAATTTAGACTATATTTATTATTATTAACTAATTTCTTTTAAATTCCGGGTTTTAAACTAAAAGATATATTTAAATAGAAAATTAGTCTTTTAAAAACCTTATTAGTAGAAGTTTTAAATATAGAAATTTTATAATTAATTATAAAAGAAATTATTAAGATTAATATAATTAAAAATAAATATATATTAATACTAGGTTTAAATCTACTATTTATAAGAGCTTCTAAAGTATTATAGTTTTAGGAAAGTAATATTTTTATATTTTTAAAATAATATATAAATATATATAAAAACTATTATATTTCTAATAATATTAAAAGAAAGAAAATTACCTATTATATCTTTTCTATTTATAAGAATTAGATTAAGGTTATACCGGAATACTATATTAAGAATCTAGGAAATTACTAGAAAACTAAATTCTTTAAGGCTTTATTAAAGAAATTCCGAAAATATAACTAGGAAATATTTAAAATTAGCTATAACTTTCTTAATTAGATTATTATATAAGCCCAGAATAAAGAAATCTCTTCTAAGTTTTATATTAATATATTTAATAAAGTATTAAAAAAATTACTAAAAAGAAAAGAAATAAAAGAAATTATTTAGTATTAAGAATTTATAAAAGAATTATTTATTCTAGTAAGAAATTATATTTTTAAAAATATAAACTTTAAATTTATAAACTTTAAATTTATAAATATTTCTATTTATAAATATAATAAAATATATAAGAAAGTAATAATATTTTATTAATATAAAAAGAAGAAATACTATTTTAATATTACTAATAATTCAGATATATCTAGATTTAGATAAGAATACTTAAATATAATAATCTATAATATAGTTTCTAAATCAGAAAATAATTACTTTTTACTAGTTCCTTCTATTATATTTTCTAAAGCTATTATAAATATGAATAAGAAAAGAATCTAGTTTATAGCTAATTATATAAAACCTATTAAAAGTAGTAAATTTAAGAGAAATAATATTAACTAGCTAATAAAAAGTCTAGAAAAACTATTTATTATTATTATAATTTAAAAAAACCTATAAAAATAACTTAATATAATTACTATTATAATTCGGAAAGATATTTATAGCCTGTTTATATAATTTAGCTAATTATAATAGATATAATAGTATTAATAGCCTAGTAAATATAATTCGAGTTTTTGGAAGAAATATACTAGAAGCTATAATAGAGGTTATAAAGAATATTATAATAGCTATAATAATTGAGCTAGAATAGATAAAGAGTCTAGATAATAATATTTTAGAAAAAGTTAGTTTTAAATATAATTAGAAAATACTATTTAAGTTAATATAATTTATAATATAGATCTAGAATTAAGGAAACGAATTTGCTATAGATATTATAATAGAAATAAAGATAATAATATTAATTCAGAATATATTTATATTTCTTAATTCTATTATTTAGTAATAGAAGAGCTTATAAATTATAGATATATTTACTAATTTAATAGAAGATAATATAAAGAAGTATTTAAGCCTAAATAAGAAAGTATTTCCTTTTTCTTTACTAATAAATAGTAGTAGTTTAACTAAATTATTTCTCAAGTTTAAAAAGAAGAATTTAATTATAATTTAAATATTTAATTTAAAAATATCTAGAAATTAATAAGGAATATCTAGTTTATTAAATAAAAAAGAAAAAAGAAAACTAGCTAACCGGGATTTATATATAAAAGTAAATAAATTATATTAGAATTACTAATATTTCGGGTTCTGGAATTAATAAATAATATTAAGATTTGGCTATAAATAGTATTTCTATTAATATTATAATAGGTTTTTTATTAAAGAAAAAGGAAAAAAAAATAGCTAAAAAGGTATTCTAAAAATAAACTAGAATAGAAGAAAAGCTATTTTATATAAGAAATTAGAAAAATACTATTCTAAGAAGTAATAAATAAAGAAATGGCCTAGCTAAGAATATAAATATTAATACTTCCGGAAATAAATAGAATAAATTAGAAATTTAGTATATTCTTAATTATAATAAATATAGAACTCTTAAAATTAATAATATTCTAATAAGGCTATTAAAGAAAATAACTATTTTATTTCTAAAGATTTAAAAAAGAAATAAGAATATTTATTAATACTTTAAAAATACTAGATCTAGTTACTATATTTTCGAATTAATAAATTAAGAATAATACTTTCTATTTTACTATTTTATAAATAGGAAATACTATTATATTAAATATAATTAGATATACTAGAAGATTTATAAAGCTAGTAGCTATAGCTTATATAATAAATAGAATATTTAAGAAATTAAAAATACTAGCTTAAATATCTAATACTAATAGAATTATTTAATTTAAAAATAATAGTATTAATATTCGAATATTACTAGCTTGTAAATATATTATATAATTCCTATATTTCCGATTTGTATTTTAAGGACCTTAAAAGAATATTAAATATAAAGAAATAATTAATATTAGAGCTAAAATTAATATTTTTTCTAAAAACGTTTCCAAAAATATTAATAAAATAATATATAATATTATAAATTATTAAATATCTATTATTACTAGAACTAAATTTGGATTTATAGAAATAATAAAGCTTAGAACTAAAATTATAAATAAAATAGAATATAAAAATATATTTTTCCTAGTTAAAAGAACTTTAAAAATCCTATTTAGTTAATTATTTTTAATAAAAATAAAAATAAATATTATATATAGAAATAATAGTTTATATAATAGAAGATTTATTAATCCTGAAAATAACTAGAATACTTATATTATTATAATTATTTTATCTTTAAAAAATACTAGAAAATAAAAGAAAGTAATAATTTAAAAATATTAAGTTCCTAGAATTAAGGAATTAAGTAATATAAAAGAAAAAACTAAAAAAAAAAAGAAAAAATAGAATCTAATATTATAACTAGTAATAATATTAAAAGAAATAGAAAAATACCAGGATTTTTTACTAATTCTTTTATTTTAGATTTAGAAATTTAGGAAATTAATAATATTTTTAAAGAAACTAAAGCAGAAACGATTCTAGTTAGAGTATTATTAAAAATAGTTCCGGATTTAATAGGAAAAAAAATAAAAAGAATATTAAATAAAGATATTTCTAAAAAAAGAAAGAAAATAGTATTTTCTAATAATAAAGAAATATATTTCTAAAGCTATAAAATATAGAACCTAAAACTAGAAAGAATTCTAAAATATATAAAAGCTTAAGAAAGATATATTAGAATATTAAATAAAAAAATACTTTTTATATTTAAATAAAAAGAAATTAAATAGTAAAGTTATAAATTCTAGAAATTAAATAAAAAGAATATTAGAAAAAATAGTTATAGCTTTAAAAAAAATAAAAAAATATAGTTTATTTCTAGTTACGGGAATATATGAAATAAAGAATAAGAAGATTTAACTAGTAAATACTAATAATAGAACCGAAAAAGGGTCTAATAAATATTCGTACTAGTTTAAGAAATCTAAAACTAGAAAATATAAGAATTATCTTTTATTAAAAATATTAGCTATTTTAAGAGATTTATAACTTATTTTAGAATATCTTAAATAATTAAATATTAGAAACTAGCTTTAGAAAAAAAACTAATTATATTTCAAGAATTAATAATTAATTAAAAAGAAATAGAAAAAGTTTATAAAAATATTAGTTTACTTATTCTAATTAAAACTATTAAATATAAAGCCTAATAAGAGAAGAATTTTTTAGATATAATTAACTTATATTAAATACTTATAATAGAGATTTAATTATATTTATAATATTTTTAGAATTATTAAAAATAATTATATTATTTTAGAAAGCTATTAATTCTATTATATAGTTTATATGAATTATTATAATTATTCTAGAAAATGTATTTTCTAAAATTACTATATTATTTATTAATAATATTAGAATTAAGGAACTTTATATAAACTATAATAGATAGTTTATTTTATCTAGTATTTGGTATTTTATATTTAAATACTTTTGAAATCTAGATATAATCTTAAATAGAGTTAACTAAGCCAGAGCTAATATTAAAGAAAAATTATAATTCTATTATAATAATATAATTATTATTAGCTTTATTTATAAAGTATTTAGAAGAAGTTCTTTAAACTTAAGAACTATTAAGATTTTAAAATAGGAATATTATAATAATATAACTAAAAATAAGGCATTTATTAAAATTATTATTTATTACTATATTTGGATTAAAGGCTTTATAATTATTACTAAATCCACTTATTACTTAATAAGAAAAGATATAATATAGAAATAAAATAATAAATAAATATAAGTTATGTAAATTCTTTAAAAAAAGCTTACTATTATTTTAATATTTTATAAGTTATATTATAATCTATTAGAAGATTAAGAAATAATTATATTAGTAATAAATACTAGTCTAGTTAAATAGAATAGAATTCTTAGCTAATATAATAATAGAAGAAAAAAGATAATTATATAATATAAGTTTGAGATCTGAAATAATATTAAATAGAAATATAATACTATTAAAAAAGAATATAAAGAACTAGTAAAATATTTATAGAAAGTATAATTTTGACTATATAAAGTTTATTTTATCCTTAAACTAAATATTAATATACTTATTATATAGCTAAATAAAGTAGTTATAGATTTTTCTAAAGCTCTAGTTATTTACTAGTTAATATAAATTTAATTATTTAATTTTAAAGTTAAATATATTAAAGGAATTAAGTATATTACTATTAATAGATTATTGAAATACTTATAGTAAAAAGGCAATATTAAAAATAATAAAGATATTAATAAATAATTAGTAATAAAGCTTAATACTATTAGAATAGTATTTATTAGACAGAAAGTTTAGTTAAAGAAAGCAGTTCCGATTTAGTTATATAATATTATTTTAAGGAATTAGATTTCTAAACTCTTTACTAGATATTTAAATAATAGTATCTAGTTACTAGAGATTAATAATTAAAATTTTATTATATCTAAAAGCAAATTAGTAATATTAAAAAATAATAATATTCGGAAATTATATAATAAAGGCTATTGCCTTTTATATATAACTTCTAGTAAAATAATAAATAATAATACTAACTTCTATATTTTATTTAATAATCTAATATTTTTATTAGATTTTTTTAAATAATAGCTATTTTAAATAATACTAGAATATTATATAATATCTAGAGTCGAGTTTCGAAAATTAAATAGAGAAGCTTTAAATTATAGTATAAAAAATTAATTATTATAAAGAATTATATTTGAAATATATCTATTTTAATTTATTATTAATAACTAAGAATAAAAGACAATTATTATTAAAGAGCTATATAATAAAATTAGATATATTAGAAAAGAAAATTCTTTTTATATAATAGCTAGCTATTATTATTAAAAAGGCTACTATAATTATATATAAAAATATATTAGTATTTATAAAGTCTATTAGTATAAGAATAAAAGAAAATAAAAAAAAGCTTTATATTTAATAAAAGCTATATTTCTTTTCTATTACCTTAAGATTAATATAATTAAACTACTAGACTATAAAGAATATAACTTATTAATTATTACTAAAAATAATTTCTCAGAATAGATTAAAGCTAGATCTTTAAAAAATCTAATTAGTAAAAACATTACTAAATTTATTTAGGACGAAATTATTTATAAATATAATTTATTTAAATAGCTTAAAATAAATAGTAAATCGAAATTCAAAAAAATAGTAATTTAGAAACTTAATAAGCTAGGAATTAATAGAATTATTATTTCGGCCTATAATTCTAGAGAAAATAATATAATTAAAAAAAGATATTAATTAATTATTTAAGTATTTATTATATTTATAATAAATAAAAAGAAACCTTAAGTAAATTTACTATTATATATTCAATTTACTAATTAAATTACTATATATAAACTAACTAGGTTTATTTCCTTTTATATAATTTATAATAAGAACGCCATATTACTTATAGAAATATATTTTCTAACCTGAAAAATATTTAAATAAAATAAAATCTATAATAGAGAAATACTTCTAGAAATATATATAAAGTAAATATAAATAAGAAATAAAAATATTAAAGAAACCAGAATAAAAAAAAATAAAAGATATTAAAAGAAAAAAGAATAATTTAATACTATTTACTAGATTCATTTAAAACCTATTTCAGAAAAGAATTTAGTTCTTATATATAATATTAAATTAATAAATTAAAATAAATTAAGAAATATAAAACTATTATATTACTAGTTTAACTTATATAAAATAAGGTATATAAATTAACTAAAGAAATACTATATATTAGAAGAGCTTAATAGTATTATATTCCGAAAAATATATACCGGAAATTAATTTAAATAGTTTATTAAAAGAAATAAATTCTGGTATTTTTCTAAAAATAAAGTTAATAATAAATATTTCAAAATAAATATAGAATTAGAAAAAGAAATAATTATAGAATACTATAAGTAAAATAGTATTTAGGAAATCGAGAAAGTTATTAGTATTATTATATATATTTCGGAATTACTAGAATTAGAAAAAATAAAATATATCTCTTTTATAAAGAATTAAAAAAGGTATTTAATAATAGAAGCTTTTCTTAATCTAAAATAAAGCTTATTATTTTTAATTCTTTATATATCTTTTATTTTTTTATTTTAATTATTATTTATAGCTTTTAAAAAATATTATTATTAAATTACTATTCTGGAAATCGGATAAGCTTTATTATTATTTATTTCTTATTATTATCTAATTATTATTACTGGATAATATTTTTAATATAAAATATCTTTTTTAGTATAAAAATAAATAGGGAATTAAGAAGTTATTTTATAGATTCTTGATTCCGAATTATAATACTTCCCAGAAAGTTCTTATAATATAAATAGTTACTATATATAAAAAAGAAAAAAGAAGGCCTTTTATATATTTTTAGAAAAATAAAAATACTATACTAGAAGCCTTTTAGAAACTTTATTTATTCTTTTAGCTAATTATTCTTGCTGCTTATATTAGTTTAAAGCTTAATTATAATATTTATAGATCTCGATTTTAATTTAAACTACTATTACAAGTTTGCTTATAATATTCAAATAAACTTTCTAATTAGAAGTTATATATAAACAAAAAAGCCAAACTAGAAGTCTTATAAAAGAAAAGAGAAACCTTATTAAATCTAATAATTATTTCCGAAAGTACTTAATAATATATAATTCTAAAAATCCTTTAAATATTAAATAAACTAAATCTATTTATTTAAAGCCTATTTTATATCTAGCCTATCTTATATTAAGAACCCTATTTTCTTTTCTATATAATTATAGCTGTATTTAAAACCTATACCGAAATTTAATTAGTATATTATAAGTTCTTATTTCTATATAAAAAGAATTTCTTTTATATAAAATCCATTTTCTAATTATAATATTATTTTATTATTAGGAATTAATTACTCTTTTAAAAAAGCTAGTATAATTTATTAATTCTTATTATTAATCTATTTTTTACTATTAGATATTATCTAAATAATTAAAAAGATATTTTTAATTTTATATTTTTAATATTAATTCAAAATACTTAATTTTTCTATATTTTATATTAACTTTAATATTAACTATTTTAAACTTAATAATAGTACTATAAACTCTATTTATATTATTTTATAATTCTTTTTTCTATAATTCCCGAAGCCTTTAATATTACTTTTATAAATATAAATATTACTTTAAAGTTCTAACTAACTAAATAGTTTTATATTATATAAAGTCGATTTTAATAAATACTAAATAAATATAATTAGCTTTTAAAAGAAATACAAATTAGTTTTATAAAAAATTATTCTAAATTATTCTTTAATTTGATTATTCTAATTTCTTTTCTATTAATATTTCTTTTATATTTTTCTAATATTTTTAATATATTTATAGACTTTTTTTTTATATATTTTTTATATTATTTTTTTTTATATATTTTTTTTAAATTAATAGAAATATTTTCAAATAAATAGGAAATCGAAATATATTTATATTATAAAATATTTATTATTTTCTTCTATATTTCAATAGTTTAAATATTATTATTATATTTATATTTCTATTATATTACCTTTTTATTTTCTTATTATTATTATTTAGTTCAATTTACCTTAATTATTTCCTAGATTATATTTCTTTAGATATATATTTATATTCTTTTCTATAATAGAAGTCTAATTTTATATTTTATTTTCTATAATTATTTTTAATTTATAATTATATTATTTTAAATATATCTAATTATTATATTTATTTTTCCTATAATATATACTATTATTTTAGCTTTATTTTCTTATAAAAAAGAAAGAAAAAACTCGAATATATATAATACTTTTATATAATTTAAATCTATTCTAATTTATTCTTTGTTTTAAAAAATAATTAAAAGAAATTCTTATAATTTTAAGAATTTTCAATTCTATAACCTATAATTATTATACTAATAATATTTATATAACTTCTTTAAAAATAATAAAATGGCTAAAGAATAGATTTCTCAAACTAGTAAAATATAATAACTAGTTCTTATAAGCTATAGTATTATTAAAAGCCTATAAATTAATAGTATTAAAGTTTAGAATATTAAAGAAGCTTAGATAGTTATAAAACGCTTACTAATATTAGTAAAAATAGTTATAATTATCGAATTTAATACGAATATTTTAGGTAAGCTAAATAGTATATATAATAAGCTCTTAAAGTAGAAAACCTTTATTAGAAACGGAACTAGACTAGAATTAACTAAAGAAGAGCTAAAGAACTATTAAGCTAATAATAGAGAATTCGAGAATATTATTAAAAGCATTTCTAAAAATAAATAAGAAAAGCTTAATAAAATTAAAACTATAATAAATAGTTTTAAAATCGTGAACTAGAATAGAATTATATAATATAATAAAGCCTTTAGCTAATATATTAATAATATCTATAATAACCTTAATAAAAATATTTATAAAAAGTTATATTTTCTCTTTAAAATAAAAGCTTTAATATATAAAGCTATTTAATTAATTAATAAAGCTATTTTAGAATATATTAAAAATAAGAAATATTAGAATACTAGTATATTTACTAAATTAGATATTACTAAAGTATTTAAGTATATTAAAGCTATTTTAGAACCTAGAGAATTAGTTTTTAAGCTATTATTAGCTAATATTCTTAAAACTAGATAATATATCTTTAAAGCTTTCGGAATTCTAATTAAAGAAGTTTATAATAATAAGTCTTTTCCTGTTTTCCGAAATGAGCCTAAAAAATAGACCCCTATTATAATTTTAGCTTTAACTTAATCGGATTTAGCTAATAAGAATAGAACTAATTTAATATAGCCTAATAATAATTCTACTAGTAAAATTAGTAGAACTAATATAACTAGATAAGAAGAACCTAATAAGAATAGAGAATAAGCTAAACCTAAAACTTCTAATAAATAATAAAAATCGGAGTACTAGTCTAAATATAAGGCTAGTAAAATAAAGGAAAATAAAAAAGAAATAAGTAAAAAGAAATCCTTTATTCTAAAGAGAAAAATACTATTTAGAAAGACTTTTATATTTATATCCAGAATTAAAAAGCAAAAGACTAAAGATATTAAATTCGGGAAAATTAAAAGTAATAAATATACTTATAAAATACTAGTTAAATAGAAATTAATACTTATTTAATAAAATAAATATACTTTTAAGGAAATATATAATAGTATTTTAGAATTTATTTATAAATAAAAATGTTATAGAATTACTAATAAATTCTTTAAAGCTCTCTATAAAGTATATATTTAATAGCTTATTAATACTTTCTCTATTAATATAAGAAATATTTATATTATCGAGAATACTTTAAAGCTAGTTACTAAGATTTATAAAATTACTAAAAATAAAAAGTATATTTCTAGTATTTAAATAAATAAAAAATACAGAATTTCTTTTTAGAAAACTAGGAAATTAAAGAATATAAATATAAGTATTATATTTCTAATTAATTTTACCCAAATCTATAGCTTTAATTTAATATTATAATTTTTATTCCTGAATCTAGTATTACTAATCTGAATATAAATAGTTATATTTATAAAAAAGATTACCTAAAATAGATTAAAAAGCTTAGTATTTAAAAGCTTTTAATATAGGAAATAGAAATATTATAATTCTATTTCTGAAAAAATAATATAATAAAATATAGAGATTTAGATAATAGCTATTTTATTTTAATCTCTTAATTCTTAATAGCAGATCTATTAATATAGCTCGCATTTTATAAGATATTAAATAAGTATCTTATTTATCTAGTTATTTATTATTAATTAGCTAAATATTATATTTCTAGAAATATTAATTATAATTAATATAAAAGTAATATTAAAGATTTGGCTACTATTAAAGCTTTAAATAGTAAATTTTACTTTAATAAAAAGTATTAGAATATTAGCTATATTTTTCTTATAAACTATAAAAGAACTATTACCTTTAATAAAAAGTTCTTTAAGAACATTAATTATTTCTCTATTTCCGATAATTTTAAGCTAGAAATAGCTAAGGAAATAGATAAATATTTACTAAAAATAATAAAAAAAAGATTCCGAATATAGTTTATTTAACTAGATAAATAAATACTTTTAGCTAGGTAATTTATAAGTCTAGAATTATAGGCAAGTAATAATTCTCGAATAATATAGAAACTAAAAAATAGCTTAATAATAATTTGCTACTTAATAGGCCTTTTATTATAACTCTAATAAATCTAGTTATTATTAAGAATAGAATATATAAAAATAGAATTTCTTATAAGGTTATTAAAACCTTTTATCTAGAGCTTTCCTCTTTTATTAAAGATTAATTTAAGAATACTATAAATAATACGAAATTCGAAAAAGCTATTTATTTAAAGTATATTAATATAATTTATAATATAATTTACTATAATAAGCCTTTTTAATATCTAGTAATAAAGGCGGAAATTAAATAATAATTAAAGGCAAATACTAATTAATATAAAGAACTATATCGGATTTAATATAAGAATATAGCTAAGCGGATTCGAATTACTTTTAAATAAGTTCGGGAATATAAAATAAGACTATTTAAAGATAATAGATTTTATTTTAGGTATATTAAAAAGAAATTAAATTAGTTAATAAAAAAAAATCCTAATTATTTTATTATTTCGAATTCTAAATAGGATTTTTCTATTAGTTTTCATATTTAGGAAATAAGTATAAATAAATAAAAAGTTAGATATAGTATAATAAACCGTATTTTTTAAAAATTATATTATTTTAGCGGTTTTAAGATTTTAGTTATATAGTAAAAACTATAGCCTTTTATATATAACTTATAAGAATTATATAAAAAGGCTAGTCTTTCTATAATTCTGAAAAATAATTACTTTTTAATATTTAATTAATTAAGCTTTTATATATTATATATTATTTGTATTTTATTATTTATATTTTTAATCTTATTATTTTACTATTTAGTTATATTTTATGTTTTAGTATATTTTATATAAGCTTTTATTTTATTATAGTTTCCCTCTTATATTAAATCTTTTCGGGACTAGTATATTATAAAATATATTTATTTCCTTATAACCTTTTATATTCTAGTTTTTTTCTTCTTAGCTTTAAATCGTTTTTATAAGAAATCTTTTATTTTACTTTCTAAGCCCTAAATACTATACTCGTAATAGTATTTAAAGCTTATTTCCTTTAATTCTATAAAGAATTCAAATAAACTAATTTAGAACTATTAGAAATATAAGTATTACTAAGATAATAGAACCTTAGAAATACAAGTAATAGATTTTAGAATAATAAAAGTAAAAAGCTTTAGAATTTTTAAAAGAATTAGATATTTATATTTTTATAAATATATATTAATAATATATTAGAAACTTTTCTAAAAATCCCGAAAATTAAAGAACCTTATATAAAGGCTATTCTTTAACTAAGTTCTAGAATAATAGGTATTTATAAACTAATAATTTAATTACTATTCTTAAGTCTTATTCTATAACTTTATAAGCCTTATATATATACTAATAATAAGACTATCAGAAAGAATATAATAGAGAAAAAGTATAATAAATTAATTTCCTAGAATATTATATAATTAGGAATTATATTAACTTCTATTAAGGCTTCTAGTAAAGCTTTTACTAATTTAGATTATTCTATTAATAGCTCTTTTCAAATTAAATATTTTATTAGTATTTCTAGAAAGTTTATAAATAAGTTTATAAAAATAAAATTCTTTACTTTTATTTTAAAGCTTCTAGAAACTAATAATTATATTACTACTAGAAAGTTATATAAATAAACTAAAAAGCCTAATATTCTACTTTTAGATATTAATATTATTATAAAGAGTTATTAGAAAAATATCTATAAAACTATTTTATATAAGAATATTTATAATTATAATAAAGCTATTTTTGAAAATATTAAACTTTATAATATTAAATTCGAAAATAATATTAAATACTATATAGCTATAATAAATTAATTTATAATAGCTCTAGTTATTTCTATTTCGTTTATTTCTATTATTTCTATAATTCCGACTATTCTAAATTCTTTTCTAAAGAATTCCGAACTATTTCTTATTTATTTCTATTTAGGATTCTTTATATCTTATATTTACTTTAGAAATACTAGAATTACTAAGCTTCTAGATCTAATTCTCTTTATTAGAGATTATATTATCTTTAATAACTAGCTAGTTTAGATTAAGAATAAGCTATAAAGAAATACTAATTTATATTTCTTAGAAAATCTCAGAATTATTTATATTTCTAGTAAACTTATAAATAATACTTTTATTTTAATTAATTCTTATATAAATAAAAATAGTTCAAATTAGTACTATTAGCTTTTAGAGCTATATTTCTATCCAAAAAAGCTATATTCTAACTCTAATAAAATATAAAATATTTACTATAACTTTAATAAGCTTTAAATATATTTTAATTAAATATTTTAGGAATTCTATATTTTCTTTTTATAATTATTTATAAAAGGCAATATTAGTTTTTAAAATATTAAATATAAACTAAATAAAAAGCTTTTACTAAAGCTTTAGGAATTAGTATATATATATTATAAAAATTCTTTTATTAATATTATATATTTTATTTAATATTATATTACTAATAATTAATAAATTAAAGCTATATATAAGAAAACTAAAAAGTATAAAGAAATAAAAGCTATTTTAGTTAAGTTTATTTCTAAGAAATATATTTCTAAAAAGAAACTCAAGAAACCTATATTAATTACTTTTATTAAATATATATTTTTTTTATAAATATAAGTAATATTTTATAAAGATTAAAGATTATAAGATTATTAAATACTATAATTATAATAAATTCGGCTATTATATTAAATACTATCTAGTTAAATATAGTAAAAAAACCAAGATAACTTTTTTTGGAATTAAACCAGGCTTAGTTTCTATTTTATTAGAATATCTAGTTTCTATTCTAGTAAAATATTTAGAGAATTCAAGTTCTAATTCTAGTATAGAACTATAAAACGAATATTTCTAAAGAAAGTTTCTATTTTAGGAGCTTATAATATAGATTTAGTAGAGATTAATTTAACTTGTCTAACAAAAGGAAATACTTTTATAATATCTTATATTATTAGTATAAATAAATTAGGAATTAAATCTTTTTCTTTTATTAATACTAGAGTTAATAATTACACTTTTATTAATATAAAGCTTATTTAATTTATAAAGTAATTCTTAGAAATAGAACTATAATCTCTTTTCTTATTTTATATTATATATGATTTTAATAAAAAGCTAGCTAAATTTACTAAGAAATATATAAAAGTCTTATTTCTAATTAATAAATAAAGTATTAATATATCTATAATTATCCTAAATTTTAGAAATTATAATATTATTTTTAATAGAAAATAGGCTATATATATTAATATTCTAGTTAATTATAAAACATATAGGCTTATATAGCTAAAGAATAAGCCTAAATCCATATAATTTAGTTATATTATTAGTATTTCCTAATAATAGCTAGAGAGATAACCTAATAAGAAGTATTAAAAAGATACTAATTAGTAAGATTCTATTATAAGCTATTTCTAGAAACTTATTATTCTTAGATAGTTTTTCTTTTTTTAGACTAATTAGAGAGAATTATATAAAACTATAAAAAAAGCTTTTATAGTCTAATTAAAATATAATATTTAAATAAAAGCCAAAGAAATAAAAAGAAATCCTTAATAAAAAGTAAATATTAAATCTAGCTATTTTTATTTTTATAATATTTAATTATATAACTAAAAAAAATAAAATATTATTAGTTAAATCTCTATTTATAAGATTAATAAAAAGCTTAAAACTCAAGAGAAAGAAGCTATTTCTGGCCCAGAAAATTAATAACTAGAAGAAATAAAGATTTAATAGCTTTAAAAAATATTACTTCTAGAATTTAAAAAATACGTTTTTATTTTTTTTAAAAAGAAATCTAATATTCTTTCTTTTTATAAACTATATAATACAAGATTTAGATTAAAGGCCTAAAGAGAACTAAAAATATTAGATACTAATCTCTTTAGTAATAGTTTATTTAAGAGCTTCTAGAAATTAAATATTTCTTAGAAAATAATCTATCTAAAAGCTTTATTAAAACTAGTTAAACTCTTTTTATTTTACTAGTTCTATTTATAAAAAAAGTAAATAAAGATTTATATTTTTATATTAATTTATACTATTTAAATAATATTATCCGGAAGAATTAATATTTCCTTTTACTTATTAATAAGACTTTAAGTTAATTATCTAAAACCAAGATCTATATTAAATTAGATATTTATTAAGCTTTTTATTATATAGCTATAAACTTAGATTTTTAGAAGCTAATAATATTCCGTATTTATTATAGAATATATAAATATAATATTCTTTAGAAAGGTCTTATAAATAATCTAGCTATATATTAATATTATATAAATAATATATTTTTTAAATATCTAAATAACTTTTATATAATATATTTTAATAATATTCTTATTTATTTAGAAAACCTAATAAAATATAAATAGTATATATAGAAAGTACTAGACTACTTATATTTTACTAGCCTCTAAATAAATATTAAGAAATCGGAATTTAAGATTATATATATAAAGTATTTAGGCTTTATTATTTCTATATCTAATATTAAAATAAATTCTAATAAAATCGAAATAATATATAACTAATAATTTCTAAAAATAATTAAAGATATATAATTCTTTTTTAGCTTTTATAACTTCTATAAATGCTTTATTAAAGAGTATAAACGAATTACTAGATCTTTTATCTTATTTATAAAAAAGAATATTTCTTTTAAATAGTCTAAGTAATATTAAAAGGCTTTTAATTATCTAAAACAAGCTATAATTTCTATTCTAGTTCTATAATATTATAATCCAGATCTTCTTATAATAATAGAAACAGATATATTTAAAGAAGTAATTACTAGCCTACTTTTTTAATAGAACCCGGAAATAGGCCTTTAGTATTTTATAGCTTATTTTTCTAAAACTATATTTCTAGTAAAGCTTAATTATAATATATATAATAAAAAAATATTTATTATAATATAAGTATTAAAGAAATAGAAAGCTAAGTTAAAGAACTTTTAGAATACTTTTTTTAAAATCTATTCTAATTATTATATCTTAGAATATTTTATAATTACTAAAAAGCTCTTTTTTTAATAAGCTAGATAGGCTAAGATTTTATTTTATTATTATTTTAAACTTATATATTATTCTGGAAAATTAAATAAAAAAATAAATACTTTATTATAAAAATAAAATAAAATAAATATTTAGGGCCAGATTAAGGAAAAACTATAAACTCAAGTATTTTTTTTTCTAGAAATAAGATTAATCTAGAGATTATTTATAACTTATAGCTTATAGTAATACTTTATAAGATTAGTTTATTTAATTCGAAATTCGGTTCTAAAAACCAAATATATACTAAAGACTTTCCTAAAATATATATTCTTATTAAAAGTATAATTCCCCTAGAAAAAGATATTTTCCTAGAAGCTTTATTAATAGCCTTTATTATAATTGCCCTTATAAAAGTATTATTAGAAGCTCTTATTAAATATAATAGCTTATAACTAGTAAATAAGATTTTATAAGATAATTATATATTATTAGATCTAGAAAAGCTATATATAATAGCCTAAGCTAAAAGTAATATCTGGATATTATAAAACGGCTTTCTTTTATATTATAGAAAATGAAATAATTCCCGAATTACTTTTATATATTATTCTAATTTATAAAACATATAATAAACTTCTTTCTAGATATTCTAAATATATAAAGCTCTATTAGCTATTTAAGAAGTAATATTACTACTTATTTATAGGCAAAAATATTAATTAATACTATAGTAATTATTATATTTATAGGAAATTATATATATCTAGAAATAAAAAGCCTAATTTATTTTATTTTCTTCTAATTCCTAATTACTTCTAGTAATATATTATTATAAACTTTAAAAGCTATTTAGAAAATAAAGCAGGCTATAATATAGTTATTATATTCGTAAATTACTTATTTAGGTACCTGATTATAATTCTCGTATAAGATATAATTATAGCCAAATAACTAGTATTTCTATTTTTATTTTATATAATATATTAAATAAGTATTTCAGAAATAATTATATTAGATTAGAAACCCTAATTTATATCCGATTTTTAAAGCGAATTCTATATAAGAATTAGTATAAAGCTTAAGCTTTTAATAACTAATTATTTTTAAATAGACAAATAAATAGAGATTATTATTACGCTTTACTGCTTCACTGGTAAATTTAGCGTCACGTGACCGCGATGACGCATGCGGCTGGCTAGTATTTAGAATACCAAAGCTCCTGTATTTACGAGCTTCCTTCCTTAGTTTAGAATCCTCGGATTAAGAGCCACTCTACCTTGCTTTCCAAGCCCAGAGACCCGGTTTCGTGACAATTATTAATTAGTATTTTAATTAGAAATTATATTTATGTATTAACTATTATTAGAATAACTAGAATAAATAAATTACTATAATTAATTATTAATAAGCTTTCTTTTAATATAAAACTATTAGCTAGTTTCTATTTATAACTAAAAAGAGCTATAAGTCTTATATTTCTCTAGACTAGAATTCCTCTATTAAAGCTAGTTTACCTAAAAAGAAATTAAATAAAAATAAAGCTAAAGTATTAGTAAATTAATTATATGAATTATAATAACTTACTTAAGGTTATATAAAGTAAATATAGAAATAATATATAATATAAGCTAATAAATACTACTATTTAATTAATTTCAAAGTCGGGAATAAAATATAAATTATTATAAAATACTAGAAATCTAATTATTTGAACTAGAAGCTAGAGAACTAAATAAAGAGTCTATTTGAGATTCTAGAATAGTATAGCTATTTATTTCTTCTAAAATTACTAGAAATTATAAAGATATATCTAGTTTTTTATATAAAGAATTTATAAAAGAATTCTTAGAATTCCCTATTAGATTAAGTAAACCCGAAACCGCTACTATTAGTATTAGAGAATAGTAAATAAAAATATAGTATTAAACGGATTATTATAGTTAAGCTAATAAGTAATAAGCTAAAGTATAGAATCTAGTAAATTAGTTAGAATAAGAATCTAGTATAATATCTAGCTTTAATATTAAATAATAGCCCCCTGGTTTTATAGAGCTTCTATAATAATAATATTAATATACTAGAACTTTTCTAAAATCTATAATACTAGCTAAATTATATAAAAAATAATATTTATTTAGAATTATATAAAAATAATAATAAATTCTTCTAAATTATATATTAAAGACACCTGCCTTTTATATATAATATCTATATTCGAGATATTAGTTTTATTTTAAGAAAAGAAATAGTATAAAATTAGATAAATTAATAGCTTTTATAAAGCTCGGAAACAAGCTTATTTTAAAGAAGGAAATAATATTATAATTTCCAAATATCTAATATTTAAGATATCTGGCCAGATATCTAGATATTTCCTAGATATATATAATATAGCTACTTTACTAGAAAAGTATACTTGAAATATACTAGAAATATTTAGAAGGCTAAGTTCTTTCGGAACTAGTATATTATAGGATATATATATTCTAGTTTTCTTTTCTTTAGTTTTAAATTATTTTTATAAGAAACTTTCTATCTTACTTTTCAAGTCCTAAATATTCTACCCGTAATAATAATTTCTTTATTTTAACTAAATAAACTGCCTTTTAGAAACTCTTATACTATTCCAAAAGCTTTATATAAGAATTAGTTTTATTCTTTCGAATTAGGACCTTTTAAATATTTATTAGACTAGCTAAAAAAAAACTTTTATATTTCTTTTTTTATTTCTTTTTATTAAATAAAAGAATAAAACAACCGAGACTTATATATAATTTATTATTTATAGGCTAAAAGTTAGTAATTTATTTATTTTATTTATTTTATTTTATATTAAGGTTTTTAATAATAAAACAAATAACTTTAATCTCGAATTATAAATTTATATATCTTATAAATAAAGCTATTATATATCTAAAATTATATTTGAGCTAAAAATCTTAGAAATTATATAAAAAGAATACGAGATTTATAATAGCTATTAATATTTATATTAAATACTACTATTTCTCTAATTATATCTAGTATTATTTTATTAAAAGCCTTTATTTATTTAGAAGTAATTAGTATATACTAGAAATTATATTAATTATTTTATATAATATATATCTAATATTAATAAAAGTTTATATAAAATACTTTTTATTAACTATTATTAATATAAAAAGAAAAAAGTCTAATTATATTTTTTTGAAATTATTTCTAAGCTTATTAATCTAATTCTATTTATATATATTTCTAATAGCGACTTTTATTAAAAGCTAGTTTTTTCTCGAATTAGATAAATTTAAATTCTTTTTATTCTTATTTCTATTTTTATTCGAAATATTAATATTCTTTTTCCGAGCTATTTTTATTTTTTTTAGAGCTATTTTTAATATTTTTATATTTTTTGCTTTTATTTTTAGCTATTTCTTTTATTTTTTTCTTCTTTTTTTACTAGTTTAGAAAAAGAAACTTAAATATAGCTTTATTTAATAATTATATATAAAATAGTTATTTTAATTATACTAAAAATAAAATCTTTTTCTTTTTTATTAATTAATTTTATTTCAAGAAGCCTAATTAAAAATATTCTTTAATTATTATCTTATATTACTTATAATAAACTCCTATTCTATTAGCTAGATAAAAAAAGTAGTTTTAGATAAAAAAAGGCTTTTAGGCCTCTTATTTAACTAGTTTAAATAATAGACTTTTATATTTTTAATTTTGGCTAGCTAATTATTAATTATTTATAACTAGAAATAGTATTTCTTATATAACTTTTTTTCTTTTATTTCTATTATTTCTTTTATTTCTATTATAAACTTAATTATAATAGTAGCTTTAAGATACTTTTTTTAATCTTATTTTACTATTTCTATCTTTTTATTTCTAGAATTAAATAGTTAAAATTATTTAAGAATTTGCCTAAGAAATTAACTTTTATTAAATTCGATTTAACTTTTCTAAAGCCTTTTATTATTTCTATAAATTATAAAAGACTAGATTTATTTATTTAAATAGTTCTTTAACTATAAACTTTTCTTTCTTTTAAATATATTCTAGCTATAAATATATTTAGCTTATTTATAATAGCGCTAGCTAGGGGCTAAAGGAGAGTAGCTATTATATAACTAGTTTTACCTAGCTAGCCGGTATTTTAGTAGTTTTAGCTAGTATTTCCCTTCTTTTATTTCCTTTCTTTCCCTCTCTTTCCTTCTTCTCTTTAGCTTAGTATTCTTAATATATGGGATTTTCCTGGATCTTTGAGCCTTTATATTATTACCTTAATCCCGCCGTTATATTATACTAAGCTCACTTGACTTAACCTATAAAGGTAATATAATACTACTAGCAAAGGACCTGTACTTATCCTTAGGAAGTAAAGGCAGAATACCGCTCCTGATATTCGGATTCTTCCGAACTTAAAGAAGGCAGAAAGACCTATATCCTCCAAGATCCAGTTAACCTTGGAGTCTGGCCCTTAACTAGAGCAAATGATATCCCTGTCCTCTATAACCTAGTTAATCTCGGAGTTTGGCCCTTGACTAGAATAGACGATAACCTAATAGTCGGTCCTCTACCGACTTAAAAGAAGAAAGATTCCTGCCCTCTATGACCCAGTTAACCTTGGAGTCTGGCCCTTAACTAGAGCAGACGGTACACTTTCCTTAATATTAACGAGAGCAAAAGAACTAGTACCCCCTTCCAAGAATCGGCGATCCTCCGGTTTAAAACAAGAGATATGCTAATCGGTTTCGGGTTCCCGATTTAAAACGGAAGAAACCCGGTAATCGGTTCTAGTTTACTGATTTAAAACAGAAGCAATTATCTCACGTTCGCCCTTTCCTCGTTCGCCCCTTCCTCGTTCGCCCCTTCCTCGTTCGCCTCTCCCTCGTTCGCCCCTCCCTCGTTCGCCTCTCGTACGGCCGCCCCTTATACGATATTACTCCTCTAATTCGGACGATTCGGATAATTCTGCCCCAGAGGCTTATATACGGCGTTCTCTTACCGGCAAGTTATCCTCTTCTAATAACGGAAGAACGGAAGAGTCTGGCTCTGCAGACGATTTGGGTTCTGCGAATAGTTCTATAGATAATTCTAGCTCTGTAGACAGTTCTATAGACGATTTCCTGGACGAGCTCGGCTCTCTAGACGGCTTCCTAGACGAGCTTGGTTCTCTGGACGGTTTCCTGGACGAGCTTGGTTCTGCGAATGGTTCTGGGGACGATTTGGACTCTGTAGATGATTTGGGCTCTATGAACGGTTCTGCGGACGGTTCTGTGGACGATTTTGGGTCTGAGGCTAGTTCTGAGGCCTCAGGTAGAGGTAGTGGCTATTAGTCAGACAGTGACTATTAAAAGCTGGCCGTTTTAGGGGTTTCGTTAAAACCCTATTTTCTTTATATACCTGAATGAGGGCATTCAGATTTGGTTTCCGGGGGGGTAATGTGACGGCACTGGCTGGGGGCCAAAGGGGGGTAGCTGTCACATGACTGGTTTTACCTAGCTAGCCGGCGTTTTAGTGATTTTAGCTAGTATTTCCCTTCTTTTATCCCCTTTCCTTCCCTCTCTCTCCTTCTTCTCTTTAGCTTAGTATTCTTAATATATGGGATTTTCCTGGATCTTTGAGCCTTTATACTATTACCTTAATCCCGCCGTTATATTATTACTTTTTTAGATAAATATTCGAATTTATATTAAAAATTCTTTCTTTCTTTTTACTAATTATCTTTTTATTAATTTCTAGCTTTACTTATAAGAGTTTTTTAAACTAGAAATACAAAATCAAGTTATCTCTATTAAATTTATTAGAGTTTAAAAAACAGGCTTTTGGTTACTTTATAAAAGAAGATTAAGGAAATATATAAAATAAAATAAATATTTATATTTATAAAGAATTCGGGATTATTATATATTTATTAATTAATTTAATTTATATAGCCAGATTTATTATTAAGTTTGCCTGCTATATTACTAGCTCTAATAGCTATTAGAACTATATTATAAAGGCTTTCTATAGTTATTAGAGAACTTTATTTATTATTTTGGCTTTATATAGCTATTTATTTATTTAACTAATATAATACGGCAGGCTATACTCGTTAAAAATTATATTGTTTTGGCGGTTTTAAGGTTTAGGTTATATAGTAAAGGCTATAGCCTTTTATATATAACTTGTAGAAATTATATAAGAGAGCTAGTTTTTCTATAGACTTAGAAAATAATTCTTTATAAGTATTTAATTAATTAAGCTTTTATATACTATATACTATTTATACTTTATTATTTATACTTTTAATTTATTATTTTACTATTAAGTTATATTTTATACTCTAGTATACTTTATATGGGTTTTTGTCTTATTATAATTTCCCTTTCATATATTTTATAATAAGTAATATAGGGAGAATAGAAACTTTATAATTAAGATAATACTTTTATAAAGTTCTAAGAAATATTTATAAGGCAAATTATTAGCTTAGTAAGTTAGAGAAGAAAAAAGGCTATTATAATACCTTAAGCCTAAGGCCAAAATATTAAAGATATATAAGTATTAATTTTAGTATCTTATATTAATTTCTAATATATCTAGTAACTTAGATATAAGTTAGCTATAAGATATAATTACTAGTATAGTATATAGAAATAATAGAAATAAAGGCTAATTATAAAAGAAAAAGAAATAGAGAAAATAAAATAAGAAATATTATACTAAAATAATATAAATTAGATCTTAGTTAGAAATAGACTTTAGTATTCGGAAATAAAGTTATATTATTAATTTATATATTATTTTTAGTTATAGTAAAGACCGGAATAAAGGTAATATTAGTTTTAGTAAAAAAGCTTATTTCTAAATCCGAAAAAGATATCTAAAAAAGAAAATATCCTTAATTTTAAATAAAATAATAAATAGAAATCAGAAATAAGAAATTATATAAATAAACTAGAGAAGCTTTTAGAGAAAGAAATAGATATTAAGTAGAGAAATAAAAGAGAATTTAGAAAAGTCAGAAAAATTAGCAAAATTATATTTATTAGTTTTATTATTACTTTTAATAATATTAATAGATATGCCTAGTTTAGTAAAATTAAGAGAAAATACTATAGGTATTAAGCTAAAGAAATAAGAAAGGGAATATAAGTAATAGAAATAAGACTAGAAAAGCTATTACTTTATTATTACTAATACCGAAACTCAAACCTTAACTATATCTATTATTATTAACCGGTTTTTCCCTAATTCCGATTCCTAAACTAAAAGATATATTTAAATAAGAAATTAGTTCTTTAGAAATCTTATTAGTAGAAGTCTCAGATACAGAAACTCTATAATTAATTATAAAAGAAATTATTGAGATTAATATAGCCGAAAATAAGTATATACTAGTACCGGGTTTAAACCTACTATATATAAGAGCTCCTAAAGTATTATAGTTTTAGGGAAGTAATATTTCTATATTTTTGAAATAGTATATAAATATATATAAGAACTATTATATTCCCGATAATACTAAAAAAGAAAGAATTATTTATTATATCTCTCTTATTTATAAGAATTAGATTAAGGCTATACTAGAATACTATATTAATAACCTAGAAAATTACTAGAAAACCAAGTTTTTTAAGGCCTTACTAAAGGAATTCCGAGAATATAACTAAGAAATACTCAAAATTAGCTATAACTTTCTTAATTAGATTATTATATAAGCCTAGAATAAAGAGACCTCTTTTAAGTCTTATATTAATATATTTAATAAAGTATTAAAGAAATTACTAAAAAGAAAAGAAATTAATGAAATTACTTAGTATTAAGAATTTATAAAAAAATTATTTATTCTAGTAAGAGATTATATTCTTAAAAATATAAACTTCGAGCCTATAAATGTTTCTATTTATAAATATAGTAAGATATATAAGAAGGTAGTAATATTCTATTAGTATAAAAAAAAGAAATACTATTTTAATATTACTAATAACCTAGATATATCTAGACTTAAATAAGAATATTTGAATATAATAGTTTATAATATAGTTTCTAAACCAGAAAATAATTATTCTTTACTAGTTCCTTCTATTATATTTCCTAAACCTATTACTAGTATAAATAAGAAAAGAATCTAGCTTATAGCTAATTATATGAAATCTACTAAAAGTAGTAAATCCAAGGAAAATAATATTAACTAGCTAGTAAAAAGTCTAGAAAAACTATCTATTACTACTATAACTTAAGAAGACCTATAGAAATAACTTAATATAGCTATTATTATAATTCGGGAAAATATTTATAGCCTGCTTATATAATCTAGCTAACTATAATAAGTATAATAGTATTAATAGCCTAGTAAATATAATTCGGGTTTTTGGGGAAAATATACTAGAATTTATAGTAAAGGTTATAAAAAATACTATAATAGCTATAGTAATTGAGCTAGAATAAATAAAGAATCTAAATAACTATATTCTAGAAAAAGTTAGTTTCAAATATAATTAGAAAATACTATTTAAGTTAATATAGCCTATAATATAAATCTAGAACTAAAAGAACGAATTTATTATAAGTATTATAATAGAAATAAAAATAATAATATTAATTTAGAATATATTTATATTTCTTAATTCTATTACTTATTAATAGAAAAGCTTATAAATTATAAATATATTTACTAATTTAATAGAAAATAATATAAAGGGCTATTTAAGCCTAGATAAGAAAGCATTTCCTTTTTCCTTACTAGTAAGTACTAATAGTTTAACTAAATTATTTCCTAAATCCGAGAAAAAGAATTTAATTATAATTTAAATACTTAATTCAAAAATATTTAGAGATTAATAAGAAATACCTAGTTTACTAGGCAAGAAAGAGAAAAGGAAACTAGCTAACCGGGATTTATATATAGAAGCAAGCAAGTTATACCTAAAGAATCTAAATAACTACTTTGCTTTAGAGGAAATTATATTGAAATTACTAATACTTTAGGTTCTGGAATTAATAAATAATACTAAGATTTGGCTATAAATAGTATTTCTATTAATATTATAATAGGTTCCTTATTAAAGAAAAAGAGAAAAGAGGTAAAAATAGCTAAGGAAGTTTTCCAAAAACAAGCTAGAATAGAAAAAAAGCTATTTTATATAAGAGGCCAGAAGAATACTATTTCGAGAAATAATAAATAAAAAAATAGCCTAGCTAAAAATATAAATATTAATACTTCCGGAAATAAATAGAATAAATTAGGAACCTAATATATTTTTAACTATAATAAATATAGGACTCCTAAAATTAATAATATTCTAATAAGATTATTAAGAAAAGCAATTATTCTATTTCTAAGAATTTAGAAAGAAATAAGAATACTTATTAATATTTTAAAAATACTAGATCTAGCTATTATATTTTAA
Source organism: Hyaloscypha bicolor E (assembly GCF_002865645.1). NCBI lineage: Eukaryota > Fungi > Ascomycota > Leotiomycetes > Helotiales > Hyaloscyphaceae > Hyaloscypha > Hyaloscypha bicolor. The sequence goes on along the minus strand of NW_020194685.1, from coordinate 113,217 downwards.
AACTAATAGATTAAGGATAATACTTCCTATCTTATTATCTTATAAATAGGAAATACTATTATATTAAGTATAGTTAGATATATTAGGAAATCTATAAAACTAGTAACTATAGCTTATATAATAAATAGAATATTTAAGGAATTAGAAATACTAGCTTAAGTACCTAATACTAATAGAATTATTTAATTTAAAGGTAATAGTATTAATATTCGAATATTACTAGCTTATAAATATATTATATAATTTCTATATCTCTAATTCGTATTTTAAGAATCTTAAGGAAGTATTAAATATAAAGAAATAATTAATACTAGAACTAAAGTTAATATTTTCTTTAAAAAGATCTCTAGAAGTATTAGTAAAGTAATATATAATACTATAGATTATTAAATATCTATTATTACTAGAGTAGAATTTGGATTTATAAGAATAATAAAGCTTAGAACTAAGGTTATAAATAAAGTAGAATATAAGAATATATTTTTCTTAATTAAAAAAGTTTTAAAGATTTTATTTAGTTAATTATTCTTAGTAAAAATAAAAATAAATATTATATATAAGAATAATAGTTTATAGAATAAAAGATTTACTAATTCTAAAAATAACTAGAATACTTATACTATTATAATTATTTTACTTTTAAAGAATACCAGGAAATAAAAGAAAATAATAGTTTAAAAGTATTAAGTTTCTAGAATTAAGGAATTAAGTAATATAAAATAGAAAACTAAAAGTAAAAAGAAAAAATAGAGCCTGGTATTATAACTAGTAGTAATATTAGAAGAAATAGAAAAGTATTAGAATTTCCTATAAATTCTTTTATTTTGGATTTAGAAGTTTAGGAAATTAATAATATTTTTAGAGAAACTAAAGTAGAAAAGACTCTAATTAGAATATTATTAAGAGTAGTTCCGGATTTAATAAAAAAAGAAGTAAAAGAAATATTAAGTAAAGATATTTCTAAAAAAAGAAATAAAATAGTATTTCCTAATAATAAAGAAATATATTTCCGAAACTAAGAAATATAAAACCTAAGACTAGATAGAATTCTGGAATATATAGGAACTTAAGGAAAATATATTAAAATACTAGATAAAAAGATATTTTTTATATCTAACTAGGAAGAAGCTAAATAGAAAGGTTATAAATTCCGGAGATTAGATAAAAAAAAGTACTAGAAAAAATAGCTATAGCTTTTAAAAAAAAGATAATAATTAAAATTTATTTCTAGTTACGAAAACATATAAAATAAAGAATAAGAAGATTTAACTAGTAAATACTAATAATAGAACTAGAGAAGGCCCTAGTAAATATCCGAACTAGTTTAAGAAATCTAAAGCTAGAGAATATTTATAAAAGTATATTAGGAAATATAAAAATTACCTTTTATTAAGAATATTAGCTATTTTAAGAGATTTATAACTTATTTTAAAATGCCTTAAATAATTAGATATTAGTAACTGGCTCTAGGAAAAAGAACTAGCTATATTCCGAGAATTAATAATTAATTAAGAAAGTATAATTATATTTAATTAGAAAGAAATAGGAAAAGTTTATAAAAATATTAGTTTACTTATTCTAATTAAGACTATTAAATATAAGGCCTAATAAGAGAAGAATTTCCTATATTCTAAAGCTCTAATACTAGTAATAGTAAAAATACTATTAGAATACTTAGATTATAGAGTTTTTAAGAAATATAATAAACCTTACTAAAATCTATAGTTCTTAATTACAAAAAAGATTACTAGAACTTATAAACTAATTAATATTACTATAAAGATGAATTTAGTAATCCTATAAAATACTAACCTATTCCCGTTTACTAATAAGATCTTAAAGGAATTTACTAGATATATTTATATTTCTTTAATTAATTTCTTTTCCGGATATAATTAACTTATATTAGATACTTATAATAGAGATTTAACTATATTTATAATATTTCTAGAACTATTAAAAATAATTATATTATCTCAGAGAGCTACTAATTCTATTATATAGTTTATATAAATTATTATATAAGGTATTTATTAGTAAGTAATAAGATAATAGAATGAATTAGTGAGTTATAAAACTATAGTATTAAATTTAGTATAGAACTAATCTCTGTTCCTTCTATAAGGTCCAGAGAAGCCCCCTCTAAATAGAAGACCCTAATAATATATATATAATTAGTAATTTATAAGCCTAATACTTATAATATAAATAGTAATTAGTTATAAAATTAAAGGGCCTCTAATTTCCCTAATTAATACCTGTAATATCCGAGGTTCGTTATATACTCTTAAGTTATATATAACCCTATATATATTATAACTATATCTCTTTTCTAGAATCTTATTCCTAAGATCCATTAATTTATCCTAGTAAATATTTAATTAATTATTTATTTAATTGAAGTAAACTTCTAGTATCTTAGGAGGTGGTTTTACTAATATAATCTGGATAATAGATATAAAAATCATCTAATTAGATTAGAGCTAAGTAAGTAAGAAGAAAGGATAATTATATCCCAGATATAGGAACTAGCTAGTAATTGCAATTTTATTTGGGATCTGAGTATTCTAATTAGCTTAATTCAAAGTACTAAGATACTATTCTATAAAATTAATACTACTTATTAGATCTCGTATTAGAATAATCTAAATAGCTATATAGAAAGAATTTAATAAATATTTATATAAGAAACCTATATAAATATTTCTGAGATCCTAGAAATTATTTATAGGCTTCTAAGAATATATATTAATTAGTTATACTAGTTTCTAATTAGGACTAGTACGAAAACTAGTAATTAATCTAGGTAGTTCTCTATTTTTATAAAAGAACCTCTTTATATTACTATATATTTTCTTTCTTTCTAATAATTATATATATAATAACTTTTTTTATTATTACTTTCTAGCCTTTTTTTCTACTTTTCTCTAAGCCTTCTTTAATTATTTTTAATTAATTTTATAATATTTTCTTCTAACTTTATTATTTACCTATATAATAATAAATATAAAAGTAATCTTATAGCCTCTTTTCCTATTACTAATAAATACTTGAAATATTTCAAGTATTTACTTATTAATTTCTTTATCTTATATATTATAGTACTTAGTAAGAAGAATTATAACTATTATAATAAGAGTTCTAAGTCTTATATATTAGTAAGTTCTTTAGCTTTAATATTTATTAAAGCTAATATAATTTCAGATTTCTTATTACTTATTAGAGGCTTACTAGTTCTGGGAAGATACTATTATAATCTTTAAGAAATTTCTTAAAATATATCCTAAATAATATTATACTAATAAGAATAATACTATTAATTAGGTTTTTAAAGACTAGAAGAATACTAATAAGCTTTGGAATTCTTTTTCTTATCTTAATAAAATAGATAATAATACTACTTGGGTTAGTATTCTAAAAATAAGTTTTTTCTAATATACTTAGGTACTTACTAATTTCTTAAAGAAATACTATAATATCTATCTTTAAGGTATTAATCTTATTACTAAGCTTATTACCGAAATTACTAAATAGTTTATTACTAGTACTTTAAATACTAATAATATAATACTTATAATTATTCGAGACCTGACTTTAGAAGTTCGGGCCTTTTATAAAATATATATAACTATTATAAGTTCCTTACTTGCTTTTCTTAATATTCTTAATACTAATATTATTATAATATAATTATATCTTATTAAGAAATAAGCAAATTCCGGAAAGTATTAGCTAATTTTTTACTAAGTCCTAAATAGGGCCGGTATTTAGTATTCTTGCTTTAGGAATTAGAAATTTATAGAAATTAGAGTTTATTTATTTGAGATACCTATAACTAGTTTACCTATAATAAATTTTTCTTAATTCTAAACCTTTTTCTAATAATTTAAATATAATTCTTATAAGCCTTAATAAAATCCTGGAAAACCTTTATAGGTAAAAAACCCAGGAAAAAAGTATTTCTATTACTATTTCGGGTCTTTTCTTAGCTATTTAGGTTCTCTCTTTCTTTTAAATAGTCTTTTTCTTAATAGTCCAGAATTCTTTTTAATTTTAAGAAATTATTAAAAGGTAGTTTTAGATTCTAAACTATAATTTTAATTATATGATTTTAGAAGTTCCTTAGAATTTTTAAGGTTAAGAAAAGTAAATAATTAGATATTATAATTTTTAGGCCAGGCTTTTTATTTAATTAAATACTATTACTTCTTATTTCTATTATTTTATTAGTAATTAATAATAGCTTCTATTTTTTATTTTTATTTTTTATTATTATTTACTAATTCCGGAAGTTCTCTAGAGAAATATAAATATAGCTCCTAACTCTTTTTTATTATATATTCTTTAAGAAAGAAAATATAAAAAGTTAAATATAAATAATTATATATATTTAATAGTTTTAACTTATATACTAAATTACTAATATATTTAAGAATCCTAAATAGACTTATAAATTTTGGTTTAAGCTTTCCTGCCTTAAGTTTAATATTTCTTATTAATAGTATTATCTAAACTTCTTTAAAATAGTATTTAGCTAACTAGTACTTACTATAGTAGGTTTCCTAATTATTTTATATATAATATTATAAATCCTTAAGCTTTCTCTGCTTTATTTTAAGAATTTCTAGTTTTTTATATATAACTAGTACTTTTTCTATAATTCTATTCTCAGGATTCTATAAAAGTTAAGAATAGTATCCGTAATATATATAGAAAGATATATCTTATAAAACCTAATATTTTAAGTTATTATATATAAATTCCATAAAAAATAACTTTTTAAACTAGTTATTTTTTTTAGGTATTATAATAATATCTCAGATAGTATTTTAGGGCCTGGTTTTGCCTTTTTATCTAACTATTTATCTAAGAATAATAAGCTATATTCAAATACTATTTATATATTAAGTAGAAGCAAAAAGCGGACTAGAACTAGCTAGTAAATACTATTTCTTAATCGGAAATAATTCTATTAGGGGAGCTAAAGATTAAGAAAACATATTCTTATATAATCTTAGTAAGCTCTAGAGAATTAATAGTCTTATAATATATAATATATCTCGCTATTTTAAAGTACTAGTTAATAACTATAAGAATTATATTAAAATTGGGACCTCTTATCGGGTTCTTATATAATGGTAGACCTATAATAAAATCTATAAAGATCTTACTCTAGGGTCTTTCAGGCTATAGTAAATTATTAAATAAACTATATAATAAATGCCTTTTTATCTTAATTCTCTAGTAAATATTATATTCTTAATAATAATTATAAATATCTTTTTCTATATTCTTCTAATACTAGAACTTTCTAAAGAGCTTGAGAGTTTTCTTTACTTTATAGTATCTAGTTATTAGGTTATTATAATAAAGCTTTATAACTTCTTAATATAAAGCGGAATTATTAGGTATAATAATTCTTAAATAATACCTAAATAAGTCCGAATTATTTTTCCAGATTTCTTTTCTCTTAGTATTTTTCTTACTAAGCCTCTATTTTATAATATTCTAATATTAAGAATTATTTCTCTAAGCTACCTAGATAATATCCAGAAGGAATTTAGATAGAAGGGCTAGTATTATAGCTCTTTTAGTAGCTATATATATCTATATATAGGGAATTAGGTATTTATAACTATCTAATTCAAAAACTCGAGAAACTGAAAAGTCTTTAGTTCTATTAAATAATATAGTTATAGATATCTCTATTATTTTAGCTATAGTAATAGAGCCTTTAAGGTATTTCCCTATATTTTGCTTTTTAACTAATTCTATAATTAAGAGATTTATAAAATAATTTATTTACTTGTCTTATAGTAAATATTTCTTCTTAGCTACTATAGATATGGCAAGTATTAAATAATACCTATTTTAAAAAAAGAGCTTTTTAGATATTTATAAGAACTTCTAAATTATAATTATAAAAGCTTCTTTTAGCTTATTCTAAAAGGTCAGAAGCCAAATTATATTAATAAAATCTTCTTTATAATTAGGTTTTTTACTAGGTCCGTTTATTAGGTTTAAGGCGCCTCTATAATAAATAATATTAAAATTATATATTATAAGATATATTATCTAATATATTTAATAGTTTTCTAAATACTTTATTTCTATAAAATATTAGAGATTATTATAGTCTATAATAACCTTAATTATAAACCTGGATCTTTTAAGGTAATAGTACTAATACTTAAAGGCTTTAATAATTATAAATAGCTCTTTATTATAGATATTATAGTTATATTTGGCTCCGGAAAGTTTCCGGGACCAGAATACTACTAGATACTAGTATTTTTTTGGGCTATTACTAGAATTAACTTATTATAAAATAGTACTAGTAATTATAAATTTTAATATATTAGTTTTAATATAAATCTTCTTAAAAAGATTAAAATAAACTAGAATAGATATTATAGTAAAAGCTTTTTTTAAAGTTTTAAAGCTTTTAGCTACTTTATTTATTTATATAAAGGAACCGGATTTCCGGCCCTTTTCTATTTCTTTTAAGAGATCTATTAAGCCTATAGTTACCTGAAAGTAATAATAGATAAACCTATAGTAGAAATTAGTAAATCTAAGAAATACTTAAATATTATAGAATAATTCTGGTTCTGGCTATTTAATAATATTATAGACTTATTTAGGATTTATATAAATACTTTTTATTCTAATAAGAAAGCCCAAAAATTTGACTTCCTTAATATTAAACTTATATTTATTAAGTTTATAAAACAGGTTATTTTTATATAGCCTAGTAAGTATATAGTAAATATAATTATAGTATTTATTCTTATTTCGGGAATAAATAAGGATATTATCTAAATAAATAATTATGAAATAATTTAGGAGCCCTATAAGTATAATATTAATATATACTTGAAATATAACTAGTATATTAGCTAGCTTAAAAGGTATTATAAGATATTTAAAATAGCTATAATAAGTCCTAAAAGCCGTCTTTTACTTATATTCTTTATGAATTCTTACCCAATAATATATATTCTTAAGATCTAGTTTTATAAAGATCTTAGCTTCTCGGAACTAGTTAAGGGTTTTATTAATAAGAGAAAGTAAATATTAATTCTTGATTATAACTTAGTTAAGTCTATAATAATTAATATAAAGGTATAGCTCTTTATTCTTCTTAGAAACAAAAAGAATAAGTACTTTTACTAGGCTTTTACTAGGCCTTATCTAATATTTATAAAGTATATCCTGTAAATATAAATATAATACTTCTAATTAGGTCTCTAATAGATTATATAAAGGCCTATATAGGACCGTATTATCTATATTAATAAAGTATTTAATATTACTAAGATTAGGAAGTTCCGAAGCTTTATTAGAGTTAAAAACCTCTAAGAAGTCTTTATATTTATTATTTCGGAAATAGATAGGTATTTCTAAGGCTTCTTTTCGAAGGATATTAATTTGCTATATTAAAAACTCCTATTTAGTATTACTAGAATTATATAATAAAGTAGAAATCTAGTAATTATTACAAATATATAAAGCCTATTATTTAGGATAGTTATATTTGCCTTTAGTTAAAATAAGACTTGAGGTATTAGCTTAGAATACCTGTTAAGCTTCTTATTAAATTCTTTTAGTATTAGGATCTTAATATTATTAGATTATATAGGTATATATATCTATTATTTCTTAATATAGTCTATATATTATATAAGAGTTACTTTATAAAATTCTATACTAAAGACAAGGCTATAAGAACTAATATTCTTATATTTATAGAACCGGAGCTTAAAAGAATATATTTTGCTATAATTATTTATAATAAATATCTTAAGATTATAGGCTTAATAAATCTTAAATTAGTTCTTATAAAAAATTATAAATTCTTAGTTATATTTAGCTAAGATAATAAAGTCTTGGCTTTAAGCTCAATTATTATTAAGGAAGTTATAATCTAATCCGGTATTACTAAGTCTATTATATATCTCTGAGATATTTACTTCTGGCTATATTAATCTTACTTAAATAGTTATATAAAATAATATACCTTTTTTATTATAGCTAAAATTATTAATATTCAAGATTTAGCCTTTTCTTTTCTTTATTTCTTAGAAGAATTTTCTCTAAAGTACTTCTTTATAGTTATAGTATTAACTTGCTTCTATAGACGCCTTAATTCTTTTATAGTTTTGGCCTTATTAGGGTTCTGCCGAGCTTATTTAGTATATTTAAAATACTTTATACTTTCTGAGAAATATTCTTTCTATTTATAAGTTTAATAAACTATACCTAAAATAGAACTAGTACTTTATTAAGGCCTTAAAGAAGCTAAAGTACTATCTAAGGATTTCTTATATAATCTTTAGAACTTATTCTTTCTTTTTTAATAGCCTTATAAATTAGAATTTACTAAGTTAGAGTTTTTGGAGATAAAGTTATTTTTACTAGATTCCTTTATCTTTACTTTTCTTAATTTAGAATAAGTAGTATACTCTACTTTCTAAGCTTTCTTAAGCTATTCGGAAATAAATATTGCCTTATTTCCTAAGAAAATAGATATAAATATCTAATAAGTCTTATAGTTAGATAAAGTAGTATTAAGAGTCCGGATCTGGTTCTTTTTAGGATATAGGTTCTAGTTAATTTCGAGACTAATTATTCGAGTATATAATTCGGTAACTATCTTGCCGTTTTTTTTAATAAAGATCTCGGAGTTTCTTAAAGGTATCTTATTAATAGGTTTGAGATATTTAAAGTATATTAGCTAAATAGGCTTTAAATTACTTCTAATAAACCTTATATAATAGTAGGCTTTACTTTATTATAGCCTTTTAAGTATTATAAGGTTTATTTCTAAGAGTACTTATAATAGAGTTAATTCTAGAAGAATATTTATTATAAGTTTAAAATTAGGTCCTAAAGACTACTTTTTAGGAGAATATAAATATTCTTTATTTCTTAAGGAACTTTCTATAATATAAGTCAGATATCCGGACCTTAAGAAGCTTTTCTCAATCTAAATATATCTTTAGAATATTATATAATAGCTCCTAATAAATAGTATTAAGATTACTTTTAAAGCTTATTATATTAGGAAAAGGGGTAAGTTCTAATCCTATTTCAGGAAGTTCCCTAGTAAGAATTACTAAGAAAGATAGAATAGACTTATAAATAGAGTTTCTATAAAATATAGTAAATCATAAGATATTTCTAAGAGTATTCTTATATTACTCTAACTATAGGATATATTAGTTAATTATATTTACTAATTCTTGCTTTTATTAGAGTACTTTGACTTTAGTATATAAGCCCTATTCCGTAGCTTGGGCAGTAGTAACTCGGATATTAATCTTAGTATCTTAATTATTACCGGGATTATTTCCGTTATTATTACTAGCTCTCGGAGGCTTCTGAGGGGCCCTATTAAAAGTATTAAATAAGCCTTTATTATTACCCGTATTAGGGTTAATCTGGTTGACTTCCTCTATAGGAATAGCTTTAGTAAGAGGTTATATATTTTATAGATTTCGAGATATAATTACTTATTAAACTATCTTCTTTAAGAATAGAGAGATTAGCTTATAAGGTATTTATTAGTAGGTAATAAGATAATAAAATAAATTAGTAAGTTATGAAACTATAATATTAAATTTAGTATAGAACTAATCTCTATCTCTCCTGTAAGGTTTAGGGAAGCCCCCTTTAAATAGGAGGCCCCGATAACATATATATAATTAGTAATTTATAAGCCTAATACTTATAATATAAATAGTAGTTAGTTATAAAGTCAAAGGGCCTCTAATTTCCCTAATTAATACCCGCGATATCCGAGGTTCATTATATGCTCTTAAGTCACGTGCGACCTTATATATATTACATATTATAACTATTCTAGAGAATTCGTTTCCTAAAATTACTATATTATTTATTAATAATATTAGAATCAAGAAACTTTATATAAACTATAATAAATAGCTTATTTTATCTGGAATTTAGTATTTTATATTTAAATATTTTTAAAACCTAAATATAACCTTAAATAAAGTTAAATAAGCTAGAGCTAGTATTAGAGAAAAATTATAGTTCTATTATAATAGTATAATTATTATTAGCTTTATTTATAAAATACTTAAAAGAAGTCTTTTAAGTTCAGGAATTATTAAGATCTTAAGATAGAAATATTATAATAATATAACTAAAAGTAAGGCATTTATTAGAATTATTATTTATTATTATATTTAAATTAAAGGCTTTATAATTATTATTAAATCTATTTACTACTTAATAAGAAAAGATATAATATAAAACTAGAATAATAAATAAGTATTAGCTATATGAATTCTTTAAGAAAAGCTTATTACTACTTTAATACTCTATAAGTTATATTATAATTTATTAGAAGATTAGGAAATAATTATATTAGTAATAAATACTAGCCTAGATAAATAAAGTAGAACTCTTAGTTAATATAATAATAAAAAGAAAAAGATAGTTATATAATATAAATCTGGAATCTGAAATAATACTAAATAAAGATATAATATTACTAAAAGAGAATATTAAGAACTAGTAAAGTATTTATAAAAAGTATAATTCTGGCTATATAAAGTTTACTTTATCCTTAAACTAGATACTAATATACTTGTTATATAGCTAAGTAAAGTAGATATAGATCTTCCTAGAGCTCTAGTTATTTACTAGCTAGTATAAATTTAACTATTTGACTTTAAAGTCAAATATATTAAAGAAATCAAGTATATTACTACTAATAAATTATTAAGATATTTATAATAAGAAAGTAATACTAAAGATAATAAGAATATTAATAAATAATTAGTAATAGAGCTTAATACTATTAGAATAATACTTATTAGACGGAAAGTTTAGTTAAAGAAAGTAGTTCCGGTTTAGTTATATAATATTATTTTAAGAAATTAGATTCCCAAAATCTTTACTAGATATTTAGATAATAGTATCTAATTACTAGAAATTAATAATTAAAGCCTTATTATATCTAGAAACAAATTAGTAATATTAAAAAATAATTATATTCGGAAATTATATAATAAAGACTATAATCTTTTATATATAATCTCTAGTAAAATAGTAAATAATAATACTAATTCCTATACTTTATTTAATAACCTAACTATTTTACTAGATTTCTTAGATAATAGCTATTCTAAATAATACTAAAGTATTATATAATACTTTATATTACTTTCTAGACTAGAAGAAATATCTAAAGCCGAGTTTTAAAAGTTAAGTAAAGAAGCTTTAAATTATAGTATAAGAAATTAATTACTATAAAGAGTTATATCTAAAATATACTTGCCTTAACTTATTATTAATAACTAAGAATAAAGAGAAATTATTATTAAAGAGCTATATAATAAGATGAGATATACTAGAAAAGAAAATACTTTTTATTTAGTAACTAGCTATTATTACTAGAAAGATTATTATAACTATATATAGAAATATATTAGTACTTTTAAAGTCTATTAGTATAAGAGTAAAGAAGATAAGAAGAAGTTCTATATCTAATAAAAGCTATACTTCTTTTCTATTATCTTAAAATTAATATTATTAAGCTACTAGACTATAAAAAATATAACTTATTAGTTATTATTAGAGATAATTTCTCAGAATAAATTAAAGCTAGACTTTTAAAGAACTTAATTAGTAAGAAGATTACCAAGTTTATTTGAGAAGAAATTATTTATAGGTATAGTTTATTTAGCTAGCTTAAGATAAATAGCAGATCGGAATTTAAAGAAGTAGTAATTTAGAAACTTAATAAGCTAGAAATTAATAGAATTATTATTTTGGCCTATAATTTCAAGGGAAATAATATAATTAAAAGAGGATATTAATTAATTATTTAAGTACTTATTATACTTATAATAGGTAAAAAGAAGCCTTAGATAGATTTACTATTATATATTCTATTTACTAATTGAATTATTATATATAAACTAACTAAATTTATTTCTTTTTATATAATCTATAATAAAGAAGCTATATTACTTATAGAAATATACTTTCTAATCTAGAAAATACTTAAATAAAATAAAGTCTATAATAGAGAAATATTTCTAAAGATATATATAAAATAAATATAAATAAGAAATAAAGATATTAAAGAAGCTAAAATAAAAAAGAATAAATAATACTAAGAAGAAAAGAAGTAATTTAATACTATTTACTAGATTTATTTAAAGCCTATTTCTAAAAAGAATCTAGTTCTTATATATAATATTAAATTAATAAATTAAAATAAGTCAAGAAATATAAAGCTATTATATTACTAGCTTAGCCTATATAAAATAAGATATATAGATTAACTAAAAGAATACTATATACTAGAAGAACTTAATAATATTATATTCTAAAAAATATATACTAGGAATTAACTTAAATAATTTATTAAAAGAAATAAATTCTAGTATTTCTCTAAAAATAAAGTTAATAATAAGTATATATCTATAAATAAATATTTTAAAATAAATATAAAACTAGAAAAGAAAGTAGTTATAGAATGCTATAAGTAAAATAATACTTAAGAAATTAAAAAAGCTACTAGTATTATTATATATATTCTAGAGTTACTAGAATTAGAAAGAATAAAATATATCTCTTTTATAAAGAACTAGGAGAAAGTATCTAATAATAGAAGCTTTTCTTAACCTGAAATAAAGCTTATTATTTTTAATTCTTTATATATTTTTTAAATTTTCTTTCTAACTATTATTTATAATTTTTGGAGAATATTATTATTAGACTATTATTCTGGAAATTAGATAAACTTTACTATTACTTATTTCTTATTATTATCTAATTATTATTACTAAATAGTATTCTTAATATATGAAATTCTATTATTAGATCTTAGGAATTAAATATAAAGTATTTCTTTTAGTATAAAAATAAATAGGAAATTAAAAGGTTATTTTATAGATTCTTAATTCCGAACTATAATAATAAATAGTAATTATATTTGGAATTAGGAAAAGAAGAAAAAAAGGAAAAGGGCCTTTTATATATATCTTACTAAAATAAAAACCTTTTAAAAGCTTTATTTGCCTTTTTAACTAGCTATTCTTGCGGCTTATACTAGTCTAAAGCTTAATTATAATATTTATAGATCTCGATTTTAACTTAAACTACTATTATAAGTTTCCTTATAATATCTAAATAAACTTCCTAATTAGAAGTTATATATAGATAAAATAGCTAAACTAGAAGCCGTATAAGAGGAAAAAGAAACCTTATTAAATCTAATAGTTATTTCTAAAAGTATTTACTAATATATAATTCTAGGAATTTTTGAAATATTAGATAAACTAGATCTGCCTATTTAAAGCCTATTATATACTAGAAAACCTATTTCTTTTTTAATATAACTATAACTACTTTTAAAACTTATACTAAAACTTAATTAGTATATTATATATTTCTATTTTTATATAAAGAGAACTTTTCTTATATAGAACTTATTTCCTAATTATAATACTATTTTATTACTAGGAATTATTTGCTTTTTTAAGAAACTAATATAATTTATTAGTTCTTATTATTAACCTATTTCTTACTATTAAATATTATCTAAATAATTCCTATATTCTTAATACTAATTTAGAATATCTAATCTTTCTATATTTTATATTAACTTTAATATTAATTATTTTAAACTTAATAATAGTATTATAAACTCTATTTATACTATTTTATAGTTCTTCTTTCTATATATTCTAATATCTTTAGTATTACTTTTATAAATATAAATATTACTTTAAAGTTCTAACTAACTAAATAGTTTTATATTATATAAAGTTAACTTTAATAAGTATTAAATAAATATAATTAGCTTTCGGAAAAGATATAGATTAGTTTTAAAAGAAGTAATATCTTATTCTGAATTACTTCTTAATTCTATTATTTTAACTTTTTTTTTATTAATATTTACTTTATATTTTCCTAATATTTTTAGTATACTTATATATCTTATCTTTTATATATTTCCTATATTATTTCCCTTCTTTTATATTATTTTTTGAGTTAATAGAAATATCTCTAAATAAATAGGAAATCGAGATATACTTATATTATAAAAATCTTATTATTTTCTTCTATATTTTAATATTTTAGATATTATTACTATATTTATATTTCTATTATATTATTTTTTTATTTCCCTATTATTACTATTTAGTTTAACTTGCCTTAATTATTTTCTTAATTATATTTCCTTAGGTATATATATTTATATTCTTTTCTATAATAAAAGCCTAATTCTATATTTTACTTTCTATAATTATTACTAATTTATAATTATATTACCTTAAATATACCTAATTATTATATCTATTTTCCCTATTATATATACTATTATTTTAGCTTTATTTTCTTACTAAAAAGAAAGAAAAACTCGAATATATATAATACTTTTATATAATTTAAAACTATTCTAATTTATTTTTTATTTTGAAATATACTTAAAAGAAATCTCCTATAACTTATTAAAAATAATAAAATGGCTAAAATATAGATTTCTTAAGCTAGTAAAATATAGTAACTAGTTCTTATAAGCTATAGTATTATTAAAAGCTTATAGATTAATAGTATTAAAGTTTAGAGTATTAAAGAAGCTTGGGTAATTATAGAAAGCTTACTAATACTAGAAAAAATAACTATAATTACCGAATTTAATACGAATATTCTAGATAAGCTAAGCGGTATATATAATAAGCTCTTAAAATAGAAAACATTTATTAGAGACAGAACTAGAATAGGATTAACTAAGGAAAAGCTAAAGAATTACTAAGCTAATAATAGGAAATTCAAGAATATTATTAAAGGCATTTCTAAAGATGAATAAGAAAAGCTTAATAAGATTAAGACTATAGTAAATAGTCTTAATACTAAGAATTAGAATAGAATTATACTATATAATAAAGCTTTTAGCTAATATATTAATAATATCTATAATAATCTTAGTAAAAATATTTATAAGAAGTTATACTTTCTCTTTAAGATAAAAGCTTTAGTATATAAAGCTATTTAGTTAATTCATAAAGCTATTTTAGAATATATTAAGAATAAGAGGTATTAGAATACTAGTATATTTACTAAATCAGATATTACTAAAATACTTAAGTATACTAAAGCTATTTCAGAATATAGAGAATTAGAGTTTAAGCTACTATTAGCTAATAATCTTAAGGCTAGATAATATATCTTTAATATTTCCGGAATCCTAATTAAGGGAGTTTATAGTAATAAGCCTTTTCCTGCTTTCCGAGATAAGCCTAAAGAATAGGCCCCTATTATAATTTTAGCTTTAACTTAACTAGATCTAGCTAAGAAAAATAGAGCTAATTTAATAGAGCCTAATAAGAAAACTACTAGTAAAGCTAGTAGAACTAGTATAACTAGATAAGAAGAATCTAGTAAGAATAGAAAATAAGCTAAGCCTAAGACTTCTAATAACTAGTAGAGATCTAAATACTAGACTAAGTATAAGATTAGTAAAATAAAGGAAAGTAAAGAGAAATCCTTTATTCTAAAGAAAAAGATACTATTTAGGAAGATTCCTATAGCTATATCCAGAACTAAGAAACAGAAAACTAAGAGTATTAAATCCGGAGAACTTAATAAAGGTATTTAGTATACTTGCTAAATAGAAGTTAATACTTATTTAGTAAGATAAATATATCTTTAAGAAAATATATAGTAGTATTTTGGGACTTATTTATAAGCGAGAATACTATAGGATTAATAATGAATTCCTTAAAGCTTCCTATATAATATATATTTAGTAACTTACTAATATTTTCTCTATTAATATATAAGAGATTAAGGATACTCTAAAGCTAGTTATTAAGATCTATAAAGTTACTAAAAGCAAGAAATATATTTCTATTATTTAGGTAAATAAGGAACTACGGGATTTTTTCTTTAAAAACCAGGAAATTAAGAAATATAAATATAAGTACTATATTTCTAATTAATTCTGCTCTAATCTATAGCTCTAATTTAATATTATAGTCTCTATTTCTGAGTCTAGTATTACTAATCTAGGTACTAATAGATATATTTATAAAAAGAATTACCTAAAATAAATTAAGAAGCTTAGTATTTAAGAGCTCTTAATAAAAGAAATAGAGATACTATAGTTTTATTTCTAAAAAGATAATATATTAATATATAGAGATCTTAGTAATAGCTACTTTATCTTAATCTCTTAACTTTTAATAGTAGATCTATTAATATAACTCGAATTTTATAAGATATTAAGTAAGTATCCTATTTATCTAATTACTTACTCTTAGCTAGCCCGATACTTTACTTCTGGAAATATTAATTATAATTAGTATAAAGGTAATACTAAAGATCTAGCTATTACTAAAGCTTTAAGAAGCAAATTCTACCTTAGTAAAGAATATTAGAATATTAGCTATATTTTTCTTATGGACTATAAGAAGGCCGCTACCTTTAGTAAGAAGTTCTTTAAAGACATTAATTATTCCTCTATTTCTAATAAATTTGAGCCAGAAATAGCTAAGAAATTAGGCAAGTATTTACTAAAAATAATAAAAGAAAAAACTCCGAGTATAGTCTATTTAACTAGATAAATAAATATCTTTAGCTAGATAATCTATAAGTCTGGAATTATAGGAAAGTATTAATTCTTGAATAATATATAAGTTAAATAATAACTTAATAATAATTTACTACTTAATAGGCCTTTTACTATAATTCTAATAAGTCTAGTTACTATTAAGAATAGAATATGCGAAAATAAAGTCTTTTATAAGGTTATTAAAGCCTCTTATCTAGAGCTTTCTCCTTTTATTAAAGATTAATTTAAGAATACTATAAATAATACAAAATTCGAAAAAGCTATTTATTTAAAGTATATTAGTATGATTTATAATATGATTTACTATAATAAGCCTCCTTAATACCCTATAATAAAGGCGGAAATTAAGTAATAATTAAAGGCAGATACTAATTAATATAAAGAACTATATTGGACTTAGTATAAGAATATGGCTAAGCGGATTCGGATTACTTTTAAGCAAGTTCAGGAATATGAAATAAGACTATTTAAGGGTAATAAGTCTTATTTTAGGTATATAGAGAAGAAATTAGATTAATTAATAAAAGAGGATCCTAAATATTTTATTATTTCGAACTCTAAATAGGATTTTTCTATTATTTTTAGTATTTAGAGAATAAGTATAAATAAATAGGGGGTCGGATATAGTATAGCAGGCTATATTTATTAAAAATTATATTATTTTAGCGGTTTTGAGATTTAAATTATATAATAAAGACTATGGCCTTTTATATATAACTTGCGGAAATTATATAAGAGAGCTAGTTTTTCTATAGACTTAGAGAATAATTCTTTATAAATATTTAATTAATTAAGCTTTTATATACTATATACTATTTATACTTTACTATTTATGCTTTTAATTTATTATTTTACTATTAAGTTACGTTTTGTATTCTAGTATACTTTATGTGGGTTTTTGTCTTATTATAGTTTCCCTCTCATACTAATTACTAGAAGCCTTACTCCTAAATCTTTATATAATAGGGAAATCTAGTAGTTTTCTTTTTTAAATCAAATTTAGAAAAACCCAAATAATTCCTAGTATTAACTAGTTAAGTTAATACTCTGGTTTCTATATATAATTTCGGGTACTTCTTATTACTAGCTTTTATATATTCCAAACTTTTATTAAGGTATTAGCTTTATAAGTAATTTCGAATAAAGTCTATTTCTAGCTTTATATATATATATATAATCTCTAGTTAGTAAAGATAAGAAAGAGAGAATTCTAATATTATAAGCCAGGCCTTTATATAAAGAAAACTAGTAGTTCGATTAACTAAATAGAATTCTCTAAAGAGAAAAGAAAAAGAAAAATAAGAGAAATAGAACTATATTCTTTAAGGTATCCGAACTCTCTAAGTAATATATAGTTCTTCTATTAACTCAAGGAGGCATATTATATAACCTAGTATAGGCTTCTAGCCAAGTATATAAATCGGGTCTCGACTTGTTATAATAATATACTAATTTAATTAAGTAAAGCTCTTATTCTAATATTATTTTCTTATTTAAATAATTAAGAAAAAAGCTTATTAAAATAATTCTAAAGCAAGATTCTTATTTAATAAGGCTAGCTACTTATATATTATAATTATATATATATTAATTAAGATAATTTTTAATTTTTAATTTTTCGCGTACTAATTATAATATATTATAGACTTTAAAGCTACTAAGAAATAAAGAAGAGAGTTCTAATACTTATTCGATTATTAAGGTCTATACTCTTCGAGGTAAAGAACCTATAAAAATTATAATTAGAGATTATTATAAAGAGAAGAGTAGCTAAATAATTAGTGAAGTATACTCGATGCAACCCTCCGCCGTTTTGCCATTTGAATGGCTAGTATCGACCGCGGGAAAGTTAGAAACGTTGGCAAAGTAAGCTTGATTGGCCGAATATATATCCGTATAGTAAATTGTACTAATACATGGGGCTGTCCGGTCTCTACCAACTCGACGGCTTGCCGATTATCATTAACAATGCTTCGACTATTAGCTATTGTAAGCATATAGAGAGACTTTTGGAGATTTCTGGCAACATTATTCAGAACTCCAACTCGACGTCCATGCCCTCTACTTATTTGAATAGTGTAACAGTGGTATTGCTATACATACTTGATTTAAGCCTTGAAGCCCCTCTATTGCAATAACTTAATAGATATGAAGAGAGCTACTCGGAGATACCTTGGTCCGCTCTAAATCTAAGCCCTTTTATTGAAAGTATACGGGTAGAGTTCTTAGTAGATTGCGTTCTAGCGTAGGTGAGAAATACCCTTGGGATCAGGGTAGGGAATAGTGTGACCTCAGTCCAGTGCCACCGCGGTGCCACTGCAGTGGTGCGGTCTAGTGTAGCTATAGTCTAATTTAGCGGAAGATATACTGCACCGCAGTGGGTGTGGTCCAACCGCTGTTTAAGGGGTAGTCTCGCTTAAAATTACCTAAGGATGTCAAGGACTTATAGTAAATAGAAAATACTTAAACCTCAATATAATTAAATAACTCTTTTATTATTGGAAAGGGTAAATCTAGGGCTTTTAAATGAATTAATAATCTTAATTATAGGTGTGCTAATTATGGAAATATATTTGTGCGCTTAACCGGGAATTCTTGAAGCTATTTACCGAGTTCTCGCTCCGGCTCCGGAAGAGAAACTTTCTCCAACTCCAGCCTCTCTTGAACTCAGCCCAATCAAAACGCGTCCTGTTAATTAACCACTACGAAACGATGCCTCCAAAGGCTCAATCGAGACTCCCAAAGGATGGGAAGCCGAGTCAGAGCAGTTAGAGAAAATTATTGGTATTGAAGCTGGTGTAATCGGGTAAAGTCACGTGTAAACTAGTCAAACTGCAGTTTAAACCGCGGTTTTGAGAATATAACTCGTGGTTTAGTTTAGTGGAGAGATGCCTCAGTTTAGTGTACTTAAATCGCACCGCAGTTTGATAATAGAAATCTGCACTGTAGTCTGAAACCGCAGTTTGCACTATACCCTACCCTGCTTGGGATGAGATACTATCCAGTCTTGATGCTGAGTGTTGTTTGGAAAAATCACGATGTGAAGTATTTGACAACGACAAGCAGCACGGATTACTGAATCAATAGCAATTTGGCTTTGCTTTTCAATCACATGGGATATCTTTTGATTGGTCACTACATAATATTGTAACTAGACAGAGCGCTAGTTCTGGGAGTTCTAAAGCTTATTTCTCTACTAATATTAGGACCTTAATAGGCTAGGGGCACCCCGTTCGGCGCCTTCGGCGCCTTACGGCGTGTGGGGCACAACTGTATATAAAGCACATCTATATTTAAAGTATATTCTCTACTAATACTAGGAGCTTAGGAGGCCAGGGGCACGACGTTCGACGCCTTCGGCGCCTCACAGGAGCGTATATACACATATCCCTTCGTCCGGTGAGACATAGTCCATGCTAGTAAGGGGGCCCGGCTCAGGACGAAAAGGCGATGGATGACTAATAAGTTTTTAAGCAAAGGTACGACTTTACAGTCTGAGCCAGGCCCCCTTGTTAGCGTGGACTATGTCTCGCCGGATGAAGGGATAGGAAGCGTATGTATATCCTTGAGGATATACTTCCTAAGCGATTACAAGTAAGGGACAGAGGGACGTGCGTCTTGCCCACCTTTTGTACGCGTGCCGGGTGCTAAAGAATAGCCGAAAAAGAAAGCCTTACTTTATGATAAAATTATAAAATTAGCTTGCGAAATGCGGGGGAAGGGGGCTAGAAGGGAATTTAATTCTCAATGGCATAAGCACCCGTTCTAGGGTTTACCCAGAGAGGATGCTTATGCATTCTAATCAGAGTTGGCCTCCTGTTATTTCCCCTTTGGGCGTACACCCATGTTTTAGGAATGCTACGCGAGCAAAACAGGGGTGTTGCAGGGGTTGGCAGGGGCACACTGATTTTCTTTCCAATCATTTGAGATAGGACGTGGTTTCAAGGTGGACTTGAGTGGAAGACTTGCAAGCTTTTTTTCGATTTGGAACATCGTATCGTTGGAATGGAGTCTAGGAAACATCTGGGTTAGGGGTCTGACTACAGTCACAGGAGTACAAAGATCGTGTGGTAATACACGCCTCAGCTGTTGACACGGAAGGGGTTCATGGTATCTAGCTGTGCTATTTGTGGAATTCGGAATCAATCAACCTCCTTGTGGTCTCGTTTTCTTCCGCGCTGTAACGGCAATTTCCCCTCTGGCGTACTCTCCATCTGCTCCTGGGCAAAGCGCCTAACAGCCTCGTGAGTCGCAGCTACAACAACGAATCGTCTACCCTCCCATTTTGCAATAGAGTGTGCCAGCTCACGACCACGCATGAACTGAATACATCCAGATGGTGCCTCAATTCGGAGGCCCAATTCCCGCAGAAGTAAATCTCCTCCTGTGAAATCACCAACAGGTACCAAGGCTGCAAACCCGAATTTCCAATCGCTCAGATCCTTGTGCTCATTCGTCATAACATTAACCAATAGAGCTTTGATGATGAAGGGATCGATATCTCGCCTAGTTTGGAAGGGGATGTTCTCGAGCTTCGCAATCTCACGAGCGACCTTCTCGTATTCCTCTAGGAGCTCCGGGTCCAGAAGCCGAAAGAAGAATTTAAGAACTTCAATGCAAGCTCCCAAGGCGCTGTACCGGAGATGCTCTTGCTGCTGCGCAACATGAGGCCATTGAGTCAACCTCTCACCAGAGTCGGCAGTTGGTGTTACCCCAAATCTTTTACCATTCCAATCGGCTGTCGCACAATGGCCGCCAAAATGGTAGACACCAGACTTCGCTTTCCGAATATCGCCGTCAGGGTTTCTGGGGTCGAACTGTGAACTCTGCGGCAAGAAATCCGTCCAATGAAGGCCGTGTCTGGTAATATCTGGAAGAGGAACTGCAGCCAGAGTGCTGTACTTCTCAAAGGAATCTATAATCATTTGTTGAATTACTTTACCAAGTAACTGGCGGATAGCGTAGTTGCATTGGAAGCTGATAACATTAGTGTTTTTGTCTAACACCATCACGATATCGGCATTCCTGATGTAATAGAATACGCTGTTGTCAACCGCAAATTGGTCTCTTCTTTTCTGGTGGTAGGAGTTGGAGGAGCTATTGGGGATTGCTCTCTTGGCAATCTTCAGCATCTTTTCAAGTGCAGGGTCTTTATCTGCCATTAACTGCTCTTCTGCAATTTCTGCCAACTTTGGATTGAGATGGAGTTGTTGTTGGGCTAGACTGCGAGCCTTTCGCCATAGATAATTCGTTTTCCCGCCAATCTGGGGAACAAGAGAGTCAGCAATTACTTGAAACTATAGCAATGGGGGAACGTCACAATACGGTTTCAAAATTGGAAGGGACTTACACTGCCGCCCGTACAGAGCAGGATATGTGCTGCAATATATTGTTCGAGACGAACATCTGGTTGAAGCCCAACTCCTTTGTTGACTTCTGCCTCAAATGCCTTGCAGGTACTCAAATTTGAGTATCCACCCTCACCCACGGATGCTTCATCGAATATCGCTTTTACCACCACTCTGTTGTGGAGATTAAAGGTCTCGATCGTTCTGTGTAGGGCAGTCTCTGACTTGAAATCAGAGTCTGCGATGCTGGAGGAAGGTTTGCTCTTGATATCCAGGATGTCTTGAGCAAGTTGTATGACTGCGGGGTCTTGGTTGTTGATGTACGTCTTTTCTTCAAAAGGCTCGATTATTATGGATGGGTCGTCAGGGAATCCTACTCCGCTCCATGCCCAGTTCTTGCCTTCAGGCTTTGTTCCCTTTTTCCATTTCAATTTCTCGTCGTATTGCAATTGAAGTGGCAGCGATACGAGGGGTATGGAGTTAGTTGTAGAAGGAATAGAAGTAGCATCGCCGTTATCCTCGGCTATACCAGTGTCAATGTCTTTGGCTGACTCTGGAGAGGTGTCGCCATCGTCTTTGCCCTCGTCTTCGTCTTCATGGCCCTTGGCTCGAGTGCCCTCAAGGCGTTTGAGGCATTTTTCGGCTCGTCCCAAGGCTTCGAGGTCATTCGTTTCTGTTCGATCCTTAAATAGCGTACCTATTTGATAGGTAGGCTGCTTGATAATCGCAGAGCTCGGCATATTGCTCTTTGAGTGTGTTTTGAATGTTCTGAAATGGTAGGTACAATGCAAAAGAACTTGCGCTCCGGAGAGGAGATTTTATTGTTGTGGTTGTTGTGGTTGTTGTGGTTGTTGGATCTGTTGTGGTTTGTGCTTGTTTTGAAGTACACTTGAAAATGGCATGCCAAATTCGACAATTGTCCAATGAGCGTTAAATAAACCAGAATTAAGCTGTTTCGTTCTTGAAATTTAGGGGGCGGTACCCGGAGGGAAAAGCCGCCGTGACTAAATAAATTACCGACTGTCAGCCTCGTTGTTGACAGCCTCGTCCCTTCTGGAAATTAAGAAAACAGTATTCCAATATGACAACGGAGAGTAAGACCCCACAAAACCAAACCTGGAAGTTTGTTAATCCTGTTCGCGGATATATATATATATATTTTTTCCTTTGACTTTAGCAACTAAATTGTGATGCTACTAGCAATCTTCCTTTGACCTTCGGATTTGCTGCTTTTCCTTTCACTACAACTGACAAATAAGTCCATGTGAAGTACCGTAAATGTGAGTCGCGTTCTTGGTTTCCTTTAGCCCGTCTTCTCTATTCGCTTACTTTCATGTATATAGGTGTTAGTTGTTATGTGCAAACATAAGCTCCTGTCAAGTTGTGATCGGGCGGACCAAGACCCACTTGAAGGGCAGCTGAAAAACAGTAATGTTGGGTTTTCAATCATTCACTGAATCTTCCCCCACGGTGCTTGACTTCTTATATTATCTTTGATTGGTTAACTAAGAGGAAGTGTTGAAAAGTCGAGTAAGGATTGGAGGATTTTCTTAAGTCAGGGGCTTGCTCGGTTGAGTCCTTAGCACTGAGGAACCTGCTGCTCAATGGAATGATATATTTAATTAACCAGACAGCAAGAACAAAGAGAACTGACTTTACGATTAATGTGAGTGGCTTGCGGGAGGGATTAAATACAGTCTGGTCAGACCCAGCCGTTTGCATCTGACAAAGCTTTGTGGCGGTTGTAAGACAATCGACAAAACCAATTCTTTGTTATGTTAGCAAACTCGCAACCTCTGTTAGCTCAAGTACTTCATCGTTTCATTGTTTCGGTATTTGCTAATAACCAAAGCAAGCTGTGTGCAGAGGGCCATGTGATCTGCCATCAAGGCATCGACGTCATACACATGCTATGTCAAATCCTCTGCATCCCTTTGCTCGCAGCTCAAGTACTGCTTAAACCAGCCAATGGTCCACTTGTTTCTCGGGCTCACTTATTGACTTATTCCAAATTTGTCTCTCTGAGATCTTCCAAACCCGACATAGAATTCTCTGAAGCAACATTCGATTTCAAGGTCAAAAAAAAGGGAGGGGGGGGGAGGAGGGCACACAAATAGAATCAAAATTCGGATTCCTCGAGCACGTCTTTTCCCCTGTTCTCCTTCAATATCTTCGAGCCGATGACCCAGGATATTTTCGCCATGGGTCGCGAACTCTTGGCTAGGTGGTGATAGGTCTGGGCGAACTGCTGGAAACGTAGCAAAACATTTGTTATTGTCACAATGTCAACCCCTTTATCATTGTCACTTGGTCCTGGCGAAGACGAAAATCGTGCCCCATCTTGCGACGAGCCCTATAATTCGAATTCAGAAAAGGATTCAACGAATCCATTAGCTGCCGGTCGTCATGGTTGGCTGAGAGAAAATGAATGGAACAAATTGAAGTTGACAATAATAGAGTAGCAAAGACGCGGTAAATTAATTCCTTATTTGGACTGTTTAGTTTAATTAAAATTTCCGATTGTAAAAATTGGCATCCCATGTGCTAAGGTAGACAGACCCTTGGTCCATACGACATCGCTCTTATGACCTGGGAAAATATTCGAGTACTCCGTACTTTGACGTCCAATGATTTCACGACACCCAATAAACTCCCAGGTCACACTCACTATCAACGCAGCTTCCAGCCCCCTGCGAAGTAATTGGCGCACAAAACCCTATCTTCGCGCCTTGCTGGTGAAAAGTGAAGTTCCCCCGATGCTTACGCCCCGATCCCCCTGTTGCCAAGAACCTGCCACGCCCGCAATACGCTGAATGCGAGAAGTGCTCGAGTGGCGCACCAATCATCATTAGCTTGAATCCGTGGTACGAAAATCAGATGTGGATAATATGTTGAGATTGGATTGGCACCGGATTTCGTAAAGCTAAACGCGAGGAAGAATGAGGGATGGGAGGAAGATGGGAGAGGAGGAGAGGAGGACAAGAGATGAACGCGAAAGCAGTCGACGAAGCTTCAAGATGGGGATGTGATTGGGGTGAGGAATCTTATTTTTGCACGGAACTGGGAGGCAACGCAATCCCTTCAACAAACGAGAAACCTTGGAGCAAGAGAGATGGACATAAAAGGCCTCAGAGCCGTCTTCAAAAGGAAGAGCATCAACTGCATTCGACTTCTTCTTTCAAACCCCAAACTCAGAACTCGCCAGAAAAATGACGAACGCAGATCCAAACTCCATCTGGCCTTCCGACACCCACTTTCCGCTAGCTATAGTCTTTGCGGTCATTTACTTGATTCCGTTGATAATCCAGTTCTACCAGACGATAGTTAAGTATAAGGCGTACTACTTCATCCCCATCCTTGTCGGTGTCTGCTTCGAGTTTTTTGGATATATCACTCGTGCTGTGTCTATCAAGCTCCCTGATCAGATCGTAAGTGCATCTCTCCATCCGGCTTGTGTGCGGATTACTGATGACAAACAGCCTCCATACGCAGTATCCTCCTCCTTAATAGTCCTCGCGCCCCTCTTCGTCGCAGCAGGCAACTACCTCCTCCTCTCCCGCCTCTGTCTCTCCGTCCTCCCGTGCCACATCACACACATCCACTACATCCCCTTACGCAAGCTCACGAAAATTTTCATCATCTCCGACGTCATTACGTTTCTGATACAGGTGTCAGGAAGTGGTATAGCGAGTTCTGGGAACTGGGAAGGAAGCACGACGAAGATTGGCGTGGATGTTTTGATGGTGGGGCTGGGTGTGCAGCTTGCTACTGTTGTATTTTTGTGTGGGGTTGTGGGGAGGTTCGACGTCTTGACGCGGCGCGGCGAGGTCAGGCCTGAGGTTGAGGATGGATGGCGGAAAGTGTTGAGGGCGGTGTATATCTCGAGTGGATTGATTGTGGTGAGTTGGATTCCATAGAGTTTTGGGGTGTGACGGAGTGGAGAGGGTAAGAAGGCTGACGAAGGATTTAGGTGAGGTCGGTGTACAGGCTGATCGAATTCGCGATGGGTATCCACGGGTATCCCTTCACGCACGAGTGGATGTTTTATACGTTTGAGAGCCTGCCGATGGTGCCGGCTATTGGGGTGTTCTGTGTGTGGCCTCCAGGAGCATATTTCGTTCGGCAGGGAAGGAAGGCGGGTGGGGATGTGCGGATGGAGAGTGGTGATGGGATGGGTGCTTGAATTGCATCCATTCCGGCGGCCGAGTAGTCGGCAGTGATGGCGGCAGGGTCTGAAGTTGGTTCGGGTGAGGAGGTAGAGGATTGTTGTATGAGATGTCGAGGAAGTAGAAGTAGAGAGAGGGAAATGGGTTTTTAGAAGCTCATGAAAGGGCGTAATTTCGAAGTACTGTCAAGACCATCCCAGAACAGCACTCGCAGGATCAGCCCACTCCTTGTTCCTCAGTATTGGAACCCGTGGAACCAGAGGTTTCTTGCCGGCTACTTCGTCCATGACCGCATCTGCAATTGCCAAGGGCCAGGCCAGATGGCTCTTGTATGAGTCTGGGATACCTTTCGACAATTGGTAGATCTGATCTAGTCGAAATCTGAGCGGGGTTGACCTCTTCCTCCCAGCCCATTCTCGGTTGATGATTGGTGCGACGACAAGCTGGAGAGCAAAGAAATGTGCAATTAACAGCTGCACAACGATGTTGCTGGGATCCATGAACTCGTGGAACATCTCGAGATCCATATCGATGATTCCTCGGTATATAGAGATAAATTTGAAGTACACTAGGAGGTCAGAAATCATCCGTATGCAACTGCGAAGAGAACTTACCGCGCAACGAAGACAGTTTAATTGCCTCAACACATTCGTGCAGAAGCTGGTAAAAGTCGGTCTGAGAGGGCATTGCGCAGAGGGGCTGTACGGCTACAAGCGATGCTTGCGCGCCTTCAACCAGCTTGGGGCTGATAACGGGCAGGTTCAGAAGTCGATCTTCCATGAATTGGAAGTGGTCCTTTTCTGTGAGAAAGAAAGCCATAGGCAACTTCTCTGCCCTCAATTGATTACTGAGGAGACTACAGCCTCGAACCATTGTAAAGAACTCGGAGAGGCCATCTTTCATGTATGAAGCTTGGAAGGCGAGAAGGTAGCAAGCTCCCAAGAGAGCATCACCATCGCTGCCGGTGCGAACCCTCCTGGAAAGTGCGGCATTCGATCCTTGAACGGCAAGTAGTCGATGATGGATTGCTACGGCACCGAGCGACTCTCCGGTGAGAAGCTCTAGATGTGACGCTGACATACCAAGAATGGCGTGCATGAGGTATGCGTTCTGCATGGCGAGCATTAGTCGTAGGATGGAGATGAAAGAGGGAGAGCTCACATGATGTGCGATTAAGGGCACTTGAGTAAGCCATGCCAAGTCATTTCCAACGGGCAGGTGTGGGTATGCATCCATTAAGAAGTGGTGGAAAAGCCGCATATCCGTCAAGGAGAAGATGGTTGGCGTACCTTGCAGATTGACGGAGGCGATCGGGTTTGATGAGTAGAGCAGTGATCCTTGGAGAGCTTTCAAGGTCTTTGGAGCGGGGTAGGAGCACTGGAGGTTCTTTTTCGTACAATTCTCACATGCTGGCTGAGTTTCTTGGCACTGGACCAGTTGTCAGCTTGAACGTCAACTTGAGGCTGATGTTTACCTTGATCTTCCGCCGCTTGCAGTTAAAACATCCCTCACGGGACTTTTTGTGGCCTTTTCTGGACCTTTGATGTATAAGACCCCCATCCAATGATCCTTCACCATTTTCGGCAACAAATTGATGGGCCGGTTGAAGAGGCGCTGCAAGATCATCAGACCCCGAGGCAATCGTCGTTGGGGTTACCTCCGACTGTGCCCTCTCGCTTTCAGCAGCCGAATGCGAAGACTCGGATGATCTGAAGGGGCTCAAGTGGCTTGAAGAAGACGCGGTAGATGGATCAGACTCGGTTCTCCTCCGGGATGCGCCGAGGAGGGCGTTCGTCAACCAGCTATTGTTTAAGGCTTGTTCCGCCATCGCATTCTTCCGTCGTCTGAAGCCACTTTGAATCACGCGGAACTCCTCACGAAGGTCACTGAAATTGGTCGGAGGGGAGTCATGATGCATGCTGGGGCTGAGTCGCTTGACGTGGGACGAATGCTGATGCATTTGCGGAGTTGGGTTCATCCGAAGGGAGGTTGAGATGTAAGCATCACGTGCTCGCATTTGCCAGCATGGGCCCCTGCGTACATCTGCCCCTATCCCCCTTTATCGGTCGACAAGCAAGCATTGTGATGATTGCAAACAGCGACCTGCAAATGGATACTGGGCAAAGGTTCTTCAGTATCACGAATGTTGATTACCGCCTTGCTGCTGCTTCCGAAGCGGTTGCTGTTTTCATCGCAGGGTCAAGATTTTCTAGCAGCTGTCCAACTTCCAAAACGGCCATATCTTAGCTATTACCGACACTCTGCCAATTGATGCTAGAGTCGGGTAAGGTACCAGCAGATTTCACTTGCGGGTAGAGTTGACAAACAAGCATAATGTGTTCGCATTGCCAGCATAGAATCCCCGCCTAAATATCCCCCTTTACCACCCCTCAACAAGTGAACATTGAAATCATTGCTTTCCCAGCACCACGACCGTTAATCATTGCTTTTCTGCTACTGCTGCTAAAGCTATTGCTGTTATCATCTAAGGTCTAGTAGTTGTCCTACCCCTAAAATGGCGATATCTCAGCTGTCACCGATACTCTGCCATTTGATGCTAGAGCCAGGTGAGGTAGATTTCACTTGCTGGTTGGGTCGAGAAGCAGGCATCGCGTGATGGGAGCGCCTTAAAGGAAGGATGGGCGTACATGCTCCATTTGTTCAACGCGCTTTGATACGAAACTGGTGATTGAAATCGTCTCGGACAGGAACACACTCTGTAGCAATGGTCGTTCTTCCATCACATGGCATTTTGTCTTTCTATAGAGCGTTGTTGTATTTTCCACGGTGTTTCCTCAAGATCTCTCTCTTCAGAAAGGAGGCCCGACTATCGGCGACGGCAAGCTCCGCTCCTTCCCACAAGCAGGCCTTTGTAAACACTCTTCCTTCTGACGCGCTTTCGATGCCTCCCTCTTGTCAAAAACACCAAAAGCGTCATCGCGATCTCCACTGGTGCGATCATCCCTTTAACATCAACGCAATCCCCGCTAAATCATTCAGAGGACTGTTGTTAATCCTTGCTTCAGGTCTTCTCCAGCTCTGTGCGAGAGGCTAGATGGTTCAAGTTGAGCAGCATGTATCCTCCCAAGTACGTTATCCTATCTGATCGCTGGGCTGGGATCCATTCCCCAACTCATTCGAATGTGGAATCTTCTACCCGATTCTCCAACAAAGATCACTTCATCTCGTTCAGGGATAGATGTACTGGGCTAATTGCTTTTCGCGGCAGCCAAAACAAACACTTTCAGCAAGGTCCTTCTTATTGGGCTCCTGCAACGTCTCTTGTGAACCCGCAATCGTCCTCGCTTTATGGACCCTCGACGCCCTATACACAAGCTCAACAATACCCTGAAGCGTATAATCCCTCCTCAACGATGCAATACCAGCAATCCTACGTCCCATATCAATCCCCAGCGATACATCCCCCGTCTTATAACACGGCCGCTCCTACACCTATGCAAACGTATGGAACAACAAATTCCGCACCAATGCCATCCTATAACATGCCGACTCCTGCTCCCATGGAATCGTACGGCGCTCCGACTTACACTTTTGTGGCTCACGGCAGCACGGGGAACAGTTACGCGGCACCTTAATCATACCCTACGCCACATACACCCCAATATTCGCCAGCCTATACAAATAGTAGCTACAGGCTTCCAGGCTCTCCAATTCAGCAAAACGTGCCCCAAATGTCTTTGAACCCCTCTATTGCTTACTACAATAAAAATAGTCAGAATCCACGAAACGCATCTTATCACCCCGAGGGCACTCTTTCACAAGCCACTTCTCTTGGCAGCTGTAACTCAAGGAATCTCACTCTAAAGCGTACTCCTTTTAAAAATATACCAACAATGGCCTGGCAGGCTCCGATTGGGAAACCAGCTACGCCGTCTCCACCAGCCAACCAGCAGCCTATCAAATCTCCCATCAACAACCGCGAGCAGTTGGCGCAGAAATCTAAAGGTGAACTCAAGCTCGCACTTGAGAAGCTGTCCATGAAGAAGAAAGAGCTCCGAGAGAAGCAGACTGTGAAACGAACTTCGCTGGAGGATGATTTGAGCTACATGGACAATTTGCACACTTCAAATCCAGGCCTTTCGGCATTGCCAAACAAATACTCTTCTGATTTGCAGAAACAATCTTCTAGGGAAACAAGCAGGCTGCAGTTCGATGGTAACTTCCAAGAGAGGAATACCATCAACCGAAACGATGGCACCAATGAAGGATTGAAGCAGAGTTCTGGGGTGGGAATCAAGCCTGAAACCAAGAGAGAGGTCAGAATCAAGCTTGAAGAGGTCGCGGAGCCATCTTTGGGTCGGCAAAATGTCCTGGAAGGCTCAGTCGGTTCATTTATCCCAACACAGACGAGCGAGGGCACCGTGCTTGGTAAAAGAACCCGGGCAAACGAAGCCGACAATCATCTTGCAAGGCGGTGGAAGTAAATGATTCAGCATCAAAGAGCTTTGATTGATGACCTCGAGAAATACGTTCAAACTCAGGGCCAAGTTCATGTGCCACCAGCAGACAATTTTCTCGAGACAAGCCTCAAGAGATTGAAACTTCCACCACAACAGGAATTGGTAAATGTCTATCTCTGTTTCTTGCAAAACTTATCAAGCACTCTCCGCTAACGCTATTTTTGTTAGAGCGTCCCAGAACCTACCATTCCGAGCCGCGATGCCTCTCCTACACCTGCGAGTAACGTCGATAAGTTCAAGTGGTCTAAGATTAGGGATCCGATGGATTCTCTGGTCAACTCCTCCTTCACCAATCAAGTCTCAGACAGTGCAATTAATAATCCTACTCCTTTGGGAAAGATCCTGAGCCATAGCAATAAACAGGTGATGGCCGTCTGGCCTCTAGTCAACGACGTCCCAACTGGTCCTCATACTTGGGCAAACCGTCCATCTTTGGCGAAACCAGAGAGGGATGGTTTGACTTTGAATGGTCCAAATCATCTGTCTTCTTGTGAAACTCTCGAGGAACATCCAGACAAGGATACCCTCACCAGAGAGCAAACAGTAGAGAAGAAGACCCCCTCAGTAGCCGGATCTTCCAAAGCATCGGTAGCCTCATCCTTCGAACCAGACTGGTGCTTGAGATATGCGAGCATGGAGGAACATCAAAACCTTCTTCGCTCAGTCGACGAGGAGAAATACCAAGCGCGCCTGAACGGAAGCTACCTGCCACCCAAGATTCCGGAACATTGCTTCGCAGACCCAGATTGGCTTCCGTATCACTGTTTCACCTGCGACCAGACCAGGAACACTTGTAACGGACTCAAGACCCACCTGCGACTGCGACACTCTACCATCATGGTGGACAAGGTACAGGCTTGGGAGTGCTTCTATCCCGGTTGTTCGAAGCGGTTTTCAAGCTGGGAGAAGGGTATAAAGCATGCCGAGGCTGATCACTGCTGGGAATGAGTTGCTCGCCATGTTAACTACGAATATGGTAGGACGACTTCCGAAAAAGGCTGGGAGATCACGAGAGACGAGAATTGACGCTGCATATCGTGCCGGTAGTTGTGTTACTTCGAGACTCTTGATTTGCGGCGTTGTGCTTTGAACGTTTTTCTTCCGGTAGACTCAGCCTGTGTTTTTGCGCACACGAAAAGATGCAGAAGACGGATGAAGACTGTAAATGAGCTTGCTCGACGATTCCCGTCTCCACTTTACAGTTTCCCCAGAATAAAATTCACAACCGCACTGTCACAAAGGAGGACCTCGTTCCTTCTCCTCGACGAATTTTGTGGCAATGCTTAGGGTTAACCCTTATCCGACTCTAATCAAGAAAGTCGTACGACTTGCCCCCTTGTCATTGCCAACTGACCACACAGATTTCGGCTTACTTTAAAAGACACTGCACAGCACAGACCCGTCAGCATCACTAGTGAATATCTATCCCCAGAGCTGTGGCCCTGCTTTGCCCCCACGAAAGAATTTAGCTCCTGCAGCAACCTCACCTCAGCTCATCAACCTTTCGCGAATGCGACAAAATGCTCGTAATATAAATACAAATGAATTTTCCCGACGTTAGATATTCCCATTACTATCAACTAAATTCAAGTCATAACGCAGCCAGCCATGGCACCTCTCTCCAGCTTCCCAGTTTCCCTCCCTTTCGCACCCATCCCCCCTTCCACAGACGCAGAGGAGACATCTCTTGCATTTCTCCCGAAGCTCGCTTTGCTCACGCAATCATCGTTCATCCAGAAAGCGGTATGGCGTGACCTCTACGCTCTAACCGGAACCCTGCGAACCTTCTACAGCCCCTCCTCAATCTGCACGGCGTGGGAGGAAACCAGTAAAAAATTGTTAGAACCAGGAGATTTCTCCCTGGTCCCGCACTCTGCCCAAATCTTCCGCGCAGGACCCACAGCCTGGGTTCAAGCCACCTTCAGTTTTGAGATCGCGGAGAGGAAGTGTCAGGCAATTGTTGCGTTGGTACGAGACGATGATGGGGAGTGGAGGATCTGGTTGCTGCGCACTGTTCTTGTGGGGCTCAGGGGTGGTGGCAGTGCTGACTTTCTTGAAGTGAAGGATAAAAGGGTGGACGCTGGAGATAACATGCACAGCAGCCATTTTGATTGTGTGGTCGTTGGCGCTGGGCTGTCTGGCTTGAGCGTTGCTGGGAGACTGGAGGCGTTGGGACTGAGTTATGTTGTTCTGGAGAAGTACCTGAGGTGGGAGATAATTGGAGGATGAGGTATGATTCTGCTAAATGTAAGCTCGAAATCTGTCAAAGTGGGCTGAAGACTGATGGGTTGTAGTGCATTTGCCCAGAGAAACTGGTAAGTGAAGGATGAGGGAGAGGTGGTTGAAGAAGGCTGATGCGTAAAGCCCATCTTCCATTCGAACGAACCTTTGGACCGGGATGTCCCGAATACCTCCCAAAGAATATCATAGCCCAAGGATACCAAAACTGGGTTGAGAAATATAACATCGTAAGACTCGATCCCACAAGGCAGTGGAGCATTCGACTAACGCCTGGAGAACGTACGGACGAACACCAGGCTCGAAAATGGCGAATGGAATCCCTCTACAAAAGAGTGGACATTGAAGATCCTGCAAGGTATCGATAGCAGACAAATAACTTGTTCTCATGTTGTCATGGCTGTAGGAGGAGGCGGCCAGATTCCGAAGATGCCGGAATATCTGGACAGAGTACGTGCACCATTGACTTTCTCCACAGCAACTTACGGCGATGATAGGAAATATTCAAAGGCGAAACCATCCACTCAGTGGATTACAGAAATCCGGAGGTTTGGAAAGGGAAGCATGGTGTTATTATCGGAACTGCGAACACAGCCCATGATGTAGCTGAAGACATGCTCGCCGCAGGCCTCGCTTCCGTGACGATGGTGCAGCGTTCTCCAACCTGTACTCTCCCCCATCTCTTCGTTCTCATACCCACTTGGATTGACTAAAACGGAATAGATGTCCTCCCAGCAGAATACATCCGCGGAGTCCTCTCTCAAACCTACAGCGCCCAGATCCCCACCTTCCTCTCTGACCAAGCTTTCTGGTCCCTGCCGTGCGCCGTCATCGGCCAGCTCCAGAGAGCGGCCTGCGGCTACCGTGCCTCGATGGAGCCAGAGCGTTTCGACGCCCTCGAGAAAGCGGGCTTTAAGCTTGAACGGGACGGAAGCATAGCCGAGTACGTCTTGGGACGCTTTGGCGGACATTGCGTTGATGTTGGCTCATGTGCTAAAATCACCAATGGGGAGATCAAAATCAAATCCGACTCTCTTCCCGTCAGGTATCTGGAGGATGGTCTAGAATTCGCGGACGGATCTCAGCTCAAGGGAGATGTGATCCTTTTTGCAACCGGTTTCTTGCTCAACATGAAGACTCAGGTATCCTCGCTGTTCTCTCCCGAGATCGCGGAGAGGATGGGTGATTATTGGGGCGTGGGTGGGGAAGGGGAGATTAAGGGGGCGTTTAGGCCTTGTGGACGTAAGTTCCCTTTTATTTTTCTATGAGCAACCCGTCCCGAGTGATGTGGGAGAAGAAAAGGGCTGATGAAGGGATAGAGAAGGGAATGTGGTATGTTGGAGGTGATCAGAGCCAGTCCCGGTATTTTTCGAGGTTTGTTGCGTTGAGTATTCAGGCAGATGTTATGGGTGTGCCGTTGAGTGTTTATAACAAAGAGATATGAGGTAGGCTAATTGTTAAAGAGTTAAAGCGGATAATAAAATAGAGAACTGTTTCCCGAGCAAGCTCCCCTTAGACTCAGAATCCCCACAACACCCGGATCCATTGTTGCCCAATGCGTAAGGAGGAGACTGTAGTCATTTTCCGCAAATTCCGTAAAAGGCATGTCAATCCAGCCCACTCTCCAACCCACTCGGTCCGAGCTCAAAAGTGACGCCGTTAACGGACCGGGCTCCTGTCGGTGAGGTGAAGAAAGATCCCCTTCCGCATGCGATAGGCAGTATTCCCTTGTTATGCGAGGGGCGGAAGAGTTAGGGCGGATGGTAGTGGATAATAGGCTGCATAAATTTACCTCCCCTCCCCCCGATTGCTTGCTGGAGCCGGTGAATTGCCCGTTCCTCGCCTGCGCTAAATACCAAGATCGCACCTTCCCGAGGCCACCCAAAGTGTGGTAGTGTGGAGCTTATTGGCGACTTGTCTGCGCAAGTCGCACCACCGGTGGTTCTGAAAAATAGTGGCCAATTTGCTATGTTGATTTCCTGTTGATTTCCTGTAGTTTTCGTAGCGTTTTTTTGGTATCACGGCTAAAGTAGGGTACGAACAAGGGGTCATGGTAGCCAAGAATACATTATGACTCTGAGGCTCTATCAGCAGAGAAATGGTGTAACTTATAGCAAACAGAGAACAAAATATGCTTCTGCTACAAAATATGTGTTGCAAAGATATCCTCGCCCCATGCCTTTGCGAAATATAATGTCGGCCCTTCGGCAAGTCATGATCTCCACCGTAATCTTTGTCAAAAAGCCCTCCATATCCCCCTCTTGCATGTTCACATAGCCACAGCGCACTATGTGGTGGTAGTCTGCCAGCTTGTTCTCAGTCTTTTTGCCCATCTGCATCGCCCGGTGCATTTTCCCCCACTGGTACGAACAATGCGTCCTGTGGTACTTGAGCGAGGTGAAGAATTCCTTGCCTTCTCCGACACGGTACTACAACTCCTCTTCAAGCAATTCTCCTGTCTCATTACGGTCGGCAAATAACTTCCAAGGTCCTTGGGCTCGAAAGTCATCCGTGAGTTCCTTGTCTATGCACGCTGGGGGAAGTCAGGACGCTGCCAGCAAATCCCATGTGCAATTCAGCGCTTTCGCTTCCTTGATCGTGCTTCCGCAACTAGCGACAGTATCGACCTTTGATTTAGAACAAGGGGAGTGGTCGTAGGTGCCGTGATGTTCGGAGTGGTGTGGGTGAACCGGATGGGCTGAATGACCGGAGCGATGGGAATGGTTGAGCAGCTTGAATCAGAGCAGGCCACCAGACAATGCCGGTGATGCATGCTGCCATCAATCCAGCAGCAACGACTGCCGAGACCAGAGACCAAGTTTTGATTCCTAGAAAAATCTTCCGTCCCTCCTTTCCTAATGGGAATCCATCGGTTGACTCCTCGTCCCCGATTCTCTGATAAACATGCTCATGCTTCCACTTCTGCATGGCGAGCTGCTTAAGCAAAGGAAAAGATGTGCTTGAAATATGGCAGTTGTAGCGATCTGAAGTTTGTTCTGCGAATGCCTTAGTAATATATTCCATTAGGTATCGGCTCACTTTCAGCGACAAGAGAGGCCAATGGTGAAGCAATGGTAGACCATTACTTAATAGCCTCTACGCATGAAACGACAGAGCCGCCGCCATATAATCGGATGCAATAATAGCATCCGAAGGCTTGACTGTGGACCTGGTAAAATGTGGCGTGTTGAATTTCCGCATAAACTTCCGAGTCCGACTATCAGGCTAGACATTAATCGTGTCTCAGGACTTGCACAAAAGCCCCTACGTCCCTGAGGGCTTAGTGCGTATCAAACTCGCAGGACGTAGGGGCTTTTGTGCAAGTCCTGAGGCACGATTACATGCATGGCCCCTAACCCCTAACCATGTCTACTATATTTCCGGATAATCCAGGCCGCTAGAGTGGCAATCGCTATGAATTCCAAGTGTATACCTCGATTTCCGAGCTAAGCTGGGGTTCGTTCCGAGAGCAAAACCAAGCTAGAAACGCCCCTTAGTATGGATGAATGCTGGACCGAAAAAGCCAGTTCGCGCGACAAGTGGAATACATCCTGGAGCATTGATAGGGCAAAAAACTGCAATACTCTTAGTTCAGCGCACCATAGCGCTCTTGAGCTGTGCTCTTACACCTCAAGCTAGCTCACATCTTCCACCTACTTCGATATATCAGCAGCGCCGTTCATCTTTCATGCCTCTGTTTTTGAACGCAAATATCCAAACTAGCACACGGCCTCTGTATTTTTAATGTATTCGCATTTCGCCCCTCCGCCCCTGCGAGGAGCGAAGAAGATATTGTTCTTCCTGGCCCTGACCGGGAGTCTTGGAGGGTAGGTAAGCCTCTGCAGCGCCGACCTTCTCTCCCATAACTCTACTGATCATGGCAAATGTAGTTTGCAAGCAGTGTTCTCAGTGCAAATGGCTATGGGATCGGTAAATTTCCCCATCTTCCATCCAACTCCACGCTGACTGAAAAAAAACAGCCGTACCTCATGTCCCTGGGTTTCAGCAAACCTCTAACGGCCGTCGTCTGGATTGCTGGTCCACTTACCGGTGTTCTTGGACAACCATATTTTGGCCTGTGCAGCGACCAATGTCGTATTACCTGGGGCAAGCGAAAAGCTTTCATTGCGGGTGGTGCCTTGGTCATTATTTGTTCTCTACTTGCGCTGGCATGGGCCGGGGACATCGTGTATACGGTTTCATGGATTGTGGGCTCAAGGCAGGATCATCGCATCCTGCAAACGATCACGATGATATCCGCAGCTATTTTCGTTTGGATCTTGAATTTCGCAACACAGCCTCTTCAATGCGGGCTCCGTGCTCTTATTGTCGAGAGCTGCCCGCCGGAGCAGATTGATAGTGCCAACGCATGGGCTAGTCGCATGATTAGCATTGGGAGTCTACTCGGCTATGGTTCTGGCTTCGTGGATATCTCTCTCCTGATGCATACTGAAGGCGGACATACACAATTCAAGGCCCTTTGCGTGCTCGCAACATGGAGCTTAGCCTTCACGGTTTGTGTGTGCTGCTCTACGATACGGGAACGGGACCCAAATCAGGATGGGCCACCAAGCGTGGAGCTTAAGAGTATAATTGGAAAAATTAAGCACATATACGGCAGTATTTTCAAAATTCCGCCACTGGTGGCGATGGTCTGTAAGGCGCAGCTCTGCTCGTGGATCGGATGGTTCTCATTCATGTACTACATAACGACGTAAGCCATATTTCGAATCCTCCCTCTACGTAAGCATCATCATTGACCTGAACCGGTAATAGATACATTGGAGAAATCTGTAAGGAATTCTAATAACCCCATCATCTTAGTGAATCCGCACTTACAAGAAGCAGACTTACAGAACATCCAGCCTGTGGACCTCGTAGAGGCCCAAAAGAGCGCAAATCGACATGGCTCGCTCGCACTGCTCATGTTCGCATTTGCTCAACTACTTACCAGCGTGGTAGCCCCCTCTCTAATCACCAAGCATCAATTGGGCCTGTCAAATCCAACCATCGCTAAAACAGCACTATCCCGATTCCTATCTCGGCAGCTCCATACCCCATGGTCCTCACTATGTGCCCTTTGGATGCTCTCGCACGCCATTTTCGCAGCCTGCATGTTCAGCACGCTCCTCGTTAGCAGCGTCGTAGGCGCCACCATCCTTGTTGGGTTCGTAGGCATCAGTGCCGCGCCGTCGCAGTTTGTGCCTTTCACCCTCATCAGCCTTATCCTCTCGTGGCACCAGACCACCTACCGCGCCACTAGGGACCTCACAACAGATACGCCCACGAGCTACGTGACCCAACCCGGCATCGTCATGGGAATCCACAACATGTCAATTGCAGCCCCGCAACTCATTGCGGCCGTGGGTAGCAGCGCTATTTTCTGGCTACTTGGTGCCGATGGCGGGGGTAAAAGCAGGAGCACTGGCTGGGTTCTGCGTGCGGGTGGCATTGCGGCGCTGGCGGCTATTTGGATGACGCTGAAGGTGCAGGATGGGGCCGAGGATGAGAACGAAGATGCATTGGCGGCCGAGCAAAGCTATATGCTGCTTCCTGACACGATTTCGGAGCTGGACTTGGGAATGGACCTGTAAAGGGTGTCTTGCCCAGAGAAATGGATGTATATATCCCTCACTGCACGGTAACCCCTGTATATAAATCTGCATTATCTTCTGCCATAGATAAATCGGATAACGGAGCTGGATAGGATGATTAGCCCGCATTTCCATTCCAAAACATTATTACCACGTACATTCATCTAAGCACAATCCACCACAAAATACGAAGACCGAGGTCAAAAGTCTGGAGATTACAGGGCATGCCCTTGTAGTGCGGGGAGTAGGTCGCTAAAACCACAGGGACTTATAGGCTGCTTTAGCGAGTGCTACGCTATCACGACGCGGTGTTAGCTGTGCGCAAATAAACAAAGACGCTTCTCATATAGGGCAGGATTTTAGGCGGTGAAGGGTCAAAACACTCGAGCACTCGAGCACCAGAACACCAAAATCACAAGATTGCAAAACCACCTCGGTTTGCGTATATAACTTTACTAAAATCTAGGTCTTTCGTAAATTTTTCTATTTAATTGCTTCTCCAAACTCCTCGCGATTAGTTTTTAACATAAGCTTAACATTGATTATTTCTTTGGCAAGATTCCAAGCAGTCCGGCTAGTAAGCAACCATACTCGTTAATCCGTCCAGCTCACGCTTGAAATTTCGATGCTGGGAAATATTAAAGGCGTAAGCTTCCAAGAACGTCTTTGCCCCCTTCACCATCCTCAATCCCTCCGTAATTCCAGCCGGCGTTCCTATCCCCGCAGCAGTAACAACACCATAACTATCCACGACCTCTCCACTGGCCCCAGCACTGAAGGTCATTCCCTCAATTTCGCATGCCATCTTCACAAGTGCCACTCCTTCCCCGGTGGCACCGATAGCCTTGCAATGTCCAAACGCCTCTCTCACCCAGTGGATCACTCGTCCCTCCTTCATTAGAGAAGCGACATGTTCTCCGCCTGGTATGTAGAGAGAATCAAACATCGTGCTCCGCATCCCCTCGAAATGATGATCTGGAGCCACGCTCTGACCGGTCGAGGACTTGACTGGCTGTCTCTTGGGCCCAATGGTAAACACGAACGCACCCGCCGCGCTCAATGCAGCTTTCACAGCCTCGTACTCAGCAAAGTTGAAACCATCGCCTATGATGATCGCAATCATGCGGCTCGCGATAGTGGCAGGAAGACCCATGGCTTCAGGGGTAAAATCGAGCTGCGAGAGGCCCTTGGCAGTCAAGCCGTGATTTTCATTGGCAGTCTTCGTAGGTGTCGGAGAGCCGGCTTTCTCGGCAACAGCTTGAGCGAGCTCCAGTGAGATATCGCAGAGCCGAGTCACCATCCTTTCATATACAACCGGGTCGTCACAATGATCGAGCTCAAAGCCCAGCGCGGCAATTATATGGCTTTTCTCAATCTCACTCATGCTATTCCAAAAGAGTTGTGCTTGTGAGAAATGCTCCGAGAACTTCACCGAATGCAGACGTTGCTTCATTGCAACGACTTTCTCGGGGTAGTCGAGGTAGCCGCCTTCTTCTGGCTTGGCTGGTGGGATCACGGATTTCCGGTTCGGCCAGTAGTTGATGGAACCCCTGGTTATCTTGTGCTGGAGCTGCCCGTCGCGGTGATTGTTCATGACGGGGCAGACGGGCCGGTTTACAGGCAGCTCTTGCCAGTTGACGCCGAGGCGCGAGAGCTGAGTATCGAAGTAGGAGAAGTTCCTCCCCTGTAAGAGCGGATCATCCGAGAACCCGATACCGGGAACGACATGTGCGGTGCAGAAGGCAGCTTGTTCGGTCTGCGTGAAGTACTCGTCGACGTTCTTGTTGAGTTGCAACTCTCCGATGTATCGGACGGGAAGCAATTCTTCTGGCCAGACTTTCGTGGCGTCGAGGATGTCGAAGTCGAATTCGTCTTGGCGGCTCTCGGGACAAATTTGGATGCCGAATTTCCAGGTCGGGTAGACGCCCATGTCAATCGCGGTGTAGAGGTCTTTGCGGTGGAAGTCAGGATCCTGGCCAGCGAGCTTCAGGGCTTCGTCCCAGACGAGAGAATGGACCCCGAGTGTGGGCGTGAAGTGGAATTTGACGAAGTGTCTCTCGCCGCCGTCGTTCTTGGTCAGCGTGTAGGTGTTCACGCCGAATCCTTGCATCATGCGGTAAGATCGTGGAATTCCACGGTCAGACATGGCCCACATGAACATATGCGTCGCTTCCGTGTGCAGGAATTGGAAGTCCCAGAAATTGTTGTGCGCGGATTGAGCTTGTGGGACTTCTTTATCCGGCTCCGGCTCTGCAAATATCAGTTAAGGCCTCCTCGAGTGGAGATGGTCGGAACTCACTCCCAGCATGAATAACGTCCGGAAACTTCATAGCGTCCTGAATGAAGAAAACGGGGATATCGTTCCCAACAATATCCCAGTTTCCCTCCTCAGTATAGAACTTGACTGCGAATCCCCGAACGTCTCTCACGGTATCCGCACTCCCACGGGATCCCAACACGGTCGAAAAGCGCACGAAGACGGGCGTGGTTCGAGAAGTATCCGTGAGAACACCCGCACTGGTGACGTCTGCTGCACTCTCATACAGCTTGAACGTGCCGAAGGCTCCAGCACCACGTGCATGCACGACTCGCTCTGGGATACGTTCATGGTCGAATTTCATGATCTGGGGTTCCGTTAGCTCAGACCGCAGACCGCAGACTTGCCCGGATTGGAAAGTCTTGCCTTCTCCCGCCCAAAGTTGTCTTCTAGAAGAGCAGGACCTTTGCGCTCACCTGTCGAGGCGGAAAGCCAGATGTCGTGGTTTGTGCTCTTGGCGCCGAAATCACTTGTGAGAGGGACGGAGGAGCTGGGCTCACGGATTTCTGGAGCCATGTCGGCAGACTTTTGATTCGATGCCATTGCTCCTGTAACGAACTCGCCTGCTTTTCCGAGTAGTTCAAGGAAAGGCGTGGAAGATGTGGATCACAGAACGCAAAACTGTGAAATGTGACAAGTTCAAAAGTATCAGGCTAGGGGGTATAGACCGTTCGGACAGAGAGGAGATCAAGGGCCTACTTGAACTCGCGAATATCTCATGACGTTGATGTTTTGAGCAACGTTCGCTTGTTGACGTACCTCAAAACGCAGCTATCCCTGTAACCCCACACCTCTTTCCCGAACTTGCACCCAACAATGCCTGTACTGTCACAAGTTCCACAACCTCTTTAGAATCAATACCCAAATATTCAATACTTTGTAGCCAATAATAGTATAGCTGTTACCAAAGTGGTTCCTGATCTGATGAGATGGACCGCGGCATGACGTGGGGCTCCGATGGATACCGAACCCTACCCTGCGCCTAGAAACTAGAGTGAGGTGGTCCCGTAGATGACAGCGGTTGAAGGAGGATGCTTGCTTCCTTCTTGCCTTTCATAGGACTGTATGTTTGCGTCCCAAGGTGGAAGAGATGGAGCTTCGACGGAGCAAAGCTCCGGGCATGAGGAGGGGCCTTTTGACTAAACTTACGTACGTCATTCGTTGTCAGAGGTGGGGCTGCGTCATGGGAATTCGGGAATGCTATGTTGAAGCCACGTGTCTTCGTTCTTATCGACGAGAAATCTCAAAAAATTCCCCTCTCTTGGTTTCTTGTCTACATAGGATGCGATTCGGTGCGTCGGCCAACTTACAGGTGGCTGGATCTGCCCCCTTTTTGTTCGCTTAACAAGCGATTATATTCCTCCCCATCCACCTAGAGTGACAAGTTATTTCGGTCTCAACACTAACGCTATGCCTATATAACAAGCACAAAACAAACAGCGCAGCCTGTCCGGCCGCTACCACAGCATTTCCAACAGCAGCATTCCCGCTACCAAGATACCAAATAGTAGTATTTTTCAATCGCAATTGGATCTTCGCTGGCCATATGTAAATCAAGGTTAGGTTCCCATATCCCGAGACCTCTTCACTCTGTGTCCCTCCTAAAATCTTTGCTAAGCCCCACTCCCACTGCCAGAGAAAGTAGAAACAACGTCGGAATTTGCAGTCCGAACGATAGGATACTAAGTCCCGACCCAGACTTGGTGCGTATGATGGCGATGAGTTGAGAAATTAATTGGGTGATTGACAGTGCGAAGTTTAGATCTGGATCGATTTCCCGGGCCAGGAGCATGGATGTTGAGTTGCAGAACAGAAGGAGGGAGGGGCGAAGTGTGATGAGCGGTATAACATAAGTTTGAATTGAGTATCCTGGGACGACTACTCGGAAAGAGGATGGAATGGGGTCTTTGGTGCGAGTGGCGAGAAATAAAATCATACTGGTAATAACTCTTGCTGTCGATTAGAAATGTAAGATCCGGAAGGGAGAACGGCCAATACATATGAAAAAAGGTGCAAAGCCACTGAGTTGCCATGAGGGTGTAGTCGAGGAGTGAGGGTAAATCCAGAAAGAGCATTGTCTATCATCGCGTTCCAAGAGCAGGCAAGTATTGATATGCGGGGAGTAGATGCGGCTGATGACTTGGATGGCACTGAATAAAAGCAGCAGGGTAATGTACCACGGTGATGTTATGCACGGACCGTGGAGGATAAGACGGAAATATTGGGGGATTTTGGAGAGCAGGAGTGCTGGGATGAGGAGTCTGTGGTAACAGTCAGATGAAAACGTCAGTTAGTGGAGCGTGGGACGAGAATTAGGTTTTAAGCACACTGCCTAATGGTCGAGTTGAATATTCAATAGGTTTGCTTTTTGCATTTGAGAGCAGAGGCATTGTCGTGTTAGAGGACCTTAAGGTTCCGCCCGAAGTGGATTGGGATATTGTAGAAAGATGCTTCGGCGGAACACAAAAGAATATTAGATAATGAAAATATGCAATTTCTCAAATACGGATATTAATTGTGAACTGGGAGAAACCATGAGGTGAGATTTGGGTCCTCAGAAGAAAAGGTGGTATGATCAATTTGAACTGCCATGCGGCGCAGCAGAAAATCCGACACCTTGAGACTTCGGTGACGTGACATGTGATGACATGCTGCACCCCACAAATACATCTTCTAGTGATGCTCCTATTACTGGAGTGGTGAATGCCGAACATCTCCTGCTGAATGCAGAGTTTCCGGGCTGAATTCGGAATGCTTCCCAGCCATCGGCCTCGTAAAGATGAACTACTTTAACCCTCTGCTTTATTGATGCCGGCCTCATCCAACTCTAATTCCCTCGCCCCAAACTCACTACTCTTAGGTAAGTGCAAATGGAATGAGTTGCTCACGGCAAGCTCCAACAGGACATCCTCTTCAGCGCACAACTCAAGAATATGACCACCCGACTTCCTCTCTTCATCAATGAAGTGCGCATGAACTCCCACGACCGATACGCCAACACTCCACCCGGGACTTCGTAATCCCACAATTGTTCCATTTACAGAATGAAACTCCTTGATCATTTGATTTTCCGTGAGTTGGGTCAGCGGTTGTCCGGGATAGCTTTGTGCATGAATCGCCCTGATCTTGATTCTCTCAAATTTCCCATGGACCTTGAACAACACAAAGGCATTCTTCGCCTCGGGAAATGTGCGCTCAATTTCTTCCTGCAGAGTCGCTTTCGTTATGGGATTGATGGTCTTGGTGATTTGCGGAACGAATCGGGACACCATTGCGAACGGCGCCAGCTGGTCCGGGGACACCTCGTGGGTGCTTCCATCGCCTCGAAATTGGTATCCCTTGGAGTCGGTGACGACCATTTCACCGTCCATTCCTTCGAAGGTACCAACGCCGAAATCGCCATGTGTGAGAAGCTCGGAGACAGAAATTGATGATGCTGGGGAAGCCAAGCCCGACATTAGGGCCGACATGACAGAGAACTGGTATATCTCGTTATTTGCCATCATTTGAAATTATGTGCTTTCAACACAGAACAAATGCTTCCAAGGACCAGAATGAGAATATTTTGACTCTTTTATCCCAGATTCAGGGGCTCGGGATTGTGAGTTGAGACGAGACGGAGAGAGAAAGGCCTCAGTTGTGATACTGTTGCTTCGTAGAACACCACCATCAATCGGTATGGGTTCTCATCTCGTTGCCAGCTAGAAACGCTTGCAGTCTTAGGAATTTAAGGAAAGAACGGTAAATCCGGTATCGCCAAGCTCCCCGCTACTTATGCATACTACTGAGTAAGAACATCGTCATACTGTCAGCAGCACAATCCACAAAACCAAAAGCGGATTTGAACTACTGCAAACCTGCACAAATATATTTCCCGACGAAGTGCAACTCGTGCAGAGATCAGCGGAAGAGCAGGAATAGAGATAGATTCCGACTGAGACTTCGAAACTATAAGAACTTACATTCGTGGTATGCTGCCTCTCCGTTTGCATCTCCAAAGTTCTAACTTTACAGACCGAAAAATCACGGGAAATTCCTCGCCAATCTTCTATTGAATTTGGCCAAGTAGCGAAACTTAACAGACGTATC
Organism: Hyaloscypha bicolor E; assembly: GCF_002865645.1. NCBI lineage: Eukaryota > Fungi > Ascomycota > Leotiomycetes > Helotiales > Hyaloscyphaceae > Hyaloscypha > Hyaloscypha bicolor. Next base: position 68,366 of record NW_020194685.1, on the reverse strand, counting down.
TCTGCTCGATCATCGCCATGTCGGAAATCACAACAACAAAGCCAGCTAAGATCGTCGTCCAGTCTCTCATCAATGCTGGCGTCAAGATGGTCTTCGGAATTCCAGGTGCGAAAATCGACGCCCTTTTCAATGAGCTACTGGATCATCCTGAAATCAGACTCATCGTTTGTCGTCATGAGCAAAACGCTGCATTCATCGCCGCTGCCATCGGACGATTGACGGGTGTTCCAGGAGTCTGTGTTGCAACATCTGGTCCTGGTGGAACCAATTTGGTCACTGCTCTTGCGACAGCCAACACGGAAGGAGATCCGGTTGTAGCATTGGTAGGGTCAGTACCTCGAAGTATGTCCGCAGCAAGAACGCACCAGTCCATGCATCTGATGGAAGTTATCGCCCCTATCGCCAAGAAGACGCAGGCCATCGATCACCAAGACCAGGTTGCCGACATCATCCTCGATGCATTTAGAACAGCGGGGACATTTCCTCAAGGAGTGTCAGCTATTGCTCTTCCACTCGACATCATGAGCGCATACTCAACCAGGTTTCAAGCATTCCCTAACAAAGCATTCAAACCTCCAGTCTACGGGTCTGCACCACCCGATTTGATAGCCAACCTCGTGGTTTTGATTGAGTCTGCCAAACTCCCGGTCCTACTTCTAGGGATGCGTGCGAGTGATCCCGCCACAGTTTCGAGTATCCACATACTCCTCAAAAAGCACCCAATTCCTGTCTTAGAGACATTCCAAGCAGCTGGTTGTATCTCCCGCGACCTGGAGCACCTCTACTTTGGGCGGCTTGGCCTTTTCCGTAACCAGCCTGGAGACCGGCTGCTAGCCAAGTCTGACTTGGTCATTACAGTTGGGTACGATCCCACAGAGTATGACCCTGCGTCATGGAACGTCAATGGAAGCATGAATATTGTCCACTTGGATGTTAAGAGCAGCGATTACACCTATTACTACCAACCAGAACTCGAACTGGTTGGTCGTATCGGGTCTACTCTTGATTCTCTGACAGCCCAACTGAAAGCGAAAACGAAGACAGCCAGCCACGATATCTGTTCTGCAATATCCACCGAATTCCACGCCTGGAAAAAGACAACCTATGTTACTCCAACGGCGAATAGTGTACTCGTACACCCATTACATCTCATATCGACTCTGCAGAGCCTAGTCCTCGACACCACCGTGGTGTGCTGTGATGTTGGAACAGTCTATATCTACATGTCGCGTTACTTCTTCTCCTATTTACCACGGCACTTCTTGGTTTCGAATGGTCAACAAACTCTTGGAGTTGGTTCGGCTCCCTTTCTTCAATCTTCACGACCTTGAACGGCGGCACATACTGACTTCATCATAGCTCTTCCTTGGGCAATCGCCGCCTCGCTTATTCAGTCCCCCAGCGATCCCACCAAACGAGAGAAAGTCATCAGCATGTCTGGTGATGGTGGCTTTATGTTCACCTCACAAGAACTTTCGACTGCTGTGCAGCAAGAGTGCGATATCACGCATTTCATCTGGAATGATGGCACCTTCAACATGGTTGCATTTCAGGAAGAGGCCAAATACGGACGCACAGCAGGTATTGAGCTTGGTGGTGTGGACTTCGTCAAATTTGCCGAAGCGTTCGGGGCCAAGGGATTTCGGGTCGAGAAAGCCGAGGATCTGGAGCGCGTGATGAAGGAGGCGTTGGCCTACAGGGGAGTTAGTATTGTGGATATTCCGATTGATTATTCACATGTCTCGGAATTGATGGGAAACATTATTGGGAAGGATTTTAACTGAATACGAGCGGGATGTTTGGGACCATGGCACAAGAACTGGAATCGAAACCTAGAATAATAGTGTTTTCTTCCAAGAGAGCAGAACCGAAAAGGGTGGTGCAAAATGTGTCCTGACGATCGCAGAAGCAAAGCTTAGCCAACAATCTTCTATCATCTAGTACGCCCTGGTTTTCAGCTTCCCTTTCATACACCAAAGCCCGATGTCGTACGAACATAGGGTTTTAGCATGAACGTCAGCATGGTACGACTAATGTCTTTCGCCAAGTCTGTTGAGGCGGTCTAAGCCCCTGAAGAAAACTTACTGCCACGCAAGATCCTCTTTGAAACTGATTACATCCTAGTAGTACGGTATCGTCGCTCTGTTAGAAAGAATTTAATCCCGGCGCCGAACCTCCCTGAACATCGAGTGTTATCTCTCAATCCGTGGTCGGAATTGGAACTTGATGATACGCCAAGTTCGCTTGGCATACTTAATCAACACTTTCTTGATCGGATTGCATTGGCGACCTCTATTTTGTTCTCCACTTATGTGAACGTCTGAGCGGTAAAATATGGCCTTCCTGTGCTTTCAATGTTATTAATGTCTCCACCATTGGTCTAAAATTTCAAACTTTCGCGCCATTCTGGAATACTCGACTTCAAAAATCAGAAACCGAGTTAGAAATTCGTCGCAACCTCTTAACAAACCTCCAATTCTTGCGCGACTCTTCGCGCTTGGAGAAACTTAACAAGCATTCCGCACAGAATATTGGGATTCTACGTATGCGTGCGGCCGTTGCGAAGGCAAAGTTGCATTGGCCGGAGATGGCTGTTAAATCATTGCCGGGTGGCAAGTTTGGAGCCCCTAAAAACTTTATGCGCGAAAGGTTTATTCTAATGGCCATCAGGTGTGTTCGCTGGCATGGGTGGCCTCTTCACATTATCGTCGCCAGCGGAGTCGTCGGTTTCTGCGAGTCGAATCCCTCTATAGCAACATTGTTAGGAGCCTCGGTCTTCTGTCTGGAATTTTGCTGGGCAAGCTCTGAAATCTTGAGTGTGTTGTGAAGCTTGATGAATTCTGTCTAGCGAGAAGTTGCTATCTGAGTAAGGCTAAGCGAGATTCCCTAGCGTACGTGATTCCCTAGCAGATTTGTCCTGATTACTATCACTAACACCGAGCTCGTCCACGCTGAGAAGTTTGTTATGATATACACAACTTTATAATGAAATACCGGTGTTCTTGAAATTGTACGCAAGCTCTTAGAAAGTTATATATTTAACATGTGTGGTTGTTTGTTCTTCGCATGGTTTCTAACATACTGGACGGATATACTAAACATCCCGGCCGAGAAGGGTTTCGCTGTGGCATAAGTATAGGCTCGAGTCCTGGTCCCAAATTACGGGTCCACGGAGTTTCTGCGCAGGGTAGGGCATAGTCTAGACTGTGGTCTGAGACCATAGTCTGGGAATTTTTTTTCAAACTACGGTCTGATTTTAATAGACTAAACTGAGGGTATTCGGGACTAGACTAGACTATAATTATATCTTTTAGACTATAGTCTAGACTGCGGTTTACTTAGTCTATACGTAATCTACTTCCATTTTCTTAACCTTAGCTCTAATAACTTCCTCCAAGTACTTAAATTCTCCTTTCTATCCTTTAATCTTATATTATAAATTCAAGTATTTAAAAGCCTTAATAATATCTATATTAAGCTTATTTCGCAAGTACGAAATTAGTAACTTTATGCAAGAAAACAGATATTCTGGATTAGCTAATATAATAGAAATACTTAAAATATCTAATATTAGATAACTAAGATTAGAATAGCTTATTTATTAAGTTTTTTTAAACTATTATAATCTCGGATTAATCTCGTATATATACTCAAAGATATAATATCTCTTATATTTCTTTTCAGAATTTGTTATTATTTAATAATACTTCTTTTACTATAAGAAGGCATTTTTACTAGAGACTTCTAATACTAGTATACTAGTTATTAAAAAAAGTTAAAAACCAGGTTTATAGTTATTCCAGAGGCTATTTATTATAATTTATATTCATATAACCTATTTTTTCTTCTAATTAGACTTAATATATTTCTATTTTAAATTAGGGTCTAAAATAAGTATAATAATATAAATAGAACTTTTTTCGCTTATATTATAATACTTCTTTATCTTAGTCTAATTTGAATTATATATTAATATTAATATTTTATTTTTCTTATATTATTTCTTATATTATTTAAATTACTTAAAAATAAAATCTATTATAAATAAAATATTATTAAATATAAATATAGTTTAAGCTAATTTATTAAGGAAATCGCAAATATTATATAATATAGCCTAGTTCTTATTAGAAAACTCGTTTTTACTAATTTCTTTTATTTAATAGAATTTAATATAGAATTTAATATAGGAATTAATAGCTTTATAAATAAGAAAAGTAATTATTATCTTAATTATATAAGTAATAAAGTTCCATTTTATCTTATTATTTTATATAGAGTAATTCTGCTTATTTAATACTATAAACTCTAATATTTTTAAGTATTATTTTATATATTTATTATAATATTATATATTTATTATAATATTATATATTTATTATAATATTATATATTTATTATAATATTATATATTTATTATAATATTATAATATTATATATTTATTATAATATTATATATTTATTATAATATTATATATTTATTATAATATTATATATTTATTATAATATTATAAAGCTTTTTAGGCTCTTTTATCTTTTTCTAAATTCTCTTTATTAGTAATATAAATAAAGGAGTTAATAAATAAGTTAATTATATAGCCTTAATAGTAAAGTTTTTAAGTAATATAATAGGAAATCAGGTAATACTCACGTGGTTGGGTCACGTGCTCTCGGCTGTCTACTGCCCCTATATATATAGCTCTCTTTTCCTCTCTTTCCCTCTTTTCTATAAAAGATAGTATCCCGAGTACTCAAATTCTTAATATATATTTAATATTTCTATATGTTCTTTTTTAGTAATAGAATTATAAATAATTTTAGCTAAATTAGCTAATATTTATAAAATTACTATATAAAATATATATTAGTTAAAAAAGCTTATAATATTATATTACTATTATTTATGTCATTTATAATAATATAATTAAGCTTATATATAATTTTCTAATTATAAATTATATTTATAAATACTAATATAAGATTTTTCTTCTTATAATTATTTTTAATCTTTTTTATAACTAATATAACTTATTTTAGAATCCCTAAATTTAATATATAATAAATAATAATATTAAGAATTAGCTTATTATTTAGAAATATTTATATACTTAAAAATAAATATATTTTAATTTTTATATTTTTAAGCTATAGCTTAATCTTATTTTTCTTAATTTTAAATTAATAAAATATCTAATTATAAATTATTTTATATATAGAAAAAAGCTAGTAATTAATATTCTTATTTAAGTAATAAAGAAAGGCTCGGAATTTGAAATATTTAACTAATTATAATAATATATTATAAGTAAAAATAAATTTAATATAAAGAGTTTTAATAATATCTTTATTTAAAAAAAGGCTTCTATTATTAAAATTAGTTAGTTTTTAATACTTTTAGGAATTCTCTATTATAAATTAAATAATTTTTTTAATATTAATTTAAATGTTTTTTGCTTTAATATTTTAAATAAAATTCTTTATAATATTATATAGCTTTAAATAATTAAATATTGTATCTATTTTTTTTATTAATATTATAATTAGCTAAATAGAATTAAAAATATTATTTCTTTTTTCCTAAATATTTAGAAATATATATTATTTATTTATAAACCTATAAATTTCTTAGAGTTTTTTTATTTTATTTCTTTAAAAGAAAAATAAATATATTAGAGAATTTAGAGAAAGTTATAGAATTTAATATATCTTAAGAGCAAAGATTTATTTTATTTTAAGAAATATTAGGAAATATAGCTTTCTTAAAAAAAAGCTATATTTAATATTTAAGAAATATAATTAGAGTTAAATTAGTTATAATATAAAGAGAAAAGAAGATTTTTTTCAAGTAAAAAGAAAGTACTAATTTCGCTTAGTTCTTTATATAAAATATTAGTAAATTAGTTCTAGAACTCGCTTTTTAATATTATATAATAAAACTATAATTACCTAATAGAAAAATTAATAAATTAATTTATTCTAAAGCCCTAGGTCTAACTTATTTTTTAATTTAAAATTTATTTTAATATATTAATAATTAAGTATTTTAATAAATAGAATATTAAGAATAATTCTCTTATAAATTAAATAAGCTTTCTCTTTTAGATTAAAATTAAACTACGGTTTAGATTATAATCCGGGGCCCTAAACCTTAGTTCTAATTAATTAGATTAGACTAAACTGAGTTTAGACTATTTCCTAATAATAATACTAGAAAATATATATTTAATAATATATTAAAGAATTTATTATATTAATTAATTAATATAATTCAGATTAGAATAATTAATCTAATAATTAATTTATTATATAATTATAATAAGTTACTATTTACTTAATAAGTATTAAATAACTAAGGCACTTGTTAGGTAGCCTTATTTAGACTAAGCTAGGGCTTATATAATAGTAGCTATATACTAGCTTTTAATAATAATAAACTAGTTATTCTCTTATATTTCTCCTTTTTTAATTTATCTTCGGGTTACTTACTAAGTATTACTACCCCTAATTAATATAGTACTAGAGCTAGAGCGGGCAGGAGCATTACTAGATTAGGCTAGTACGGTTATATATAGGATTACATATATATTAATTAGATTAGATTAATGGCTATTAATCTAATCTAATCTAATTATTTGACACACTGGCACTACCCAAGGTCTATGCTGTGTCCTTTCCTGTGCGGGCTTTTGGTGCCTTGGGGTATCAGTATTTGATTGCGAATTTTGCACGTTCTTTTGCATTGACGCTAGCTGAAATGGGCAGGAGCGACCGGATTCGAGTTTTGATTCTGATTGAAATATTTCACGGTACAAAAGTTTGGCATTAGCGAAATAGATCCAAAAGGAGTATGCGCCTGTTAAATCCATGTTTAACTCGTGTCAGCTCGCGTAGTATCTCTAAACCAGATTTATTTGCTCAAAGTATAGAGGGTAGTAATTTTCGTATATAGCTAGACCTTAAATCTCTTTTATATACATACTAGTTAGTACTCTCCTAGGGTTGTCATATGAGAGTGCTTATATAATTAAGAATTTGTTCTCTTTGAGTACTCTTTCCCCGCTCTTAAATAATCTAATTCTTATAATTTTATTATAAAAAAATGCTTTCCTTTTGGCTAGATTTTCAGCCCCTGGTATATATATAAGAAGCGCGTCCTTCTCTTACTCTTACAGCTGCTCAAGAAGTATATCCTTTCTTTTAATATTCATGTGATATAGAGCCAAGTACGGGAGCGTGCACGTGAGTAAAGCTAGCTATAATCTATCTACGTGCGGGTGAATGTAGGTCCCTGTAAGCAAGCTGCCAAGTATGGTACAGACAAGCTTAAGAGCTCCATGTTTAAGAGCACTTTCTAGTTCATCTACAAATCTATTATTCCTGTCACATTTGGTGACTTGGTCGACGCTGGCGTTTTCGCCGCTCTGTCCCTTTGGATATTGAACGGTGGGCACGATGCTACGATTGACGGCTCACATCAACCCCATGACGAGGAAAAGGGATTAGGGATGCACGATTTATAATTATTACAATTATATAATAATCAAGTCCGGCGTAATTATATAATAATCAAGTCGCCAATATTATAATGCATAAAATACTGCATAAAAGAGCGTATAAACCGTGCATAATTCGGCACGTGGAAAAGGGTAAATTAGTGGATTTGATTATTGGGGAGGAGCACGAAACCGCGCTAGTCAAATGGAGGCTTCTGATTGGCTATGTCTCATATGCAAGATAATATCACCATAATCAAGTCGGAGTGATTATTTTACGATATTACGTATTCAAGTCCTAAATTATATAATTTTAGCATCCCTAAAAGGGATTAATGAGGGACTAGTTCTCAATCCAAATGGACACTAACTCGCGGGCCGTAAAGTTGCTTGCAACTGGAGATTCTGAACGGAGGTACCCCGGACGCAGCTCGGGGACTTGACTCGCTCTATAGAATTCACAATTTGTTCTTTTCATAGCCGACTGCTATTGTGGAGCAAGAATGTGTGTATATACTATCTGAGATAGCTTCTGGCGAGGGAGACGAATGAATGAGCGGTGAGCAAATTGGTATGGGAGGGAAGAGTTAAACATGAGGCCCTGAGTATAGGGAGATAAGCCTGTCGCTTGTTGGCACATGGTGGCTGAATGCGAGGCGTACGCTCGGCTCAACCAGAACCAATTGGGTATCCCTTCGTCCGGCGAGACATAGTCCACGCTAGCAAGGGGGCCTGGCTCAGGGCGAAAAAGTGATAGATGACTAATAAGCTTATTAGCAAAGGTACGACTTTACAGTCTGAGCCAGGCCCCCTTGCTAGCGTGGACTATGTCTCGCCGGACGAAGGGATAAGAGCGGTGAACTTGGGTTCACCGCTCTTGTAGCCTGATTAAACGATTAACGCCCAGGCCATCCACCCCCGTCTAGTTGTCCGTCTGTTATCATGTGGTCGAATAGGAAGATTGGCGTCAAAGAAAAGAGGTTGGAAACGGAGTCTCTGATTGCTTGTAAGCTCTGATTCTCTTGGTTTCTCGGGAACGGGGAGTGGAAATGTGGTCTCCACGTGGAGATTCTGCGCTGCAGTAGAAAATGGGGGCTGTCAAAGCAGCGCACGCGCAATTCAAGTTTATTGGTGGACCACCACTTCCTAGCGTAGAACCTACTGGGATCCAGTAAACCTCTGTTTGGCCGAGGGGGAAGTATAACACAAGCTCAAACCATGTTATAGCTGGAATAGGAAATTGTCAAATGCGCGATGGGCCTTAGCCCTAGGATACCCCCAGGAGGTGGATCCCGTGGTTAAATTCGGGCCGAAAATTGGGGTCCTCCTTGACTCTTCCTTATCCTTTGTAAACTTTATATCTCCGAAGGGCACTATTAGAGTTCTACCCGAAAGCCTTAATATGACCTCAGATCCCTACCTTTGGTGCTTAGATAAACAAATGTCCCTCATGCTAGTCGGTCTTGCGACTAGTCAATACACCAGCCAAGATTTCCGACACAAGCTTACAACTCAAACGATTTCTGATGTTAAATAGCGCTGTTTCTCAATTTCTTCTATTAGGGTTTTTCTTATAAACACAAGATTTTCTTTCTTCTTTGTCCCAGGGCCAGTCAGTAAGCCTGGCCGCTTCCACTCGGCGCTAGTTACTCTCGGCTCACCTTCTGTTTCTTTTCTGTACCCTTTCATAACAGAAAACTTCCTTGCGAAAGCTTAAATGTTACCACGCGACGTTATTCATTTTCTGGGCCTGAACCACCCCTTTGGTCGTCCTTTAAGTTTCCTGTGGCTGTTAGAACCCCTGCAGCATGCATTTTGTTGAATGTTTAAATAAAGTTTACAGAAAGTTTCTACAAAAGTATAGATGAAAAGAGTTGCGAGACCGTGGGGCTCGAGCGCTATAAGCCCGCTAAATGGCCGATAACGGTAAACGCCGAAGTCTTGTACATACAGGGCGGCTCAAATAAGACTTCAGACTCAGTCCCCTAAATTTCAGGCCTACGTGCATTAAAACAGCCTATCAGTCCCCTTTGGTTGCTGTGCATGGGCGCACTTCACTAAAAGCGCACGTGCACCAAAAGTCAAAAAGGTCGTTAAACTCAGCATAATAAAAGGGCAGCGGAAAGTTAATATATTATTCTCCACGAATGCTTCCAGGAGAAATTTAGGAGGTTAGACTCAAGTGAAATCGTCGAGTCAAGTGCGCGTCTGGTGGCGGTAGAGGGAATAGTCTCGCGACTTTTGCATCCGTTCTTTGCTCGGGTGAAAGAGCATGGCGTTCATCCACTAGAGTTGCCGATTAGCTACGCAGCTAACAGGGCAACTATGGCACTTGGTGCGCCGTAACCCAGACTGTTTATAGATAAACCCGAAAGCTACAGCCTCTTAATAGACTGATAGCGATCTAGCGTATGCGTTTATAGGGCCTTATGGGGTATTACCAGGCCAATACCTGTGTTTATCATACCTTTTATAGTAACCTCCGCGTGGCGACTCTAAAGGATAAGTTCTCCCGCGGTGGGAATCGTGCCTAGAATGCCGCCAGATATGTCGCTCAATTAGACGGCTCCTATGCAAAGGTCGGTGAGGTTGTATATTAATAAGAAGAGCTATAAATCTCCCAAAACTGAAATTGGGAGAGTGTGAAACTTCGAGCAGGGGTCGACAAGTAGCTGTGGGCCAATATAAACCGCTAGCTAGCATATTAGTGCAGATTAGCGATACGACCGAAAATCGGCGATACGATCACTTTTTTTCTCTAACAAAAAATGTTCAGAATTTTCAATGCAACACAGGATTTCATAAAAATAAGGTTTACTAGTGTACGCCCGAGGATTAGGTAATTTTGGCTTCTTACGATTATTTTGTGAATTTGTAGTGATTATTACAAAAGAAGGACCGCATGGCTATAAAAAAAAAAATTTACCCCGTGTCGCTAATACGCACCAAACCCGTCGGGACGTGGGGGCTTTGGTGCAAGTCCTGACGCACGATAGTGGCATTTTCGAAGATTCACCCGTCTGCTCTCTGCTCTTTTTTTATCAGCTCTGCCTCCACTGCTTTTGAAACGGCGAAGATGCAGGCACCTCTAACTTCAACTTTCAATATTGTTCATTATGCCCTCCCTAAGATGCCTGGAACATTTAATACTTTCTCTGTTGGTTTTCACCTGTTTAACTTCTGGTTATGATGCGTCGTCGAACACGAATATTGCCATGTACTATGTGGGTAGAGCGAATCACTCCCGTCCGATGAACATGAAGCTGACGAGGATTCCAGGGCCAAGGACCTGGTGAAAATGAGCTTGGACTCGCCCATTTCTGTGAAAGCAATGGTGTTGACATCATCCCTCTCGGGTTCATGAACCGCTACCTAGCGCAAGCTAATGGGTACCCTGGGACGAACTTTGGAGGCTCTTGTTTTGCAGAAAACTTTACCGCACCTGGATATAATGGCGTAAATGACCCTGCACTGAATGATCTTCAAAAGAAATGCCCAACTATGGTTTCTGGAATTCCACATTGCCAGTCTTTGGGAAAGAAGATCCTGCTGTCTTTAGGCGGCCAGGTGGTCACAGAGAATTCTTACGCGCTCACCAGCGTTGAAGATGCCGAGTACATGGCCGACTTCTTATGGGGCGCCTTTGGACCGCTGAATCCTTCAGCGAATTGGTCACGCCCATTTGATACTGAAGGGGTAGTTAACGAGGTTGATGGCTTTGATTTCGATATTGAGCACGTAAATCCCGGTAAGAAGAACATACATGGCTGCTCCAGAATGCTGACCAACGCGATGTGCCAGGCGAGCAAGAGTATTATATCATTCTAATTACCCGACTTCGTAGCTATTTCGACACTGCGGACAAGCAATATTTAATCACGGGTGCTCCACAATGCCTCTTCCCAGACCAGCAGATGGGCGATATAATCAACCAAGTCCAATTTGATATACTCTTCGTTCAATATTACAATACGCCACAGTGCTCGGCCCGCGAATGGGTGAGCAGCAACCCGGGATTTGGTATTTCAACCAACATGGAGAACTCGAGTGGTTTCAAGAAAAATTTCGACGCCTTGGTTACCTCCTTACCAGGGTCGAAGAGTAAAGACACCAGGGTTTACATTGGCCTGCTGGGATCTACTAGTGCTGGCCTCTCAGGAGACTATCTTAATCCTGCATCAGAGGTAGCACCATTAATCAAGGCCCATTTCTGCAATCCCTATTTCGGCGGAGTCATGATTTTTGACGCAGGACACTCTGAGCAAAATGTTGAGGAAGACGGAAAACCTTTTTATGAGGAGATCAAAGATATTCTAGTCTCGGATTCTACAAACACGCAGGCGTTTCCGTGTGGCACAACAGTGACACCTACGACGCAGGGTATTTACCCAACGGGCGAACGAGTGACAACTATTACAATGACGTTATGTCCTACCGCCCTGGGATCTTTCCCCACGCCCTTCATTTACGCAAACTCCTCTTCATACAGTACAACACTATCGCCTGCTACAGTAACGTCCACAACTGTATCTTCTCTCCCACCAGCAGGGTCTTCAACCATTGCCTCAAATTCGAACCTAGCCAACCAGACATTATCAATCGACAGCAATACCGGCGCAACTCCAACATACTCCTTTAATCTCAGCGCCAGAGATTCCTCTTCTGTTACCAGTGGCAGTAACTGCTTTATTGCCGTTGTAACAATGACCGTCCCAGTTGCTGTAGTGCCTTGCACAAGCAGTCCACCCGTCACTGCGAGCGGCTCGAGTCCCTTATCTATAGGCAGTCGTCTATTTTTCGTGTTTTCAGTAGGTGTGCCTGGAACTTTTGGTGTATTTTGGTACATTCTAGGTAGAATTGTACTGTGATTATGAATGCGGAAACTGGCTGATGCCTTGACTTGTTTTGTTTTGTCAGTCGTGCTCAAACCCCGCGAATGTGCCTGATAGACGGACACTGCAGATTTTATGGTGTGCGCAAGCCACATACAGAGGCCTTGCTAAAAAAAAGACCGCAGAAAATCCTTTGTGATCACCAGGTCTCATGTAAATAAAGACGTAAACAAAGTAAATAATCATTTGAAATCAGTATACAAAATACCTAAGACGAAGCTTAAAGTTGCTATTTCCCATTCTATAGACCCCACAACAGTGTGCCCGGATTTAATGCCCGCCACAGTCACGGGGACAAAATTTTAACCAGCGCATCTCCCGGATCACGCCGCTAGCGTTAACCTCCCTTCATATCTTGCTCCTAACTGAAATATCGCTATATAACTGTTATAACTATTATATTTATTTATAGATTTATATTTACTAGCAAATAGTATTTTAGGAATACGAGTAATATAGTAGTTTAAATTAGGTAAATGTTGTAATAGCTGGTATAAGGACATAATCTGCTAAGAACAGGATATCAGAAACAGGCACAAAACGAAGCTAAGCCGGAATTATTTGGGCAGAATAATACTAAAAGTCGAGGCATTCTCTCTACTTTATTCTATAGCTTAGTATTTTCTAATATATGAGATTCTTTAAACTTTAAGCCTTTAACTATTATATTAATCCCGCTATTATAAATATACTCGGAAATTAAATGCATTTGTATTATATAATAGTAAAGCTAGAGTATTAGTATTAAATAGAAGTCACGTGGGTAGTAATATAAGCCATGTAAATAATACTGAATTAATTAATATTTTATAGTAATAAGTAACTTATATATATAAGCCTTAAATGCTTTAAGTTATATATATTAAACCCTTAATTTACTAAACCTTTACTTATATTAGCTATAAGGGATTTATCTATTAACGGCTGTTTTTTCCCTTAATCCCATTTTTCAAAACGGTATTTGGGTTTCTAGAAAGTTGATTCTGCATTTAATATAGAGGTTTAATTAGCCCAGCCCCTAAGTCTAAAGGGTCACCTAGGACTATAAATTGAAACCTTGCAACTGAGGATACAATTCCTAATATCGGAAATTGCACCCTCAAGCATAAATCCCCAGCCTCCAGGTAGCCGTCTGAAACTAGCGCCCGTCAAAAGCCTGCAGTCGACTTCGTGTTTGAGTGTAGGGAGTCCGGCATTGGACTGGTGCACGCTTCCTATTCCAGGCTTATCCCAAATTGGGATTAGTATGGAAGTGGGATGTGTTCCATCCCATCTATCAATACGAGCGGTTTAGGAACCGGGCGCTGCGATTAATCAATCGGCCTTCCGATTAATCAATAGGAAATGGAATACGATTCGCAAGCCACAGTGGGTTCCGATTACCTAATCGGGTAATATTGAGGTCTCGGGAATAGTAAAATAGTATATAGAATACTTCATCTAAATCAAGCTTTATTATATATGCCTCCCACTATATCTAGGTACTTCCATAGCTATTCTAGCTCTTTTTAGTACTCTCTCCTCTACTTAATTACCTGATTCTCCTCTTTCTCTAGCTCTATTCTTATATACTTACTCCTTAGCTATTTTCTTCTTTATTTTCTCAGATACTTTTCTAGTCCTCTAAACTAATATAATTGAACTACGATTATTCTTTTTTACTACCGCTTTAGGAAAGGTGATTTTATTTCTCTTATAGGTTATACCAGTAGTAAATAAATCAGGATAAATTAATTAAAAGGTAATTTTATTAAGGGTACTATATAACTAGAAAATAATAAGCTTATTATATTTAGTAATTAGATAATAGCCCTATTTTAATTAGCTTTTATTAAAAGTAAGGCTTATAAATTATATATTTTTAAAGTTTTTTCTAGAACTCTTATAAGAATCCTAGCTATTTCTATATTAAATCTATATTACTTTAGAATCTAGAGAATTATAATCTCTTAAATATTATATTTAAGAGCTTTAAAATTAGCTCTCTTTATTATATTCTCTCTTTATTCTCTTATATATTCTATAATTCTCTTAGTTAATTTAGATAAAATTATTTTTTTAGCTATTTCTTTTTAATCTATTTCTTTATTAATAAATAAGCTATTCTTTCTATTCTTAGAACTATTATTCTTATTATTCTTAATCTCTTTTCCTCTCTCTATATCTTTTAGAACTATATATATATAGTAAGTACTTTCCTTATAATTTAGGAAATTAGTAAATAGCTTTTATATAGTATATTTCCCTTAAAAAAGGCCCCTATAGCTATAATATTAATTACTTATATAATTAAAAGAAATAATTATATTTATAATTAGATACTAATATTTACTTATATGGCTTATAGCTATTTCTTGAAAATTCAATTAGCTATTTTAATAAAGCCCTAAAATTCAGGATAATAAGTTTATCTATAAATAATCTTTATTTCTCTTTTCTTATAAATTTTAATTATTTTTCTCTTAAACTTCCCTCTATTATTATAGGCTAGAATAGAAATATATCTATTATTATTTAGCTATTTAATAAGCTTATCTATAGCTTTATTTATAGTCTTAGCCTTAAACCTATAGATTTAGACAAACTTGGAAAAGTAGTATTTTAATTACTAGATTTATATATATTCTTTATTCGGATTATATTATAATAGTATTAATAATAGTAATACTATAATATTAATAAAATATAAATAAAAAGATTTAAAATTTACGAAAATTACAGAAATTATAAAAATTATAAGAAAAGCTTAAAAATATAGGAAATATAGGAAATATAGGAAATATAGGAAATATAGGAAATATAGGAAATATAAAAAATATAAAAATATAAAAATAAATTATATAACTTATGGGATACTTATATGAAAATCTATTAAATTCAAAACTATATACTTACTAAAATAATAAAATTAAATAGATATAATCTCCTTATTATTCTTCTAAATTTTTCCTTATTATAGTAAATAGAATAAATACTTATTTAAATATAGTTATTATAGGATAGGCTATATTAAATTTGTCTTATATACTCAAATATAATATTAGGAGCTATTATATAAGTAATTAATATAAGAATTAGTATATTTCAGGAAAATTTACTTATATATATTAATTTTTTATAAATAATAGTTAAAATCTTAAAGATATTATTATAGTAAAAAGTATAATAAGCTAGAAGAATCTTATTATAATAAGTATTATAATATTTCTTATAATATATCTAATTATTCTAAAGCTTGTATAATTAGAATTTATATTTAATATTAGTCTAGTAATATTCACTGCTTTTATTTTACTAGGAAATAAAATATTAGAATTTTATAACTACTATCTAATATTTATATATTTCCTAGTAATAAGAATTTTTTTACTACTACTTATATAGCTTTGTCTTTAGTAGACTAATTATTAGTAGACTCCTTAGTAATAGAAGAGAATAAGATCTAAATACTAGAGAAATATACTCCTGATATAATAATATTAAAATATTACTCTGCTCGGCTATAGGTATATTTACGAGATATATAAGGGGCTAGAAATAAATAAAGAATTAAAAGAAATATAATAGAAATAAGATAATAATTAAGAAATATATAAAATTAGTAGTTTTGCTTAAAAAGCTAATACTTATATAATAAACTATATACTATAAACTATATTTAGATAATAAAAAGGGAGCAAAAGCCCTATATATATCTAGAAGCTCTAGAGAAGTATCTTTACTCTTATTATATACTAAGAACTAAAGGGTTTTAGCTATTAGTCTTAAGGATATATTATTATATACTGAGAACTAAAGGATTTCAGCCTCCTTAGGCCCGAAATCCCAATATTATACGATTAATTAATTGGCCCACTAATTAATTAATCAGGACCCACTATGGCTTGCGAATCGTATTCCATTTCCTATTAATTAATCGGAAGGCCGATTGATTAATCGTAGCGCCCGATTCCTAAACCGCTCGTATTGACAGATGGGATGGATCAGATGGAGGTGGCAGCTACCAACACAATTTCCCCAGCACACAAATTCGATAAACAAGCAAATTTAACTCAATTATCTATGTGCATGCATAAATTTATGTGAATCCTAAAATTATCACTTCCTGACGTTTCCGAACAGTGGACTGGTCAAACTCTGGGGCTAGCTTGCAATGCGCCAAATTAAAAATATTCTCGCTAAAACTATAGGGGTTTATCGCTAAATTACAGTTATCACATATTAAAAACACACTTTTCAAGTTGAGTAGTAAGAACAGAACAACATGTGACGTAATGAAGTGCTTTGGAGCATGAATATCAACATTGAAGTATGTAGATAAAAAGGTAACATGGGAAAACAGCGAGAGGCCTAAAGTACCAACCGACATTCGCGTTAAGCAACCCGTCACACATCATCATTATTATCACAGTAGCATAAAAATCAATGAGGACCAGTCCCCCACCCAATACCCCTTACGCACCCTGATTCTGCACAAACACCACTAGAACCGCCGAAAACCTGCGCAAAGGTTAGTAACGTCTCACAAAACACACAACTCTTCCTCGAAAACTTACGCGGCAGTAGCAGTAAAGATCTCTGTCCTCGAAGTAGCTGAAGGTGTAAGTACCATGAGACCAATTGCAAAAACTCCGGTAAAGAGTGCAATGAAACCGATCGTTTTAGCCTGGTCGTTGTTGATGGTTGCAAGTACTGCTATGGCGACAATGGGAAGTAGACAAGCGGCAATAGTTGTGACGAAAGATGTAAATTTGAGCATACCACTGATCTGATATTTTTCGAGAGTTGGTCGTTCATCAGGAATCCTTCCACCATTGCGATCTCGTGGAGACATCCATCCGAATATGTTCACGTTCGACAACCGCTGTGAAAGAGTGGGCGCACTAGACGTATCTGAAGGCCGTCTTTTCTCGTCGTCACTAGCTGGGGAAGTTGTGGGGAGTACTCCGTTCCTTCGAAATTTATCTTTGAAGCTATGCCAAAAGGGGATCCAATCATGGGCTACCCATCGGGTGAGTCCGTCGGTCTCTTTACGAGGGTAGGGGACAACAAGGTCCGGGTGATTCTTCTTGGGCTGTTCCACCCAGAAGATGCTCACACTCCGTAAGAAATGTACGAAGTTCTCTCCGATAGTCCTCTTATGCGGATCGGGTGCGGCTGGGTCACCCCAGCTCTTTTGGCCAGGGCCTCGCACGTTGAAGTCTCCCAACTTCTACTCCCCGATCCATGTGCGGAGACTGTTGACATTGAATTCATCAGCCTCTAGGAGCCCGTTGATTTTTGCATACAGCAATAGTGCTTCATCTGTGGAGGTAACGCGCTAGTATTAGCATGTGCCGTGACACTCGCAAGTGGGAATCCTACTATATTCTTTCAACACTTTCCGCATCTTCCTCACCAAAGTTAACTGGGTCTTCGCTTTCAGAGTCCCACTATCGGTCGATATCAGGAAGTCTACTCTTGCGCAGAGCTCGTCCGAAAATTGGAAATCGCCACTGCGGTGGTCCTTCCACTCAACCTCATGGAGCTTTTCCCTCAAACTAACCAGTTCAGCTTGATAGTAGAGCAAACTTTTGATATTGAGGTCTCTGAATACTTGAAAAGACTCAAAACCGGGACTTTCAGCCATTAATTTAACAAGAGCAGGCCAACCGTGGCATGGGAACCCCAGGTTTTTCTCCGGATTTTGCCTGTCATGGCGGTCGAAAACCTGGCCGCACTGAGGCAAGACGTCACATTTAGTTGATGGGCTTCGCGCAATCGATTCAACCGCTGTACCAGATTCTGAAAGCGAAGGGCTAGACGGTGTATATGAGCTACGTGTTGAAGAATGTAACAAAGGCCCCGTACTCTCTGCGTAGGTTGACATCGTTGATTTAAATAAGGGTTAATGAAAGGGTGAATGAGTGCTGGAGAATATCGAAGTACGGGATTCGAAATAATGGGATGTTGAGTCAATATGGGGCGGGAACGCCACCATCTGGAAAACCCCGGCGATTGATGGTCGGTCTTACGACTGTTCCATTGCCGGAGCCTCAGCCCTCTTGCTGCCTATATGCAATGCTCTCCATCAAGACGAGGAGTGCCAGTTGTAGATTCTTCATTGGCAGAGATACCCCGCACATGCGCATGAAGTGAGAAAGCCGTCTTACCGACTAGCAGTCGTGATGCGAGAAACTGAGAGAATCGTCAGCCTGTATTTTCTAATGTGGCTTTGCATTTACATGTGCGAACATTTGATAGCTCATAACTATACTTACACGATATTTTGCGAAAATATTGAAGTCAAATATTGCTAATTTAGTAAGCGTTTGATTGATTTCAAATCATTCAACTGTTCAACTTTGTGTGGTGCTTTAACACAACCCGGCTTTCACTTCAAGAAAAACAAACTAGAACATAGTTTTAAAATTGGTCATGATTCAAGGCTTCAAACTTGCATTAAGCTAGCCATTCACGTAAGTTGTATTGCTGGGGCTGAAATTCGTCGAATAAAACAAAGCGGATATGATGAGGATACGCCTCCATGCATCAAGTGTGGGTACCCCGGGTCCCTACTCGGTCTCATTTGACGCTCTTAATAATCACGATAAAGCAGTGCACTGTAGAAAATCATACCGCAGGATATGTATAACGACCTAGAAATGACCAAACAGGCTTTGTGAACATTGAACTATCCGGGAATTTCATGCCGACGTAGCCGCAGTCTGGATAATTCGCAAATACTTCACGATCGCAGAAACAGAAGCAAGGTTCTGGAGTCATCAACGCAGAATAGGCTCGATATATTCCCAAGCATTTGGAATCAGAAGAAGGTTGCTACATTCGAATAGGAGCTCCCGATTCTGTTATTATTGATGCGCTGGCACTGCGGGCGGCCAGCCAGTCGCTGAACCGCGGCGTCGTGGGGATAGAATGTTCAGAACAAAAGGGAGTAGTGCAGATGCAGGCTCATGCACGACACCCAAAACAAAAAGGTGAAGAGGCTCTGAGATGAGGAGACCAATCGCCGTGTCCATCAACGATCATTGGATGCCTTGCTAAAAATCGCTCGATGTCATATAAGAGACCGCGACTGCTACTGGGGCTGAAACAGCTGGTAAAATACATTTTCGAATCGCAATCCAAATAAACGAAACGACATACCCTACACAGCGCTCGGAAGTTCAATGCAATGATCTCCACAAGTCTCGGAGGAATGAAAGGTGAGTGTCTTAACACCGCTCGATTATTCAAATCTTTCGCTCATTACTTCAGCACGCCTCATACCGAGGTCTGCGACTAAGACGGGATAGTGTTCGTTATTCAAGGCTTCAATACCTTAGAAATATCTATCGTTGAAAAAGAATGCGATGTACCCAAAGTCCAAGCCATGTTAACACTGTCTTTTGAACGGAAATTCATTCGCACACTGGTGCACCTGGAAAACCATGCAAAGATCGATGGCGGTGAGTTTCTTCTTGATCCCTCGGCAGTCCTTGACTTGCGAAAGCCGAGCGTCGTTGCTTCGAGAGAGCTGACAAATCGACCCTCCTCTCGAGTCCTTGTTTCCAGCCCCGACGATCGACGAGGAGACCCTTCGAACAATAAATGGTGGGCCTCAAGGGTCTATATCTTCGGTCAAGCTGGCAAGCCATGATCTCAATGGAATTTGAGAGTGATTTGGGAGCCCAAACCACTTGGAGATTGTGGATGTTGATGCTTTTGTGTGCCATCCAACATCGCACCTTCCAATTGAATCGCTCCGCATGTTTCACTTCGACCTCTGAGTTCCGTTCTCGCCCGGTTGGCGTTGAGGATGTTTGGCTGTGGTCGTTTGGGAGAGAAGTGACCCCTCTTTTGGCGCTCCAGCTGAAGAAACCGTAAGCCGCATTTCCCTGGTCCGATCTAGGTTGCTAGCAACAATCACCGTCGCCTTGACGCTGCCTTCCAAGTCTGTCCGAGAAAAAGCAACGAGAGGCAACCTTGACAAGCGCCACCGTCTCCATATGGCCAGATGCCGGCCTCATGATCAGATATGACACAAAGAGACCCTTGACCGCAAATATTTGTGCAACCCCAGCAATTGTAGGTTGGCCCCATAGGTTCTCGAGCACGGCAAACAGGACGGGAAAATGTGTTTTCAGTGCGGGGCCTTTTTCGGAGTAAGGAATGGCCAACGAGGCTCTGTGTTGGTTAAGAAGTCTTCGGGAAGCAACGGTCTGGGTAGAAGAAAAAAACTCTGCTTTTGTGGAAAATAATTCTCGCATTAGGTAGTCTGAAGATTGAAATCTGTTCCCTAAAGGCTTCAAACTAGCTCAGTATACTAAAAACTGTATCATTTGTTAGAGGTATACGATCACACTCTCAGAATAAGCTTCAAGCTACTGATCAAACCTCAGTTGTCTTCTGGTTCTTACCAAATCTCACAACACAATGAGCGACCAATATGGTTTCCGCACCCTCTCTCTTGGTACGATAGCTGTCATATCCACCGTTCCACCCACAACGACTGATCAATAATTAAGACCAAACGAGGAAGGAGTTGAAACGTATCTGGGAAGAAAAGAAAAATGATCTGGACAATGCAAGGGTCGGCAAGGTAGACCTCGGAGCGAGGCAGCGTGAAGCCGCCGCGGAAGGCCTTCAGCCAGATACAGAAGCGCAAACTGAGATGGACGAACTCGACAGAGACATTGTCATCTTCGGGAACGAAGAGAAGATTCTCAAATGTCTCCTCAACATTTACGACTTGATAGCGAAGCCAAATAAGACCCCTGCCGACGAGGAGAAGCTCAAGGCCTCCCTGACAGATCTATATCAAAGTTACCACCCGGATAAGTTGAAGATCAAGATCCAGTATATAGTGGACAAGGCCAAGGTCGATGGTTCCTCCAAGTAGAAGCATTGGGTCGCCCTAACTTATACCACAATCCAATGATCTCAACCATCTCCACCTTCCCTGGACTCGTTCACCAAGTGCAAGTCACTGCTTGGTTTAACATTTTCGAACCTTCTCTTTGCTTCATAACGATCCCATACCTGCTATTCGACATGGTCGGGTGCTCTCAACCATTAGTCAATCCCTGCACCACCCTCGACCCACCTCCTCCTCTAGGCACTGGTACTAGGTGCAGGTCATCTATTCGGTTTTATGCTTGCGAGCCTTCTTCCATGTTTCGTTTCGACTCAATACTTGAGATTGTAAGCTTAATCAGATTGTCTATGATTTCATTTGAGGTGATTGTTGCTGAGCCTCGAAGGGGGGCTGTCTTTATTACCTAGGTCGCTCGGCCACAAGGCCTCTTGTATCTATTCTGCGTTCGTAATGAACTTGACCACTTAGCTTCATAAACAATGAGCAACGATACTTTATTCACGAATGAGAAAACACATGCATGCTAGAAACTTGATTTAATTCAGAGCGAAACTGTGCTCAATTCACCCTCTCTTACGACAAACCCCTTCTAGACACTAGCCTCAGGAGCCGAACCCTCTCTCCTCAACTCATGGCTGGGATCAAAGCTCTCACTCTGTGCCAACTTATACTCAGTCTTCTAAGGCGATTAAACTATCTTCTCACACAGATCCCTCGGATACTGATCTGGACCTTCTCCCTTCCCAAACTCGCGACTAAGAGTGAGCATTTCCCACAAAGACCTATACGCAGTCTCTATATACTCATTCTAAGAGCTTCTCTCTTCGCCCCAATCCACAATCAAGACTAGAAATCGGGAATCTCTAGCAATGAGCTGGTAATTTAAAACTATATATTCTTATAATTTAATTTAAATTATACTTAAGTTAATTTTAAAGAAGTATATTTAAAGAAAATATTATATAAATTTAATTGCTTAAAATTAAGTACTTATATAATTTATATAAAATTATATAAAAAGTCTTTAGCTTATAATAAAATTAGAATTAGTTAATATAATATGAAATTTCTTATTTGTGACGGCAGGAACAGAGCAATGGAACGAGGCTCAAAGATCAATGATTTCCTATGTCTTGAGAATTTAAAGCTAAGGAGGAAAGGAGTGAGGTGTGGCAGTGGATAAGTAGGTATGGCCAAGACCACTGAAACGCCGAGCTTTGGAAGCGAGCTTGGTTTGAACCATAGCTTGGAACCTTAGCTGAAACCAACTATGTGACACCAACGGTCACATTATTTAAAGTTATATATATTATAATACATTAGAGTTTTATTTATAAATATAAAAGTCTTATTTATTTAATCATTTATGCTTTATATATATATATTATATAACTTAATTAAAACTAAATTAATTAATATTATTCTCGAAAAATCAATTTGCTTATTATTTAATAGTAAATATTCTAGTAAATTAGTAAATTAGTAAAAAATAAAAAATAAAAATACGTGTTTTTTTTATTAAAAAATTTCTTTTCTTTTCTTTTATATACTAATAAAGTTTTAAATATAAAGAAATAAAAATGCTTTTATTAATAAGCTAGTATAATACTTATTAGTACTGGTATATTTTATTTGAATTAAGTAAAGTATTTATATATAAGATTATTATTGGCTAAACGTAATAAAGAAATACTGTTTTATGATAAGATAAGGGCTGGGGCTCCCCAGTCTTAACTTTAACTTGAGTGGCAGAATTTCCTCTGGTCAGCGGTCTTATAGCATGATTTAAGGGTAATAGTTGCTAGTCTTAGGGTGTATAGAGAAGGATTGTAAATAAGGGGATGCTGTGTAAGACCGACAAATTGCGCGTTGGCGCGAAGAATCGTGGCAAGGTGCATGCAGATGTCTAATTGGGCCATTTTATTGTGGGGTCATGTAGCAATTTTGGCCGCTGTCCATTTTCTCTCTGACTACATTCCTGTCTTCCGCGTAGCCTGCCGACATTCATCGAATCACTCACGAGTCACCACATGTGACAATTTAAAATATTCTGTGCTTCTACCTTAACACCCTTCCTACTATCCTTTGCTCAACATCTCTCTTGCAATGACTGATCTTGCTTCTTCTGCCATTATCGGAGTGGCGACCAAGCCTGTGGTCAAGGACGAAGAAGCCGCAGCAAGATATCGTAAATACGTGTCGGATATAAAGACTAGAGAAGCTTTCGAGCATGGTCTTCTTGCGAAAGAATCCCTTCTGCCAGAGTCTGCTGATCCGGCGTCAATTCGGACGGGTATGAAATGGCCCCAAATCCCGCATTGTCGTGCCGGCGGGTACACCATCTCGTTTCGCAAAGATGTCGAGCCTAATTTGCCATGGGTCGCCTATGCTTGGGATAGTGGTCGACTCGGGCCACTGAAGCGAGATGAAGTGGATTGGAAAGCCTATCTTCCTGTTGTAAGATCATGGCTTGATGAATGCTCGGACTTGCACGAAGATTGTCCCCGGGACCAAGCTGCTGAACTTCCATCACGTGTTCTGGATGTTGGTCCTTGTGATGGATCTGAGGAACCAAAGCTATTCGAGACCAACGGCGGATCTGAACGATACATGGCGCTAAGTTATTGCTGGGGGTTAGGACAAGCTCTCACAACCACTACTTCGAACATCGAGGAACGAAAACGCCGCATTCTTCTATCAGACTCCCCTCCCACAATCCGAGACGCCATTCTGGTTTGCCGGGAGCTGTCTTGCCGGTACTTGTGGGTTGACGCATTGTGTATCATCCAGGATTCGGCCACAGAATGGGAATATGAAGCTTCGAGGATGCAATCTGTGTATAAGAATTCCTGGGTCACTATTGTCGCCGAATCAGCTGACAGCACAGAATGTGGTTTTCTTCATGGACGAGATACTAGAATATGGGACCAGAAAGCACCTCTAAAAACACGAGGCTGGACCTTGCAGGAAAATCTTCTCGCACCTAGAAGATTGACATATCGTCATGACAGTCTCTCTTTCGAATGTCAATCGATCCTCGAAGAGGCTGATCTCTTGTCTTCCTGTCGAAAACTGGAATCTTTATCTAAGGGGCAAAGCTACGATGTTTGGAATACAGTTGTCAGGGAATACTCCAAACGCTATCTGACGCAGGAGAAAGACATATTTCCTGCTCTGTCCGGCCTTGCCAAGAAATTTCAATGCATTAACCAAGATGTCTATCTAGCGGGGCTCTGGAAGAAGCAGCTCCTGTCCGGCTTACTCTGGACTGGAGAAAATTTCCTTACTTCTCGTCCTCTTCTGAAGGAATATCGAGCTCCTTCGTGGAGCTGGGCAAGCCATAACGGCAGAACCAGCTATTTTGTCGGTAACAAGGGATCAAAAGAGATCTATGAGGCTGTGGTCTTGGAAGCCGACACTGTTTTAAAAGGGAATGATCCCTTTGGCCAAGTAACGGAGGGAAGAATAAAAATTCGGTCACTGCTTTCAAAGGGTCGAGTTTTTCGTCAAGATGAAGCAGGTTGTTCTGAAATTTCTTCTGAATGGAACAACCTCTTTGAGTCGGAAGATTCGTGGTATTTTGAAGCAGATGACTTAGCCGAAGGCTCGAGAGCGACGGATACGTTCCCCAGTGTATTCCTGGATGACAATACCTCTGACACTGCCGACCCCCTTGAGCCTGTTTACCTACTCCTCATTCGCACAGATAAAGAATGGGATGATGAAAGCAACGATCACGGCTTGGTTATCAAGAGAACCTCAGAAAACAATTCCGAGTATCAAAGGATTGGAGTCTTCATTTTGCGGACAGATAGTCGAGATACTTATTTCAAAGACCATGGTGAGACTGTTTTTATCATTTAACGGCTCAGGAAAGGCGGTGTTATGGTGATGTGAATGTGGCCGAACAAAGTAGAATATAATGTCAATACGGTTGAAATTATATAAACATTCTGCCTAGTCCGACGAGACCAAATACGTCAAACGAAACCTGTTAGAAGGCAAAGGTCTCAACCTCAAGTTTCCGTCATATTTCGTTTGGTATCAATCAAGACACAAGCTAAGAGAGTCGATTTAAAGATATTATATATTCAATTGCCGAGTCACGATAATTATATTAAAATAACGATATAATATATCATTATATTTGTTGAAATTGGTACGCTACCATAGCTAGCTTACCAGTCCTTCCAGCACCAGGTTCAACCACTAATTTAGGGTTCTCCACTCTCATTTGTCATGCGTCACTCGCCGAGCTTACCAAGCTTACTAATATATCGTCATTTTGATTACCTTTGATTTATCAGCTAATTAATAATACATCGGAGAAAGCGGACTCGGCATTACTGGTATTGCCGAAGGGTAATGGGAATAAATCCCTTACTTTAGATACTTTTTCTCTGTTTTTAGACTTTATTCTCTTGTATTTAGTTATTCTACAGACTATTAATCTCTAATATATCGATTTTCTATTAATACATCAATTTTTATATATTACCTAAGATAAAGCCTATTAGCTTATTATTATTAATAAATCTTTAATTTAATAAATTATTTATATAAACTTCTTAAATAAGCTAAATATTAAGCTACTAAGCTTTATATAATAATTTTAATTATTTCTTTTAAATAAATAACTTTTATATATTAAAGTCTTTATATAAAAGAAATATATATATTTTTAAGTAATAAAAACTTTAATAAATTAACTTTTTTCTTTTCCTACCTTTAATATTAAACTTTAATTTCATATACTTTTCAGAAAACTTAAGCAAATCTAAAGAATAATATTATTTATAATTAAAAGAATATAATAAACCTAACTTAATAATTAAATATATATTAACTTCTTTAATAAAAATAAAGTTAATTTATAATAATTAATTAAACTTTTAAAGTATTAAAAGAAGAAATAAAATCCGTTTTATAATAATTAAATATTATAATATATAATAATAGAACTTTATTAGTTCTCGAAAAATATAAATACTTCTTAACTTTTCTTTAATTATTTTTTCTTTTAATACGAGAATAATTTAATTATCTATTATATTAATTAATTGCCTTTAAGTAATTACTTAAAGCTTATTATATATATATTAATTACTAATATTAAATTAAAGTTATATAAATAATATTAAATATATTACTATTATATAATAATAAATATCTTTTATATATAAACCTTAAATACTTTAAATTATATATAATAAGCTTTAATATATCTAATAACTAATAAATAATTAATTAATTAGTATTTACTTTATTTATATAAATTAAAACGATTTCATAAAATAATAATTAATTAATAAATATAGTATTTATAAAGTATTTAAAATAATTTCTAATAATCTTAATTTTAAGGCTTACTTTTCTTTAATAATTATTAATATTATTTATTAAATACTTTAAATTACTTTCTTTATATATAAAATATTATTTATTAAATACTTTAAATTATTTTCTTTATATATAAAATATAACTTATTACTTTTTAATAATATTTTCTTATTCTGTTTTGAGATCTTAAATGTGGGAATTATTAGTATATTTAAAGATGATTCTATTAATTCTATAGGGATTCTAGTTCTAGTAACTATAATTATATTATTATATACCTCTCATTGGCCTAACAAATGCCACTCTTGAGAACTTTATATATCCTTATATAAATAAACAAGAAAAGGAAAACGTACTTAATAGATAGTATAAAGAGAAAGGAAAACGTATATAATAAAGTAGTTAAAGACAAAGGAAATAACCTGAAATCCCAGTAAAATAACCACCTAGCCCCAGCCAATTATGGAAATATTAGTACTAGTGGTCCCCGTATAATCGTACCGAGATTATTAATTGCTTATAGAAGATGTAACCAGATATACTTATCTTATTAATAGTAAAGGTAATTATAGTAAAAGGAAAAATATATATATATGAAATACCGTAATAGTACTTAAAGATATAAGAGGAGAAGATATCTCGTATCCGTAATAAAACGAATTTGTAATAAGATACTATAGGTATAGTAGATATATAGTAAATTAGTACTTAATTTTCTTGATAGGAGTTCCTTTATAATAATCGAGAATTATTCGGACTTTATTAAATATTAGAAGTATATTAATAGAGGGCTTATTATACTATTTATATTTTGGCTTCTTGAATAATAATAGGTATCTATACCTATATAGGGATAGTATAGATAATTCGGTATCCGATTTGGAAGATAATACAGAGAATAATAAATCGGATAGAATTATAATAGGCTTCTTTGTCTTTTACTTCTTCTTACTATATTTCTTATCGAATTTTGCTATCTTATGCTTTTATAATATTATAAAGTCGCCGCCTATATATTTCCGAAGCTTATAAAGGTTATCTTCCTAGAGAGATATGCCTGCCTTTATTATATCTAATATATAATAATATATATGGCTCTATAAAGGTACCGCTAATTGGCCCTTCTTTAGTAGTACTTTTCCTTAGATATAATTGGACTTATTAGATAATTACTTTATCTTGGTATTCTTGGCTCTATACTAAGAATATTAAGGGTTAATAGCTTTATTATTCTTTATAGAAGATATATTAATCTCCTTAGCTTTGCCTTTGGAATTGGCCTTAATTCGCAGGATATTAGCCGAGGAATTATTAGAATTATTAATTATTATTTTCTTTATAGGTAGTTCCTTACTTACTGCCTTCCTGCTTTCCGGGAGGTAACTATACTTTCTTTTATTACCTATTATAATAGGTTCTTTATTAGATAGGATAGCTCTAGTAGAATTAATAACGGATTAGTTATTAATATATTATAGGTAGTCCTGTTTAGGGAGAAGATATAGGTAATTAATAATAAGATATAAATAAATATATAGGTTATAGGTTTAATAGGTTTTAAAGTATTCAAGATATTATTTATTAGAATATAGACTAATCTCTAATATATATAAGTAGTTCTTATTATTCTCGGCTTATAATAGCTTGTAGCCAGTAATTGAAATACTACTATACCGGTAAGAAGTACTTATATAGTACGAATATAATATAAGATATAAGATATATAATATAGAGGTAAATATAATTACTATAAATATAAATAAGGGAAAGATTTATTAGTAGATATAATATATATAACGAATTAAGGGTTAATAAGTTAAGGTAGTAGTAAATTTGAGTATTAATAATACTTTTAATACTACTAGTAGAACCGAACCCTTATATAAGAGGAAGCTTATAAATACCGTATTAAAGTACGAGCTCTTTAATATAGGACCGGTAAAGCTACTAATTTTTCTTTATATTCCGTAATAAGCTTATAGGTATCTTAGAGAAGTTCCAGAGAGTACTAGTTATTATACTAGTTTCCGTAATCTTTAAACTTAATAAGATATTTAATATAATTCTTTCTGCTATACTATATAGTATATCGGTTAATTATATATTCTAACTTATATATTTTCCATTTATTATTATTACTCTAACTCTTAAAAGGCTCCTAATATTAGGGAGTAGTCTTTTAAAAAGATTATTACCGAGTAGTACTAGTACCAAGTATATAATCGAGATTACTGGATAGATCTTCTAATAAAGGGGCAGATCCAATTTATATACTAGCTTCTCGATTCTCTTTCTAATATAAAAAGGGCCTATTCTCTACTCAGAAATCTTATAATTCGGTTTTCCGGGTAATTAGTATCCCTTATATAGTTTAAGATATACCATATTACTAATATTTAATTTAACGGGAGTATAATATAAATTATAGTATTCCTTTATCGTATTAGTAGCGAATTCAATAGCTAATTCGGTATTAATATGCCTCAAATTCCTAATAATCTCTAGAATCCTATTATTATCTAGAACTAGAAGAGATAGAAAAGTATTTACCTTTAATTCTTATATAATCTCGTTTGGACTATAGCTAATAGGATATAAAAGGGCATTATTAAATACTGCTTATAAAGGGATTACTTCTATAGACTATACTTAATTAGGGAACTCGTATATATGGTACTAGATTATAATTTCTACTTACTAGTTCTTGATTTCGGATTAGCTATTAGATTATAGATACTAAGCTATAGAAAATAGTAACTTTATATTTATTATAGTCCAAATTACTCTCTATAAGTCGGATATAAATTTTGGATTACAATTAGAGATAAATGCTCTGGAAATACCCTAGTTATAAAGCAAAAGTATATAAAGCAAAATAATAGCCTATTTCTTAATACTATAGGTATTATAACCTGGAATTAGTAGTGATTTCTTACTAAATTTATATATATTTATTATTATATAATTAAAAACGTTATATCTATTAAGTATCTATAATATAACTACTAGAATTTCCGGTAAGGCCAAGATAAAATCTATAGTAATTATATAAAAAGAAAGTAGTATAGTAATAATAGGATATAATATACTATTCGGGCGGGTTTTCTATATATTATTTACCAGATAGCTAGAGTAAAACTTAATATAATTAAGAACCTTTTTTATTAAACGGGAAATGCAAAAACCATAAAGCTTATTATAAGTATAATTAAAGCCGAAATATTAGTTATTATAAACCATAAATAATAAAGTCTTTATATAGGTATAAGGTATATATAATTATAGAGCCCCGGATAGTAAAATATAATAAAGGAGACCGCCCTTAATTTCGAAGTTTATATTATATACCTTGGAAAAGAAATTGCCTTCTGGAACTAATTTGGGAAAACCTAGTAATTATAAAATACAGGCAAAATAGGAGTTCTTTATATATTTATTATAAAGCTCGGTCCTAAATTCATTACTTATACTCAATTCGGAGAATATATATATATTATTAAGTTTGTTATTATAAGAGATATTACAAGACTCGAATATAGTAAGATAAGATAAGATATCGGGAATAATATTTAGTTTATCCGGAATATAGCAGATATTAAGTCAATATTATAATAAGTACTATAAAGTAATAATAAATTTCATATTTGCCTTACTTATATTATTTATTACTAATAATATTTGGTTATAAATACCTCTAGTAATAATATAATTAATTAATATAATAACTGGATCCTAGACTAATTAAAGTATTATATATAGTCTATAGTAGGTATATAGTAAATATACTATCTTGAGCTTAGTAGATTTATAGTTCTTTTCTGCTATACTCAGAAGCTTACTAAGAAATAGTATCGGTTATATGGCTATAGATATAATCTTACCAAGATTCGAGGAAATAATATAATTCTACTTGAGATAAAATACAAGAATACCAAAATCTTTCTTGTTTAAAGTATTAATTTTGAGATATAGCTATCTTACTAGGTTATAGTAAATAAGTACCTTAGGATCTAATAAATAGCTTTTAATAGACTCGAATAAAGCGACTTCCTTTTTACTAGGTTCCTACTTGGTTCTTACTATATATCCTTTTCTCTTTACCCCGGTTGCTTCCTATTTACGGCCGACTACAAGTAACTCTGTCTTTTTCTTTTATAATGGTTCGATTATCTTTATATAGTATAAAATAAATTAGTAAAGCCAACCGGCTATTCTAATAAAGTACTCTAGCTACTAAAGGTTCTCCGGAAATTATATGGCTTTTATAGCAGTTATATATTCCTCTATTATACTCATTCCGAAGCCATTAATATAATAGCTAAATAGCTCTACTAATAGATATTCTAGAAATGTCTTTTTTCCAGAGAGTGAGATATATTTCTCCTTAAATAAGTAAAGAATAGTATAAAAATACTAAAGGTATTCCTAAAGTAACTTGGAAAATATAATAATATTATTAATAAAATAATAATAGAAATAACTATAGCTCTTTAAAAGGCAATCTATAAAATATTAAATATATACTAGAGAACTATAGTAACTTATAAGAGCTACTTTGGAAGTCTCTTATTCTCGGTAGGAGATTATAGTAAAACGCTTTTAATATTCTTCCTTAATAAGGAATTAATAGAAGAATAATAATATATTTATAATAGAGATATACTTGGCTCCCTTAAGTATATTAATAATATCCTGTTATAATAATATAGGATAGTTATTAGGGATTTTAAGGCTATTAAGGACTCTCAGATTAATAACTAGATATCCTTTGGGTTTCTTATTAATATTCTTCTAGATAATAAATATAGGCTAACTAAAAGAAATAGTATCTTATAGGAAATATATCTTGTTTTATATATAAAGACTATTAAATACCTTATTAATAACCTATTAATTATAAACTCTAACCGGATAGATTTTATACTTGATTTTCTTATCCTACTAGCCCTTAATAAGAGAAATCTCTATATACTCGTCCTCTGGTATATTAATCGGGTTCCTGCTATCCTCCTAGTACTATTTGAATTTGATAATAAGACTCTCGATTTGGCTTATAAGGATTGGGTTCTTAGTATAAATATATATCTTATTACCGAGAATTCTCTTATAAACCTCGGAGGGCTTTATAATTCCTGTAATCTTTATAGATCTCAGAGAAGCAAGTACTTCCCTATTAAGTTTCTTATTGAGTTTATTAGGTATAACTATATAATAACTCTCTTTTTTAAAGTCTCGAATTATACCAAGTCTTATATAATATGGGATTATCTATAATTTATTTATAGTATTTATATAGGTAATATAGTTACCGTAATCTATTAATATATTATATATACCTATAAAACAGGTATCTAGTATATAGTTATATCCGGATAATAGTATACTACAAATTATATTAATACGAACCGTATTTCCGGGAGAAATAATAGTTTACTATTTGGTAAGGACCTTATAAGTAACTCGGGTATCTCGGGTATATACCTTAATAGGAGCTATAAGACTATTAATTATACTAAAGGTAATAGTATAACCTAATATATTAATTAATACTTTATACGGGACGAGGAAGCCGTTTCCTAAGAGAAGTAAGGGGTTGAGGTTATCCGTAACCTATATATTAATTATAACCTTACCGAGAACCGAGTAATTATTAATTTTTCTATAAATATATAAATTAAAGATAGCCTAGTCCCGGAGCTATTAGACTAAAGTAACTCTTTTAATAACTCTTTCTTTTATTATATTAATTCTTATAAATGGGTTTTTAATAGTTATTTATAATTTACTAATAGTTATAAATAGCTAGTATCTATATAAATCTGGAATACTTTATTCTCTAGTATAATCTTAATATCTAAGGTAGTATATTTATATCTAGTAATACTAGTAGGTAACGGAATCTCGGTAGGAGTTACTATAATAACCTCGGTATTTATAAGACCGGGCTAAGTAGATTTAATAATACTACTCGTAATAGAAATTCTCTCTACTTTTACTAAATATAAGTTAGAGTATATATACTTAAAGAGTTTATTTCGAGACTTGAATAGGGACTTATACTTTTTATAGACGGTTATAGGCTTAATTATAGAGATTATGGGAATTGCTATATATATATTATTTTCCGGCTTACTAATAGGGTCTAACTTCTTAGAGAAAATGTAGCTATATTCTTGGAGCTTATTATTATATTAGATACTGTATTCTTTAGAGATATTAAGGTAATTATTATTAACTATATTACTACTATTGAATTAACGGAAGTAATAGTAATACTAATTTCTATTAGAGTTATCCTTCGAGAATAATATACTAAAGTGAATATACTTCTCTATATCTTCCTTATTCTTTATAAATCCTGCGGTTAGCTATAAATATAGACGGTA
This sequence comes from Hyaloscypha bicolor E, assembly GCF_002865645.1. Classification (NCBI taxonomy): domain Eukaryota; kingdom Fungi; phylum Ascomycota; class Leotiomycetes; order Helotiales; family Hyaloscyphaceae; genus Hyaloscypha; species Hyaloscypha bicolor. The sequence goes on along the minus strand of NW_020194685.1, from coordinate 35,398 downwards.
ATACGGAAGAGTCTTCTAATTATTCTTTTATAATATATTAGTAGAGTTCTGGAAGCTACCTAATAGCTATAGCTATTGAGATTAAGGATTGAGATTTGAGAAGGAGTAGAACAGGTAAAAGTTTATATTTGGATAGAAGGATTAAACTAGTTAATAATTCCATTTATAATTATAATTTCGATCCCGGTAAGAGAGATATATATTACCTACCGGGCGGCGGTCTATCCTTATTAATTCTCGTAATCTGTTATTCTTTATATAATAGATTTCGGACTACGAGTCTTATTTTAATACTACTATATCTATAAACTACCTGAGTATAGTATTTTTAGTAGATCTCTCGATATATACTCTGAGTTCCGGATCTAAGTTATTCTAGGCTTATAATAGCTACTGGATTAGCTTATTGAACTTGGCGGCTTGGTATATTATATAATAGATACTATATAGGAATATATATTCTTGCCGGTTCTTATATTATCCTTGGTATATACTTCCGATTATAATTTTCTCAAGGTAGTTAATAGAAGATCCTTGAAATATTAAATTAATATCTTTATCTATTATTTAATACCGTCTTGAGAGAACTTGAGTCTGGCTCGGTATAAATCGTCTAGCTTACTAATATACTACTCAAGTACCGCTTCCCGAAAACAAGTAATAAGATTTTAATATATAACTATAGCTCGTTCGCCGGTTATATTATCTTATACTATGTCTATAAAAAGGTATATGTTTCTCTAGTAGATATTGTTTCCGACGGTAATATAATCTCCCTCTCCTTCTGACTCGGCGAGGTCTGGGTCGAAATATCCGATATTAGCGGCTCTCTACCGGGTATCCGTAAGGTCTATATAGTCTTAAGGGGGAATAGGTAGTAGAGTAGCATTTCCTCCTTCGTTTCCGTATTACTATCCGAGTACGGCAGTAACTATATTAGCGATTATGGCCGCTATATCTTCTCTGGAGAGTGGTTCGCCCATGGCTTATAAAGAACCTCGGCGTATATCCTCGGTTTCATTGGTTTGCGGAGAATCTCGGTATATATCCTCTATCTCGTCTAATCCTTGCGAATTCTCCCTTCGTTTACTGGTACTTATATTCGCAGTATATATAGCGAGTAGTAAAGTATGGTCCGCGCCTTCCTAATTCCCAGGGATATTATATAAAGAAGTCGAAGGAGTCGAGAACTCGGGGATCTTGCGTATCTGTACCGAGAATTCGTATAAGGTCTTTCTGAAGAATGATTTGTCGATTGCCCAATTACTGGGAAAGGGGCTTGGTTCTATAGAGTATCGGCTACTTGATACGGAGGAGGTTGAGGCTTCACGTCGAGGGTAATGTACTGTAATCCCCTCAATTGCTCTGCAATCGGTTGTACCAATCTCCTTGGATGAAGTGTGATTTGATACGAGAAAGGAGCGGAATTGATAAGCTTTCTCGATGAGTTCGCTGGGCAACTTGTCCATCGGTGGTTGATAGTAATGTGTGTACTAGCGAGTGTCGTACGACCGAGTATAAATTGTACTCAGTTCGCGGCGTATAACGTCCGGACCAAAAATGGAGGCCTGGAATGGTATCGTAAAGCTTGAATGAAGCCTATGACGATGGTGCACCTGGCATTGCTACTATTTGTGGGAATTATTGGTGTGTTCAAAGATGATTCTATTGATTCTATGGATTCTATGGGGATTCTAGTTCTAGTGACTATGATTATGTCATCATGCACCTCCCATCGGCCCAATATTAAACCCCTTAATTTATTTTACTTTACAAAATCTGTTTTAAAGAACTTATTTAAAGCGTTATTAGTTAATGTTTTGATTTATTATTTATTTTATAACTTACTTCTTTACCTTGTATTTGTGAGACACGAACAGCTGAATCTTAAAAGAATGAGTTAAATGCAGTTCTTAAAGAACAAAAATTGTTTGCTTTGTCGAACCACGGTATAGTGCCTTGGCGAAGCCGAGGCTAGAATATGCTGGCTTAAGTAATCTTACAAGAGTTGCTGTTTAGGGGATGTGGTATGCGAGACTAGATTCCTTCAGTACTTTGATCATAATTGCATCGTCTCTTTTGTGAAGTATTAGCTGAGGCCTTCTCATCCCGAAGTTACCAGCTGATACTGAATGGTCGTAAGTACGAAAGAATTTCAAGAGCTGTATAAGTCGAAAGATTCTCCACTCTTCCCAATATTCTCTCCCGTCAAAATCTTCGAATTACCCTTTCAACCTCGCCCTCATTCCTTCAAAGCCTTATAAACCCACTTCGCACAGATCTCCCTCAGGAATGGCACCTTCTTTGACCAATCTAAGTCATTAATAAACCCCACAACGACCACTTGGTTTGTCGGATCAATCCAAAACCAAGTCCCAAACAAGCCACCCCAAAAGTAGCTCCCCACCTTCTGACTACTCATCCTCTGCACTTGATTTTGCACGATCGCCACCCCGAGACCAAATCCTAAATTCTCAATCACATAAGCACCAGTCTTCAGGTGCACGCCAGGCTCAAGCACGCTCGTGCGCATCAGCTCGATAGTGCTGGGTTTCAAGTACTGCTTCCCCTCGAATTCCCCGCCGTTAAGCAGCATCTGCGAGAAACGGAAGTAGTCGTCGAGCGTAGAGAGAATCGCCATGCCGCCGCCGATAAACTTAGGTCTAGTGGTGTTGTACGTTCCTTCAAGGGGAACAGACACCAGCTGGCCAGTCCCGTCATCCTTGTGGTTGCTTACCAGGCGCTCTAGCTTGGAAGCTGGGAGCACGAAGCCGGTATCGGCCATCCCCAGGGGTGTAAAGAGACGCTGCGCGAGGAAGTCATCGAGTAGCTGGCCAGTGAGCTTCTCGATGATGTACCCCTGGACGTCAACGCTGGGCCCGTAGCGCCATGCTTTGCCGGGTTGAAAAGCCAGTGGCAGCGTAATTAGGATATTAATCATGTCTTGCAGATCGCCTTTCCTCATTTGATTGGCGTCATACTCTCCGCGACCTACAAAGCCCGCTGTGTGGCTCATGAGCTGCTTCATATTCATTGGCGTATCTTGATCTACCAGTTCAACCTCCCCTCCCTCCTTCTCGACTTTGACTTTGAGGTTGGAGACTTCTGGGACGAATTTGGAGACCGGGTCTTCGAGCGCCCAGAGGCCTTCTTCCCACAGCATCATCATGGCGGCAGCCATGATCGGTTTCAGCATGGATGCGATGCGATAGATGCTGGTGGTCTTGGCGGGGACGGGGACGGCTGCTGAGATGTCGTGCACGCCGTAGGCGTCACGATGAACGATCTCGCCGTGGCGGGCGATGAGAGTCGTGACATTAGCCAGCTTGCCGTCGTCTACCAGCTTGTGGAATTGTGTATCCAATTCTGCAAGGCCATCTTTGGTGAAGCCTTGCAGTGAACCGTCGTTTCTCTCCAAAGGATCATTGGTCGACATGTTGATTGAAGTCTTTGAGGTCCTCTTCAGAAGCAGCGTAATGAAATTAAAATGAAGGCATGAGCGAGTCTTTGCGTTTGTATTGAGAGGGGTTGCGGTTGAATTAAAGCCCAGGCTCAGTCAGGGGCAGTCGGCTAAAAATAAGACGGGGCATCGAAATCCCGCTTGTTGGAAGCGTGACTACACAAGAAAGAAAGCAGTGTTGCAATGTTTTGGAGGTTGACGACTTGATTTCTCAGCTCACGCGAGGTAAGCACTCTATATATACATCTAGTATATAAACTACCCTGTACCAGCGTACACCTAGTTCCAACAAGCAGATTCACTTCCATCGTCTCCTATGACTCCCCACCGAAGTGGCTTGCCTGTGCTTATGCACTTCTGCACAACAAGCGGAAATCGACAAAAAAGCTGAATAGTATCGAGTTCTGACGTCATTTTCCTCTACTCATGTTCATTTGGCAATTCTATATTGCAAAAGGTGTCTGAATTAGATGTTCAACAAACTGTGAAATAAAAAACTGATATTACAATTAATTTCATCGAACACATGAACTCATTCATTATTATTATACAATACTCTGCTTCGTGCTCGCTCATCGGGAGATTATCTTTAGACCAATTCATATACCATCTCTTTCACCTCCTCACCCTGCAATTTCTTCACCGGACCCCTCGGGACACGACTAAAACCCACGACACGTATACCTAGCCCCCCTCTCTCCCCCTCGGCATCTCCCGGCCTCCTAGTCACAGGCGGAAGCGGACTCAACGGACTAGTATCCCCCACACTTCTGTATTCCAGGTCCCCAAACCTCTCCCCATCTCCTAATTCTTTCCTTTCCTCAATATTTCCATTGCCATTCTCAACCCCAATATCTCTCCGCGCAAACTGATATTGAGATTGCATGTGAGAGGTTCATCACCCCGCACAGTAGATCCCAGTTGGACGTTTTCATGATTCCATCATGTAGGATGGATTCAAAAGGCGTGTGCGCCTGCCAACCTCCTGTATAGCTTGCGTAGTATTGCCAAATCAGGGTTTTCCGCCGAAAGTAGTAATTTTATATGACTTAAGATCAACTCTATTTTATATATATATACTAGTACCATTCTAGGGCTACTTTAGAAGGGTGCTTATATAAAGAGATAATTAATTGAGCCCTTTTAAGTTCCCACAATAATAAGAGGGGGGTTTTATAGTTTAACTTATAAGCTAAGGCCTTCCTTTTCGATTACGTTTTAGCCCTCGGTACCTACACGTAAAATAGGTAAGACACGTCCCTCCCTTACCCTCATGATCGCTTAAGAAGTACATCCTCATTTTTTTTAACATCTACGTGATATAGAGCTAGGAGTAGGAGTCGCGCGAGTTGGCCTACTCGTATATATGAGTATAGCTCCTTATAAGATAGAGCTAGGCATAAGAGTCGGGCGCTAAAGGCGCGCGACTTAGCCTACTAGTGCACGTGAATCCAGCTCCCGGTAAGCAAGCGGCCCAGTATTGGTAGAGACAAACTCAAGAGCTCTCTGTTTAAGCACACTGTCTAGTTACGCCTATATCATGTATCTATTCCGGATGAAGTACCGTGGCGTTCACAATGTTGCCGCAGAAATGGGAGGGCCAGTAGCGCGCGGGGTTGCGGGCGGCCTGTTCCTGCTGACTTGGATGTAAGTCGGAGTCTCGCACTTGTAGATAGCTCTCAGACAGATATATCTCAGCTTGGCTACCGGCTCTGGATTCATCGCGTTAGCGCAGGGATCGAAGATCCTCGCGAACGAGAAAACTTACACCATCGTCTGGGCAAGGGTTGCTGCACTCTGCACTGCATTGGTTGCAAGCATCCGGACACTAAGCAAATTGGCTATATTGACTTGGGTCGGCTTCGATTCAATCCTCACCGCTGTTTCCATTGTTGTATGAGTGATATTTCGCGCCTCACCAATCTCTTCCATACCCTGTGGATACTCATGAATGGTCTTAAAGGGTGCGGGGGTTACGCAGGTCGACAGGCCAGCCGCTGCTCCGCAAACGGGCCTGTATGGTCTTAGAGTCATCTCCGTCGGGAGCCCAGGATTCATCGCTGGTCTGACTGCCGCCACCAATCTCTTCGGTATTCTCCCTATCAATCCTGGATGTGATGTGAAACTTACCGTCTGGATGTAGCTGGTTACGACTCCAGTCCTACATTTATGCCAGTCATCGCGGAGATAAAAGAGACCAGAGGATTTCCTAAAAGCTTTATGCTCCTCACAGGGAGCGTTGACAGCCTACTATGTTGCTTTTAGCCTATCTATGTATATATGAGCACTTGGAACCATCGAATATCTGGAGCAATCGCTAATTGACTATTAGATATTGCGGTCAGTATTTGGCCAGTCCGTCTAGCAAGTGCCGGGGGTGTTTTTGAGAAAATCGCCTACGGCATATCCAATCCGGGCTTCATCGTCACCTATGCTTTGTGGATTCACCCGGTTGCTAAATGCTCCAGCACGAGCTTGTGTGTCCGTCTTTGACTGTTCTCCGCGCCTCAAATTATATTCTCGCCATTCTATCAACAGAAAATCTTGTCTTGACAAAGAGTCAACGTATTTAGTCGAGCGAAAGCACGGTGGTGTGGCGCGGTATTTTTGACAACACTCTTCTCACCTTGAATGCCCAAACTCTGCACATCAATCAAAAACCTTGAGGTCGTAGGTTGGAGAGATCTCGAAGAATTCTCCATTTCATGTCTCTCGGTAGCCATAGCAAATGCTGCACTTGCGATCTCAAGTTTTAAATTTGGTAATGGACAGCCTTGAATTTGATCCTTGGTGTATCATGGGAAAATCATGAATGATTGGTCTTGGGACGAGGCAGAAGTCGTGCTGAACCGCGTGGACAAAGTCTCAGCCTCAGCTTCCTTTAATTCGCCAGAAGCAACAGAGGATGAGGTTCGCCTTACCCTGCTTCTGAATATCCTGGTTCTCATTTGGGCATGTTCGCTCGGTTTGTCACACTTGAAGCGATACTGATCCTCGCTAGCTTCTGGCATTTGAAGTAGCGGTCTTGTCCTTTAAACAAGATAATTAGAGCCGGAATGGGCTTTGGAACAAGGTGACACTCCAGGAATAACGAATAGGGAAGATGAAATGATGGAAAGCGGCTGGTTTCATAAATCAAGGTTTAAAATTAAAGTTGTCAGTGGTTTACGGCTTTCCGGGTCTGGCACGTAATTCAAAATAGGGGTTGCCTCGCTTAGCATTGCCCCTAATTGTCAAAGACCGTCTTGACCTTACCAAAGTCCAGTCCACCCTTAGACTTGGATCATGGCACAGCAGTCAATAACCCATCTGAAGAACCCAAGGGGGGGTGATCTATAAGGGTAAGAGTGAACGTGTAAGCTATCAATGTGTTATCAAAAGAAAGTAGTCTGGCTGCATACCGAATGGCAGCAGGGCCGCGAGGGGCCAGTTGAAGATGCCGTCAATCTCCCGATGTTGCATTAAAAGAACGTGCCACGCATAGAACTCTACAGTAATGAAGACTTGCAGCAGGTACCAACAACAATTCGATGCGGTGATGTAGAATACTCACGAGCAAAAATCGATGAGAATAACAGAGTTCACGACAGCTTGCTGTTAGCTGGAAACCTGCAACCAAGGGCTCATTTCTCCCCAATTTCATTCTGGAAAGGACACCCCTGAGATTTCACCACATATTCTCAAGAACTCCGCCTGGGTCTTCTCATCATTCGCCGCCTTATGCAGACTCTTTTGATGCTGCGCAACAAAGTAGTTCCCACTCCCCGTCTCTTCCCTCTCATGGGTAGCCACCCAAGTCGGTAACTCAGTCGCCTTCTTCATCGATCCGGAGGCATAAGCCCCACCCATCTTCGTGCTGACCCAGCCTGGCGAAACGGCGTTGCTTGCAACTTCAGGCCAGTGTCTCGCTACTGCGAATGAAAGCAGTACATCGAAGAGTCTGAAGGGAAATGTCAATTAAGAGAATGTGACCGAGAGGGAAGGGAAGCTTACTTCGAATCGCTATAAGCCTGAAGCCCATTCCACCGCCTCCCACTCGTCCACGTAACATCCTTTAAACTCGCATCACCACCACTATGCAGCCCGGAACTCAAATAAACCAACTTCTTCGGTCGCTCCATCAAACAGGTCAAAATATAAGGAGCTAAAGCATTGACAGCAAAAACGTGCGCAATCCCATCCCCCGTCACCTTCTTGCTTTCGCCATACCCAATCCCCGCATTATGAATCACTGTATCGAAGACCCCGGTCTTGTTCGCGTCATGAGCTAGCTTCTTGGTTTGCGAGATGCTGGATAAGTCGGCGATGAGGACGCCTTCGGCGCCGTGGACTGAAGCCATAGCCTCTTTGGCGCGCGCAGAGTTGCGGGCGTGAAGGGTGACCTGGTGCCCTTGGGCGATGAGGCTACGGGCTACGGTTTGGCCAATGCCATCTGAGGAGCCGGTGATGAATATGCGAGCCATTGCGAGGTGATTCGTGTTGGCTGGGGCGTGGTCAGTTGAAGTGAGGCGAAGTGTGAAGCTTGAAGTTGATGGTAAAGAATGGAGGAGATGGGGTATATGTAATTAACGAAGGCTGCTGAGAGAAAGATGAGATAATGAGAAGATATGGAAAGTGATTGAAATGTATGGTGGCAAACTCGATGAGCACTGTTCGGAGTTAAGGGGGTTAAATCCGACTACGTTTGTGCTGCAGAACAGGAAATAATTATTCATCTCCAATGATACTTCCGAGCTGCAGGATTGCCATTCCGAAGTATTGGAAGCTTGCTCCGCAGAAGATGGCAGCGGAGGCAACAGCGCGAACTTCCGGTTGTTGAGTTTGATGTTCGGGGCTATCATCTACTTCCGTGATCATGCAGGAAAAGGGCGTAGACGTTCTCATACTCCAGAGCCTTGGGTAGTTGGAATGAAGTTGTTGGACCACTTCAGAAGGAACGATGTACTTTTCGATTCAGCGCAGGGACACGCATGTGTCGCGCCTTTCCCCCAGCCACCACTCCACCTCAAAGATGTCTCGACGATCACGATGTCCCATTCCATGACCGCAAATATTTTTCTCCATCCACATAGCCCTATTTCGGCATATCTTATGGGCGTCGACGCTGAAGACATTGATCAAGTGTTGAAATCGCATCTTTAGACCCCTGACCATTAATCATCTGGGACGACCCCGGTACAATCACCTACATGGCATTGCCCAACGTTGTCACATCTCCTGTTGGTACAATAAAAGAGTCTCATATCTGGAACCTCGCACTAACGTCTGGCAGTCACGCCTGCACGAAAGTGTGCTCCGAGATAGCCAGCGAGACGGGCCTCAGCTCATGGACACCCCCCCGTACGACTTCTTGCTCCAAAGCGACCCTGTTCTACGAGGCCATCCGGCACAATGGAGCTGGGACACACTTTGGGTCATCGGGATAGCTGTCGTTCGGTATGTAAAGGTCGGCGGGGTGGTGGTGCGGAACTCCCGTGGTCCTGTTGTCGAGATACTTGTTGGGAAGCGTGGATACGCTACCATCGAATCTGGCGACGACGTGTTCCGTGGTCCCGGAGATGGTTACAATCCAGAAGGCTACTGGGCCATTCCCACGGCCTTTGTTGAGCCGACAGACGCGAACGCTATTGGTACATTGGCAAGGGTGCTGTGGATGGACCTAAGGTTTCAGGTGAAGGAAATTGTTGGATGCTGCAGTGATATCACTGAGGTTTCGGCCGTCGATGGCAAGAGGTTCCGGAAGATTACATACATTTTGACGACCGACGAGGTTGGAGAGGTTACGCCACCGAGGTGGTCGGAATACGAGGGCCTAGAATGGATGCAGCTTGACCATTTCGATGGTAGGCGCGTGTTAGGTTGACAAGTGACGGGAAAGAGGCTGTCGGGAAAGCTATCGGATTCGCTGATGTACAAACTAGAACCGGGCCAATGAGGGGCTGAATACATCATCTGCTTCAAGGGGGGGCATGATAGCAAGAAAACGATCGTAAGAGTGATCAGGAGGAGATGCGGACACAACAAATAATCAAACAATAAAAACTAACTTCTTGTTCCGATGTGACGATGCCCCAGGCTTTACGATGAATGGGAGCACCGGACCTCGATGTTCGGCTTGGGAAAATGTAAAACGACCCCCCTCCGAGTGTCGATTGGGGGCCAGACTAACCTAAAGTAGAAGCGCTCGGATAGGAACACCAAAACTCTGGCTTTTTCTTTAATTTAATTCGACTTTATAAGGAATTAATATAATTTAATACTTGTTTTATTTCTTATTGCGATAATTAAGCGCTATTTAAATATAAACTTTTTAAAAAGTTTGGATTAGTAATAACCGATATCCAAGGTCAACGCACAACCAGAGTCAATGCACGATCATTTTACACCAAAACTCCCGATTTTTGAACTTTAATAAATAAGGAACTAATAACCTAATTGACTTTAAAATTTCTATACTACTAGTATACTATTTTTCAAAGATAATTATGATATAAAAAATCAATATTTATATATAAGGCTTCTTTTATATTAAAGCTAAAAACTGAAAATTAGTAATATATAATATTTACAAAATAATAAATATAATTAATCTTATATTAATAATATATTATAAAAAATAGTTCTAATTAAAAGTTAAAGTAAAATATTAATATAATAATATAATTTATTTAAAGTTTTAAGAGTTTTCTTAAAATATTATTATTAATAAAAAAAATAGTATTATTTATTAAAAAATTTAATAAAAACTTTTAAATATATTATACTTTTAAATTATATAAAAAGAAATATTTACTTTAATAGATAAATAAATTATAAAATATATTTTATTTAAAAATAGTTAAATTAAATATATATAAAAGCATTTTTAATTATTTTTTCTTATAATATTATAATATTATATAAAATAAAGAATATATTAAATATAAATTAATATATAATAATATTTAAAAGCAAAAGATTATTATTTATATTATTAAATTATATAAGTATTTAATATAAGAATTATAACTATTTTAAGTAAGTTTTATATAAGAAAGCTTTTATTATATAATTTTTCTATTATTTCCTAATCTAAGCTTCTTTTAAGAATTTTTAATATTTTATTTAAAAATTAAATTTAAAAGTAATATATAATAATATATGCTTTTTATATTATATATTTATATTTCTATATATAATAAAGTACTCTTATTAATATTAACGTTAAAAGACTTATATAAATATAATTATTAAATATTAAATAAAATTTATTAATATTTTAATAAAAGCTAAATTTAAGGTTATTAAAAATTAAGAATCAATTAAAAAAAGTTATATATTAAGTCTTTGGCTTCTTTTCTTTATAGAGCTTAAAGAAGTTTATTATTCTAATTAGTAATTATTTAATAATTAAGTATTTAATATCGAGTACTCGGCTAAACTTGAGCGTGTATTAATCTTGGGCGTGTATTTACCTTGGATCTCGGTTAGATCTTTAAATTAAAGAAATTAAAAATTTCGTATTATATAACCTAAAGGCAAGCCTAAAAAAGCCTAGAAGTTTAGCGAATAAGTCCCTAAAACCAGATATAAGAGCCCTATAAACCTATATTTTATAGGGCCTTATAAGGCTTAAAAACTAGAACTTAATTAATTAGTATATAAACTTCTTTAAATTAAATTTTCATTTTAAGAACTCTTTTTATTATAAGTTAAGAAGCACGTTATTATAATACTAGGGTTATAATATACTAGCTTATACTTATATTCTCGTATAAATACGAATACTAGAGAGTTTAACTTAGCTTACTTAATAGCTTCTTTTATTTAGCTAGATTCAGAGGCTCTCTTTAGAGCTTCTTTTAATCAGGCAACCATTCATGCAAATCACTGTTCCTTGCTCTCTGCGTATATATTAAAAAATATAACTTAAGATTTTTGAAGAGCTTAGATAGCCAATTACAAGTTTATTGATACCCCTCCCCCAATCGACACCCCTAATCGACACCCGGGGGGGGGAGGTCGTTTTACATTTTCCCTTCGGCTTCGCCTAAATTATTTGCACTCGCTTAACGTCTAAGATTGTGCTGAAGTCGCCAAAATGCAAGTTCTCGCCCCCTGTGCTTTTATGGCCTCTGCCGCTGTAATTTCGGTTTGAGCCGGAGGTGCGCCTGTTGTGTGTTAGCTGAAATACACTCTGCTCCTCTCGTCATTGGTTCTTGACCGACCTGAAACGCTCATGAAGAGACGCCAATACGTGAAATGCCTAGAATTCCGGCTCCTCCGGTCCATATCCTCAATTTATACCACCGAGCTTCTGGCCCACTGCATCTGATCGAGGGAATTACAAAATCGTTGACGGGGTTACATTTTTGCAAAGTCCTTCCTACAACCCCCTGATCAACGGGTCTCTCGGGTTCTAGGAGCTTCTTCCAGTTCCGCAACATGTGTATCGTACTGTTCTTTCTGCGCCCCCATCTCAAATCCCGGGTGATCCAATGTCTCCTAAATTCCTTCTTGCTGTTAAAAAGCAATGTTTTCCGGCGGGACTGTGTATGGTTGTAGCCTTCGTCTGAATAGAAACCAGGCGCCCAGAAGGGCAACAAGCCCAACAACTCCAAGAACAACCGCAAACCCAATGCCTGCCGAGTATCCCCGAATATGGCCCTAGTGTTCTTGTTGGACTCGTGGGCAAAGTATTCGACGTGGATGAGGTGGAACTTGAAGGTTATCGTTGTACCCGCCGGGTTAGGGAATATATATCCAATAATATGCACAGCCCAGGCAGTGTACGGTGGTAGGAAAGCAGAGCTTGTCGTTGTCTACGGGGCCTGATTCGGTGGTCCGGACTTGGGCTGAAGGTAGGTGATTACCTCAGCTCGAATTACGGTATTGCATTGACTGGGCAAGCCATGAGCATCTAATTGTGGAAAGGAGTAGGCACTGATCGCAGTTCGTTAGCTTTTCTCGGGAACAAGCATATGGAAGGTGCTGAGAACGAACGATGGACATACCCTATGGTTTTTGTTTCGGTGTTAGCAGCGATACTGAGTGCGGTGGTATAGGCCTTCGGTCAGTTCATAGTGTGCCCGCTCAGTTCAGTTTTGACAGTCGTCAGTATGCTCGAGTCCTGGCTCCACCACAGCGACACGTCTGGAGGCATGCCTACGGGTCCTCCACTGTAACCGAGGCTTACTTTGAATTGTAGGCAAATAATTTGGAAGCGCCTCTAGATGGTGGATTAGTGTTGTTTTCCGGGAAGAGGGGAGAGCATGCCGTTGGAGCTGGATAGGCCGTAGTCAGGGGAATGAAGGAAGTCGCTTTCCCCGAACCCGTGATGGGGCAAATGTTGACATTTCAAAAATCTGGAGAGTCGATCAAATGACGTCGAAGAGGTCTTTTGGTGAAATATGTAGATTGCGAGGGGATACTCGTTGAAGAGAGGTTCGAGGGCAAGCACATCACACGTCATTTTACCCCTACACGCGAAACCCCATCGCCGCATACTTAACAGAAGGCTTTATCGGGCGGTGGCTTTTCTGACACAGGCGGACTCAGGAATTCTTTTCATCCAATTTGCCGAAGTTCGGGTATCCATTGGAAAGATTGAAAGAAATCTGTGAGCTTAGGTAAGATCTGCTCAGAAGACAAAGGGGAACGAGAGCGGGCGAGAAAGAGAGTTCGACTGTGGCTGAAACCCTCTAGAGCGAACTCTGGGCGCTCGATGATAGGAGCACTCACAGCTGATCGTCCTCGGAATAGGCTGCACAGAGGAACAGCCGCGCAATTTGAGGCCGGCAGGAAGCTGCGAGCCACACTCGACAGAAATGGCGACTTAGCAAGGCTTCAATACAGACATCCGAGGAGACCGAGGAGGGAACTATCCCTCAGCTCAAATGCGAGACACCTCCACCAGCCATGACACAATCTGAGGATGCAACGGTGAAAATTCGACAAGATGTTGTTCGTGGAAGTTGCGACAAGGTTACGAGGAATCTAGAGGAAGTCTCAGACGACATTTCTTCACTTTCGCTTCTAATCTGGTTAGTTAGCATCGTCACTCTGCTCAGGCGCTACTCACCCTCCCCACCACCCTCTACTCAGGTTGCTCAGTCGCGTTCCTGCTCTCGCTTCTAGTAACCAATTGTACCCGCCATATAAAGTTATTAATTCTACACGACCATGTTTAGGAGGACTACCAGGCTCATGGCCTGGTATTTAAGGGGATCACTAACGTACGGGCCAAACTCATACGCGGCCCTAAGTGACAGCGAGCGGGTACAGGTTAGCACAAACATTCAAGAGGCCCCTAATAAACGCCACGCTAGAAGATGCTAGAAGTCCAGTAGCAATACTGGAGTACTATAAAGGTAAATGCTCCCCTTAATCCTTTATAACATAGGGGAAAGAAAATAATATTAACTTATATATTAAAGGCAAAGCCACTCTTATGGGTCTATCTAAACCAAAGCTTTCCAGATAACTATATGCCTTTTATAGCTTCTTTTTCTGCTGTACTATTTAAAGCCTGTACATTTCACAGTGCGTACGAGAAAGCCGTAATTTTCTTCATACCTTGCTAAATACCGATGTATTAGGAATGTGCCAAAGGGTGGCTCTATTATGTTTATATTATAATCGAGGTATTTCCTCTCTACTTAGGTACAAGTTCGCTCTCGAGTTCTCTGCGATTATTAGCGGTAGCTCCGAGGAAATTTGGGGGAACGAAAATCGAAAAGTTTATCCTAGCAAGCCAATTGCAACAGGCTCAAGTGCGGAGATATTCAAAAAGGAACTAGCCATCGTGCTAATTCTGGGAGTTCTAGGGTTTATTTCTACTAATACCAGGACCTCAATGGGCCAGGGGTACGGCGTTACGCGCCTTTGGCACGCGACGGCGTGCGGAGCGTATACGTATACCTTGAGTGTGCGTATACTGAGCGTGTGCGTATATTGAGGATATACTTTTTTAAGCGATTATAAGGAGCAAGAGAGGGACGTGCTTCTTACCCGCCTTTAGTATGCGTACCGGGGGCTAAAGAATAGCCGAAAAGAAAGCCTTACTTTACCATAAAAATTATAAAAATTAGCTTGCTAAGTACGGGAGAGGGGGGCTAGAAGGGAATCAAACTCCCAAATGCATAAGCACCCGTTCTAGGGTCTACCCAGAGAGGGTGCTTATGCATTCTAATCAGAGTTGGCCTCCTGTCATTTCCCCTTTGGGCGTATACCCATGTTTTAGGAATGCTACGCGAGCAAAACAGGGATGTTGCAGGGGTTGACAGGGGCACACTGTTTTTCTTTCCAAAATAGTTGCAATAACATGTACTAGAGCACAGCGGGGATGTGGTAGGACTTTTGGAAGCTACCTTGTATAGGAAATGTCAGGGACACGTAATTTATTCTTGGGTTGTAGCTTCACGACTCTTATTCCACCTAATTCTCGACTTGTTTATTATTTGCTCACGTGTCTAAGGTATTTTTGTTGTGCGGCATTGCACGTTCCATAGGAACGCGATGGATTGGTCAAAATAGGTATCACGTAGATCAGAGCTCCCCCTCGCCAGAACTTGTCCGGCCGTTTGAACGCCTGCTTCGTAGCCGCGACCATCTTAGGGGGGTTTCCGGAGTCGGAATAAATTGAGATGAGACAGGGGCATCGTGGTACCAACTAGGAAGGCGAGGCTGAGCTGTTGGCTCAACATCACTTCTCGATCAGCACTTCCCAACAGCAACATCACCACTTCCCTCAGACACAACAACGCTCAAACTTCTACATCTCGTTCACTCAAGCTTTTGTCTTTCTTTATATGGTCAATCATGTCTTATCCTAGGAAAATATCCTTCATCGAAGTGAATATTAAGCATCCGTGGCTATAAACCTCACCAGTCAGCCATTTCATGAATCATTCATCGCGGATGAAGTCTCTGTTCGTGGACTCACTTCTACACCGAGACTTGTTCTACCCAGCGGAAAAGTTGCTGCAATAGTTTCTATATGCTTCGGGAGATTTACAGATCATGCTGAAAAAAGGGTCGAAAATGGAGTCAAACGTCAGGGAAAGAGAGCAGCTCAAATTTCTTCAGCCAAGAACCGGAAGAATCCAATCAGGTAGGATTTTCAATAGAGATCGTGGATTTCTCGCTTGGATATGGTTGTTTTCTTTCAAAAACAGCTAGTCAATAGTTTGATGTGCGGAATGATTTTGTTTTGATCAGCTGCTAATATCACTGCCCACGACTTCATCGATGAAGGAGAAGACACCGAAGTGGTCCTTTCAAGGTGGTCCGACTTCGCTCCCACGTCATCATATCTTAGTCGCTAATCATACAGTACAAAATCCCTGATACAGCACATATCGCGCATCTGCCAGTGCAGCAAGGGTTTGGTTAAACCCTAGTCCGTGCAAGACATCTGTTTGGCCGCGGTTACCTGCTTACGCCGGGTTGGTTATCTCCACATATATTGGATGTATCTCCGCCACAAGAACTCTTGGACCCTCCGCAAATCCGCTCTTCAGATTAGAGACAGTGTCTCGCATTGCAGATTGGAGATCATGGCCCAATTGATCGTCGTAAATTCGACGTCAGTCCTTGCTGCGCTCGTAGTCGTCTACGGTGCAGCTCTTGCATTCTATCGCCTCAACCTACACCCTCTGGCAGAATTTCCAGGCCCCACTCTCAGCATCATTTCTTACTGGTATGAATTTTACTTTGAGGTTTTGAAAGCGCCTCAGGGATAATTCATTTTCGAGATCGAGCGACTTCATGATATTTCCGGTAAGCTGGGTTTCCTGTTTTCGAATGCTGATGGCTAATCTCCACACACACAGGACCTATCATCCGCATTAATCCAGACGAATTGCATATCAAAGATGCTGATTTCTTTAATATCCTTTACTCTAGCAGCGGTGGCGAGCAACGCAATAAATACGCCCGCCATCAGAATGCGAATGAGTCGCCTGGATCCGGTAACATCAAATCCCGACTGCGGCCAAGTATAAATTCTGACTCGTCATAGTTGCTTCCACCGGACCAGCCGATCTTCATCGGCTTAAACAGTCAGCTCTGAATCCGTTCTTTTCAAAAGCTTCAATTACACGCCTCGAACCACTCATCCAAGAGAAAGTTGAGCTACTATGCAATGGTCTAAGGAACCTTATGGAGAGGAAAGAGATTGTCTATGTTGGCGCCGCATACTACTCTTTGTCCTTAGATGTGATTTCTGATTACTCTTTTGGCACATCTTGGCACTGCCTTGATACGCCTGGTTTCGCGACCGAATGGGAGAAGACAATCATATCGGTACTCGAGTCAACTCCTCTCAGTAAACAGCTGCCTTGGATAAATTTGCTTATACAACGACTTCCAGCAGCCTGGAGGAAACGGCTCACTCCCGACATTGGAGTCCTCATTGCAACGAAACAGAAAATTGGAAAGCAAATTTCTCACATCAAGAATTCTCTTGCCCTTGTTGAGTCGACACCAGCGGAAGAAAGAATAGCGGGGTCTAAAGATACAATGTTCCACGCCATTTTAACCAGTTCTCTTCCACCACTCGAAAAGGAACTTCGCCGTGTTATTGATGAAGCATTCGTTCTCCTCATATCCGGAACTGATACCACGGTTCATGCTCTAGCGATCGCCACATACCACCTACTCGCCAATCCCTCCATACTCTTCACATTGAAGGAAGAGCTAAAAGTAGCGATCCCCGACCCTTCATCTCCACCATCTTGGCGGGAGCTTGAACAACTCCCCTACTTGCGCGCCGTTATCAGCGAGACTCTTCGCATAGGAGCAGTGGCAACTATCCGCATCGCAACACAGGCACCGAGTACTCCAACCAATTACAAAGACTGGATAATTCCAGCCGGGACTCCGGTTGCTATGAATACGCGCTCCATTCTTCACGATCGTCAAATATTTCCCGAACCAGAGAAGTTTCAGCCAGAGCGGTAGATACGTGCTGCTGCCTAAGGGTCAGGCTCGGCAAAAATACCTGAGGCATCGATACCGGTATCGATAGTATTAGGTATTTTCAGGTATCGTAAGAATCGATACGTATTAATACCTTATTAATTCTTACCCCTAAAAAATTATCTCTTTATTTTGTTATTTTATTTATATAAGAATATATTCATATATAATTCCTTTCATTTCTAGTCTTTCTATTAAAATTTTTATTTACTATTATTAATAAAATTTAATAATATCTTAAATTTAAAATACCTCTCGTATTCGGAGAATTAAGCCCCGTATTCGTATTTCTTATCAAGGCACTAAATATATAAGCGAGCCTTACGAAAATCTCAAAAGCTCATTTTTATTTAAAATAGCCGTATTGAGATTAGTTTTAGCCTAAAGTATAAGATAAGTAGCTAGATAGAAAGCCTAAATTAAGGAGAATATTTGCGCTACCAAAAGTTTTCTTATAAGAGAAGTAGTTCGAAAGTTAATTGTAATTGAAGGGGAAAATTAGGTTCAGGGAATCGATACTACTATCGATACTATCAATACCTTACGATTCTGGCATTAATACGTATTGATACCGGAAATTTAGGTATTTTTGCCGAGCCTGCGAAGGGTGGAGACTGGATAAGTATTTGGTAGCATTTTCAAAGGGTTCAAGAGCTTGTCTGGGATTGAATTTGGCATATGCAGAGATGTATTTGGCGCTGGCGAATGTGATGAGGAGGTTTGAGATGGTGCTTGATGATGTAGTTAGGGAAAGGGATGTTGATATTGTGAGGGATTGTATCATTGGGCTCCCTTCCAAGGGGAGTAAGGGTGTAACGGTTAGGATTCTAAGGGAGAATTGACGTAGTTTAAAGACGAGTGGCAAGTGTTCACTGAGCGGCCGAGCACATTGTTCATTTCGGTCCTCCGAAGCATTTATTTAATGATGGTTTTGCAGAGTGATTACCACTGTATGCGCTAACAAAGCCTGTTCCAGGCGCAAACTGTACCCGCAATTGTTTCCCCCATTCATCATCTGCTCTTCAAACACCTCGGTTTGCCAGTGCCGCCTTTAACTTCTTCTGAAACGAATATACATGCGTCGGACTTATCATAGTATAATGTGCACCATCAACCTCATGCAGCCTCGGCTTCGTCTTCGAAAAATCCGCCCACTTCGCGAGGTGATTTGTCTTCCAGTCCTCAATATCCTTTGCGACGGCGGCTAGAGGAGTAGCACAGAATATGTCGATGCTTTCGACCATGCCACTGGGCTCGTAGTCCGTTGCAGAGCTTTGCAGAGAGTATGCGAGGTCCGCCCAGTTGGTGAGCTTGTCTTTGTCGAGGCCCAGCTCCTCCATGCGGTCCTTGGAGACACTAGGGTCAGCTCGCGCTCTGGGGGAATACCCAGTATGGGGTAAATTGTGAAGGGCCTTCGAGATCATACCTTTGGAGCAACGCTCACGACATGATTGAGCACTTCCTCGCGAGGGAGCAGGTTCAATTTAGGATGTATCATGTGTGCATATTCCTCAGAGAAGAAGTCGAGGAAGTAGGAGAGATGAAGCAGGCAGTTCGTCCTGTGAGGAAGCTGTTAGCCCCGGTAAACCATTTTGGATGCGCATTCTCCCTCACATACCAGTCTAGCTGGCGCATACGGAACTTGATATGAGGTGGAAGATTGAACGCGCCGAGGAACTTGACCTCATCGCCATAACTATTGAGGAGCTTGGTGACCTCAAAAGCAATCATGGAGCCGTACGAATACCCTGCTATGGCATAAGGTCCTTGCGGCTGTATGCTTTTGATCTTCGTATGATAAGTTATCACTGCATCTTCGATATTGAGAAAATACTTCTCTCCCTGCTCGAAACCTCTGGCTCGCATTGCATAGACTGGCCGGTCATTCATGTGTGGGGCCAATGACAAGAAAACGAGTACTTCTCCTAGGCCTGGATGAATGAGCCAGAGAGGAGTTTTGCTTCCTTCACTCTGCAGCACAACCATTGGGTTGTATTCTCGCGGCTTCTGAAGAGTCTCGAGCGCTGTCGACAGGCTTCGAATTGTCGGGTTGGTCATGACGATGATTATTGGTACGTTTTCAATCTTCAGTTCAACTTGAAGTCGTTTCTTGACTTTAATAATATCAATAGAATTGACACCCATAGTAAATATATTGGTATTGACGCCAAGATCGTGCTGCGGGACCTGGTAAGACCATGAGTTAGCAATAATCTGTCCGGAAATGAGTTTGCTTCCTCCATGTTCATGCCATGCTTCAACTCCAGGTGGCAGTTATTCTAGGTCAAATATCAGTTTGCTTGAAGGAGATTCACCTCGAATATCTCTTGAAAGACCCCCAAAACTAGCTGTTCTGTATGGTTTGCTGGACCCTCATATTTGGCTCTACGATGCTGCACCATGACTTCTTCGTTGACCGTCTGGAAGGTTTGGAAATCTCCCTTCTCGAAAGAAGAGCGGATTTTGGGTCGAGATAGTTTCCCAAGCGTCGTCTTCTGTAGCTTCGTTGCGTTGAGTGGAATAACATAAGGTCGAACACCAGTCTGCAGCATTGCTGCTTTTGCAATGGCGTCGTTAGCTTCAACACGCTTCTCCACATCTTCTGGATTATAGGTGGGAAGGTAGATGACACATATATTCTCCGTCTGCGAGCCTTTGCGGCGGTAGGGAAAGACGACTGTGTAGCTAGGTACTGCACCGGGTATATCTTCTAGAACCATTTCGAGCTCTTGTGGGAGGTAGTTTATACCATTGATAATGACCGTATCTTTGGCTCTTCCAGTAAGATTCAATTGACCCAGAGAGTCAATGAACCCTCGATCTCCAGTTATGAACCAGTCGCCATTAAAAGAAGCCTGGGTAGCCTCAGGGTTGTTCAAATACTCTCGGAAAATGATAGGGCCGCTAACTTCCAAATTTCCCACAGCATTGTAACCGATCTCTTTCCCATTTTCATCTGTAATGCGCATCTTCATACCTGTGATTGCTGCGCCGACAGTTGCAAACTCGTTCTTACACTCAATATCACGTCGAGGACAATCCTTGCTGAAAACAGAACCGGCACATGTTTCCGTCATACCAAAACCGGGGCTTAGAACATTGTTTGGAGCACCCCGCTGGTGGAGAATCTCTGTCAATGCCACGCATGTCTCTACAACGTTTGCCTCGCCTCCAGTGGTGATGGTTTTGAGGCAAGACAAGTCCAAAGCAACGTTCAATGCTCCCGGCACCTCAGCTGCACGTCGGAGGGCGGCAAGGAAAAAGTTTGGAGCGAATGAGTATGCTACACGATGTTTGTAGATAAGGTCGAGGAACAGAAGCGGGCTGAGAACGAGGTCTGCTGCCTGGATGTGGACTTGTTCGGCTCCCACGTAGATTGCATACATGTGGGTTTCCGTCAATCCAGCTACGTGATCCACGCCGATCCAGTTCAAGAAAGGCCCACTCCCTGCAATATTATGGGCCTCTTCCTTGCCAGCAATCGATGTGAGAATATTTGCATGCGTCAATGAAACAGCTTTTGCGTTGCCAGTACTTCCAGAAGTAAGCATCAATACGGCAAGTTCATCTCCGGTCTTCAAGATCCCTGGTGAGGCAGTTACATTCTTGTGTCCGTTCGTGGAGCCATTTAGTTCTCCACGTTCAGTGTGCTGGAGACCACCATTCACAAGCTTGTCGATCGTACGGACCCTTAGAACATCCTGGCCGGAGAACTCGGGAAGCAGTTCTTCGCTAGTAAGGCATATGGGGTCGTTCATAATCGAGTTAAGGTGTAATATATGTTTTCGTCTCTGTTCCATGTTGTTGGTGAAAGGAGTAGAAAATGCAGGGACATGTCCTGCATAAATGACAGCCCAAAACCATTCGAGGTTGTCGATGTGGTTATTGAAATGGAGAAGAATGATATCTTGAGCACGAAGCCCTAACCCCTGGATGAATTTTGCATTTTCCTTCGCAAGTGCCAATAGACTTGGGTAAGTCACATATTTTCCTACCACTTCCAACCTTCCTGGGAGATAGAAATGGAGGCCATGCTCGGGGTATATTTTGGCGGCCTTTTCTAAAAGCTGGAGGAGATTGTTAACTTCCATGATGCTGTGAAGCTGGTGGAGGTTCCTCAGAAATGTTGATGGAAATGAATGATCTTTACTCTGTATTTTGAAATTATACTCGCAGCAGATCTCGAAATCGAATATTGCTAATACTATCGAAATTTAATTTAACTATTCGTTTTTGCTCCCTGCTCTATGCTTCGTTATCTTTCCTATTGTTGTCGTTCACCTCTCAACTACTCCCTTACCATTCGTTATCCCCTACGCCGGTCCGTTCGGACCTTCCACTCGTAGATACGCATACGTACGGCTCTCTGCTGGCCAGCCGAACGTAGTAGATACGTTGCTTTACTCCGTAAAAGAACGTAAGGCAAAGACTACGGCAATTGGGCAAACCAATCATTTGATAGGTCTCGGGTACTCAAGGTGCCCTCTGCTACAGAAAACAAGAACGCGGGCCGAACCAATCCACACAGGTACCCCAGACTTCTATCACGTACCACGGTACCATATTAGCCGGCCCGGGAGACTCCAAATGATTGCGCCGCACGCAGTGAGACGTCGTTATCTAAATCTTTGAATGATATGGTACCACATGATTGAGTGACTTCGATCGATTTACCACACAATATCCTTCTCACTGTACAGTATATCAAATAATTTAATTAATTATAATTATTGGCCGGTAATCAAATTAAATTAAGTCAGAATCGTAGTAATCAAATTATAATTAATTATTTAGTCATGTGGTATTGCACGTAATTGCGGAGATAGCAAAAGCGTTATGGCGTAAAATTAAGGGTTGAGCTAGCCTAGTTTGGACGCCATCTTACCGCAATAGGCTTAGCTGCAGCTATGCCCGATTGGTAAGCAAGCCCAAAGGCGCTAGAACCCCTCGACTTTTCAGTAATTTCTTGCTACCTTATAAATAATAGAATTATAAATAATAGAATTATAAATAATAGAATTATAAATAATAGAATTATAAATAATAGAATTATAAATAATAGAATTATAATAATAGAATTATAAATAATAGAATTATAAATAATAGAATTTTATATGAATTATAAATAGAATTATAAATAATAGAATATAAAAATAGAATTATAAATAATAGAATTATAAATAATGATTATAAATAATAGATTATAAATAATAGAATTATAAATAATAGAATTATAAATAATAGAATTATAAATAATAGAATTATAAATAATAGAATTATAAATAATAGAATTATAAATAAGTAATCTTAAAAATTAATAATTTAAAATTAGAGAAATATTTCTAATTTAATACTTATTAAAGAATCTTCTAGTTTTTGGATATTTTATATATAAATAATTAATTCTTCTCGATTTTATAGTAATTTCTTTTATTTTAAAATTATATATTAAATTAATTACTTATTTTATTTAAAAGATTTCTATTATAAAATAACTTAAAATTATAATTCTTATTTAGAAATATTATTTATTAAGCTTAATATCTTTTAAAATAAAGAGAATTTTGAGCTATATTTACTAAAATAATAATCTCTTTTATTTTTTCTCGTAAATTATTTGAAAACCCTTAATTTTCTTAAAAAGAACTCAAAGAACCTAATTAATTATTAAATAATTACTATTAAATACTTATATTAAAAGTTCTGGAATTTATAGCTCTTTTAGTTCCTAAATCCGGCTTAAGAAAGAAGTTATATATAAATATAATTAATTTATATAAATAAGTTCTAGTATATATATATTAGATATTTATATATATTTAGTAAAATAGGAGTTTTTAACTAATTATACTATTTATATTTATTTATCTTTTATATTTCTTATTTTATATCTTTTAATAATTTATTTAAAAGTTATAAATGAGTTATATTAATTAGAATTAAAATAATTGAAGCTAATATAATATTAGTAAAGAATTAATATTATTATAAATAAATTAAAATTAAATTTTAATTTTAAATTTTTTTTTTAAAAAACTTACTTTATTTTAAATTCTATTATAAATAATTTAACTAAATTAAATTAAATATTTATTATAAGTTCCTTTAATAAAGCCTTTAGTAATATTAAAAAAGCCTTTATTATAATTTATTTTAAGAGATTTTTTAATAAGCTTTTAAAAGCTTTTTAATTATTTAAATTAATAAGTTATTAAAAATCTATTTTATATATTATTAAATTAATTTCTTAATAATAAAATATGGCCTTTATATTCTTAAATTCTTATAAATAAACTTATTTTAAGATTTAATAAAAATAGTAATCTTATAAAAGAAAGATTATTAGAAAATATTTTATTTACTATTACTCGAAATAATACTAGTTTAAATAATATTTTATTATAAGCTTTTATAAAGTATTAAATTTCAAGAAATTATTTCTTATATAACCTATATATTAAAATTAATAATTTAAGATATTTTAAAGGCTTTTATTAAAAATAATTATAATATTTTTTATTTTATGAATTTATATAAATAAGAAATAAATAAAGATTTTTAATTAAATATTAATTAAAACTAATTATTTATAAATTAAAAAATAAAATAATTTTTAATTTATTATATATTAAAAGATTTTATATATATAAAGCTATTAGAATAGTTATTAAAAAATTAAAAATTAAAGTTTTTAAAAATAAAAGTTTAATATTAATTAATATTAAAATTGCTTATTATGGGAGGGAAACTATAATAAGACAAAAACCCATATAAAGTATACCAGAGCGCAAAACGTGACTTAATAGCAAAATAACAAATCAAAAGCATAAATAGTAAAGCATAAATAGTATATAGTATGCAAAAGCTTAATTAATTAAATATATATAAAGGATTATTCTCTAAGTCTACAGAAAAACCAGCTTTCTTATGTGATTTCTGCAAGTTACATATAAAAGGCCGCGGCCTTTGCCATGTGACCTAAACCTCAAAACCGCCAAAATAATATGATTTTTGACAGGTATGGCCTGCCGTACCACATTATTCAAATAATATTTTAAATATAATTTCAATATTTATTATAGCTATTATTAAATTATAAGTCAAGAATTACCTTATTATATATTATATATAAAATATATAATAAATTCGAAAATTTTAAAACTAATTTTAAAACAAGTTTTTTTTAAATCTTTTTATATTAATAATATACTAATTTAAAATAAAATAGAACCTTTAAAAATACTATTAATAAGAAAGTAATTAAATTGCGAAAATATTATTTTAAATAGGTTTTTTAGATAATAAAAATAAAGCTTTATATTTAGCTTTTATTTTTAATTCTTAAATTAAAGAAATAAAACTAGCTATAATTAGCTTAAATTCTAATATAATATATAATATATATAATAAACTTAAAACGAGTTATAATATACTAGTATATATCTTTATTTAAATTTTTAATTAATTAATTACTAATTTTCTTATAAATATAAACGAGATTATTTTATAATTAATTCTTAAAAATCTAATTCTAATATATTTATAAATAATTTAAATAAGAATAAACTTAATATTTATATAAATAATTTAGATAAAAATAAACTTAGTATTTATTTAAATAATTAAAAGAATAAAATAAAAAACGAATTAATAATATATTTAAAGAAAAAAAGAATAAATAAAAAAATTTATAAAATTTATATACTTTATTTTAAATTCTATTAAGAACTATTATTTCTTTTATTATAATTTTTTTATATATAAATACTAATTTAGTTCTAGATTTAATTACTTAATTATTAAAAAGCTAATTAAATTAAGTTTTTTATATTATTTCTTATAGTAAAAAAGTATTTGAAAATACTTGCTTTATTTATTACTAGTAAGTATTTCTTCTTATAAGGGGCTTTTATTAATACTAAACTATATAATTAATTTAATAAAAGTATTTTTAAGAAAATTATATACCTTAAAATCTAGAGGGTTTTTATAAATAAGAAAAAAGAAATAAAAAAGAATTTCGAGCTAAAGAATTAGTTTTTCTTTCTTAAAAAGCTTAGTTTTATAATATTATATATATTTTAATAATCTAGTTAATATTTTATTTAATAGCCTTATATTTATTTAAAGAAAATAAAAAGAATTTATTATTTATACAACTTTTATAAAATAATTAGAAATATTTAATTATATATAATAAATTACCTTAATTATTTTTTTAATATACTATTTTTATATTAGCTTTATAATAGAAACAAATATTTATATTTCGGGTTTAATTTTACTAAATATAATATAACTTATAATAGAACCTTAACTAGCTTTCTTAAAAATAAGTACTATAAGTAATATATATTTTTTCTTTATTTTTACTAATTCTAATATATACTAAATTCGAGTTTAGGCTAGTATATTAAATAATTTAATTAATTATAATTATTATCTTATAATTAAATTAAATTAAATTAGAATTATAGTAATTAAATTAGAATTAATTATTTAATTATATAGTATTATATGAGATTATAAAAGTAATACATGTATTATAATATAAAAATAAAGTTTATTCTAGCCTAATTTAAATATTACCTTATTATTATAGGCTTAATAGTTAATATATTACTTTTATTTGCTTTGCTTATTATTATAAATTAATATTATAATAAGAGTTTAGGCTCTTTTAGTTATATAATATAGTTATATAACATTTAAAGTAAATAGTTCGCATATATTTATTATCTTGCTCTCCGTTTCTCTTTTTAGGAAATTAATTCTCCTTTATTTCTTTATACTTTAATTATATATTATTTAAAGAAAAATAAGAAAACTTATTATTTATATAACTTTTATATAATAAATAGAAATAATTAAATATATTTAATTATAATTAGTCTAATAATTAAGTTCTCGTTTAGAAGTCGATAATCAAATTATAATTAATTAGAAGTTTAATTTAATTGAATGTAATTAATTACCTTAATTAATTTTTTGACACACTGGTTTAGGCTATAAGCGAGAATTTAGTCCGGAATGGCAAGCTTGTGAAACCTATCATTTTATGGAATCGCACCGCTAGTCTTGCCAATACGCACAGTTCTCAAATCGGCCACTCTGTTGTTGCCGAGGCGATCAGTGATGCTGTGTCCAAGTCGGATATGGTGTGGTCTTGCTTTGCTGATGAGCCAGCGGTAATGGGGATTTTCGATACAATTCTCCAGGGCGATATCAAAGGGAAGCTGTTCGTAGAATGTTCTACCAACAGCCCAGAATCTACCAATGAACTGGCTCAAAGAGTTATTGAAGCCGGGGGAGAGTTTGTCGCTATGCCCGGTAATACAAATTCTCTCTATATATAACCTGAGGTTAGGGGTTGCTAACGATCCATGCGGATATTCAGTCTTCGGAGAACCTGGGATGGCAAAGCGTGCCACGGTAACCTGAATCCCCGCAGGAGCTGCGGAATCTGTACAAAGAGTAGTGCCTTACCTAGTAGGAGTGTAAGTTCACCAAATCGCATCATCTGCATCGACTCTAGAAAGTCTATATACTGACGAAGTTTTCAGCATCGGCAGATCAGTTGTTGACTTGAGCGACCAACCACCAGGAACGGCATCCCATGCAAAATTGGTGGGAACAGTAATGGTCATTCAAATGATTGAGAGTGTCTCAGAAGCCCACGTGCTTGCTGGGAAGACCGAGCTACCGGCAGAAAGTCTCCACAAGGTTATCAATTCTGTCTTCGGCGGCTCCTTCAGCGTCTACTCCGATAGTATGACGTCGGGGAGTTATTACCGAGAAGTAGGGTACACATTTGTTTTGGTCTAATGAGGAAATTGCTGACTTGTATAGCCTGTGATAATTATTAGAACTGCAACAACAGTCACGGATCATGTTATGTCGATTGCTAAACAATCTGGGACGAAACTGGGCGCCTTCGAGGTGGCATCTAGGCACATGGAGATGGTAGAGAATTATGCAGGAGCTAAAGGAGATATTGCTGGCATTTATGGAGATGTTCGGGTTGAGAGTGGATTGAAGTTTGAGAATTAATGTATAAACAGTTAATACCGTCCAGGCTAAGCCTCATGATGAACACGAAATGCGCGGTTTATTAGCGAAGGTGTCCCGGACAGTGTGTCAAATGATTAGGTTTGATTTGATTAGACCCCCCTACTCAAATCAAATCAAGTTAAAATCAAGCTAATGAAATCATACTTAATTATAATCAAAGATAATCAAAGATAATTAATTAGATTTATCACGTGACTACGCACATGACTCTGGAGCTTCGGAAGCCGAGATAAGGCTAAAATAAGGTCTAGGCTAGCCGTATTCGGTATTACTAAAGGCGCTCTTTACTAAACCAGGCCTAGCGCTAATTAGTAAGCGAAGCCAAAGGTGCTAGAACCTTCTTAATTTCCAGTAATTTCTTGCTACTAATAAAAGAGCTATAAATAAATCCTTATAGTAATTAGGGAAGAAGAAATAAGAAAAGAAGAAAATAAGAAGGGAAAAGAGAAAGAGATTTCTAAAGAAGAAAACTATTAAGATAAGGTAATATTATAGTACTAGTAAAGAGCTTAAATTGAGCTAAAGACTATTTGCCAAGCTAAGGAAGTACTAGCCATATACTAAGTCACGTGTAATAGTATTATATAACTAGTACTATATAATAAAAACTAGTTTATTATTTTATATTTAGACTAATTTTATATTCTTTTATATACTTTATAGATTTTATTTATATTTTATTAATATAATTATTAGTTATTTAATAATCTTTAAAAATGCCTAAGAAAATATACTTTTATATTATTATATAATAATTAAATTTAATATAATTAATTATAATAAAAATCAAACTAATTAAATTATACTTAATTCTAATTAATTAGCCTTAATTATTTTTTGATATACTAACTCCCGGATAAAGAATAAAGAACGGAAATAAGAGAATATAAAGCTATTTGAGGCAATATTATTACTATATATCTCTCTCCTATTTAGCTAGCATTTTACTCCTTTTTACTACTATAGTTTGGGTATTAATACCGGTATAATTCTGCCTTTTCTAGGGTCTATATAAGTCTACTAAGCCTCTACTACCTATAATATAACTCCTGCTTAATATAATACCATATAGTATAGGAGAGAAACTATAATAAGATTAAAATCCATATAAAGTATACCAGAGTATAAAATATAACTTAATAGCAAAATAATAAATTAAAAGTATAAATAGTAAAGTATAAATAGTATATAGTATATAAGAGCTTAATTAATTAAATACTTATAAAGAATTCTTCTCTAAGTCTATAAAAAAACTAGCTTTTTTATATAATTTCCGTAAGTTATATATAAAAGGCCATAGCCTTTATTATATAACCTAAACCTTAAAACCGCTAAAATAATATAATTTTCGACGAGTATAGCCTGCTATATTATATCCAATCTCCTATTTATTCGTACTTATTCTCTAAATACCAAAAATAATAGAAAAATTCTACTTAGAGTCTGAAATAATAAAATATTTAGGATCCTCCTTTATTAATTAATCTAATTTCTCTTTTATATATCTAAAATAAGACTTATTACCTTTAAATAGTCTTATTTTATATTCCCGAACTTGCTTAAAAGTAATCCGAACCTACTTAGCTATATTTTTATACTAAATCCAATATAGTTCTTTATATTAATTAGTATTTGCCTTTAATTATTACTTAATTTTTACCTTTACTATAAGATATTAAAGAGGCTTATTATAGCAAATTATATTATAAATTATATTAATATACTCTAAATAAATAGCTTTTTCGAATTTCGTATTATTTATAGTATTCTTAAATTAATCTTTAATAAGAGAAAAAAGCTCTAGATAAGAGGCTTTAATAATCTTATAAGAAAATTCATTTTCGTATATTTTATTCTTAATAGTAACTAGACTTATAGGAATTATAGTAAAAGGCCTATTAAATAGTAAATTATTATTAAGCTATCCTTTAATTTATATATTATTCGAGAATTAATACTTTCCTATAATTTCAGACTTATAGATTACCTAGCTAAAAGTATTTATTTATCTAGTTAAATAAATTATATTTAAAGTCTTTTCTCTTATTATCTTTAGTAAATACTTATCTATTTCCTTAGCTACTTCCGGCTCAAATTTATTAGAAATAGAGAAATAATTAATATTTTTAAAAAACTTCTTATTAAAGATAGTAGCCTTCTTATAATCTATAAGAAAAATATAGCTAATATTCTAATACTTTTTACTAAGGTAGAATTCGCTACTTAAAGCTTTAGTAATAGCCAGATTTTTAGTATTACCTTTATACTAATTATAATTAATATTTCTAGGAATAAAGTATTAGGCTAGCTAAGGATAAGTAATTAAGTAAATAAGATACTTACTTAATACCTTATAAAATCCGAGCCATATTAATAGATTTACTATTAAAAGTTAAGAGACTAAGATAAAGTAGCTATTACTAAGATCTCTATATATTAATATATTATCTTTTTAGAAATAAAACTATAGTATCTCTATCTCTTTTATTAAGAGCTCTCAAATACTAAGCTTCTTAATTCATTTTAAGTAATTCTTCTTATAAATATGGCTATTAGTATCCAGATTAGTAATACCAGACTCAGGAATAGAAACTATAATATTGAATTAGAGCTATAGATTAGGGCAAAATTAATTAGAAATATAGTACTTATATCTATACTTCTCAATTTCCTAATTCTTAAAAAAGAAATCTCGTATTTCCTTATTTACTCAAATAATAGAAATATACTTCTTGCCTTTAGTAACTTTATAGATCTTAGTAACTAGCTTTAGAGTATTTTTAATCTCTTATATATTAATAGAAAAAGTATTAGCAAATTACTAAATATATATTATATAGGAAGCTTTGAGAAATCTATTATTAACCCTATAGTATTCTCACTTATAGATAGGTCCTATAATACTATTATATACTTTCTTAAAAATATACTCATTCTATTAAGTAAATATTAACTTCTATTTAGCTAGTATTTTATAAATATACTAGATGCCTTTATTAAGTTCTCCGGACTTAATATTCTTAGTTTTCTACTTCTTAGTTCTAAGTATAATTATAGAAGTTTTCTTAAATAATATCTTTCTCTTTAAAGTAAAGGGTTTCTTCTCGCTTTCTTCTAGTTTACTAACCTTATACTTAGTCTAGTACTTAGATCTCTGCTATTTATTAGGAATCTTAGGCTTAGCTTATTCTTTATTCTTACTAGGTTCTTCTTATCTAATTATACTAGTTCCGCTAGCTTTACTAGTAGTTTTCTTACTAGGCTCTACCAAATTAGCTCTATTTTTCTTAGCTAAATCCGGTTAAATTAAAGCTAAAATTATAATAGGAGCCTATTTTTCAGGCTTATCTCGGAATACAGGAAAAGGCTCGTTATTATAAACTCCCTTAATTAGAATTCCGGAAGTATTAAAGATATACTATCTAGCCTTAAGATTATTAGCTAATAATAGCTTAAACTCTAATTCTTTATATTCCGAAATAGCTTTAGTATACTTAAGTACCTTAGTAATATCTAATTTAGTAAATATACTAGTATTCTAATACTTCTTATTCTTAATATATTCTAAAGTAGCTTTATTAATTAACTAAATAGCTTTATATACTAAAGCTTTTATTTTAAAGAAAAAGTATAACTTTTTATAAATATTCTTACTAAGATTATTATAGATATTATTAATATATTAGCCAAAAGCTTTATTATATAGTATAATTCTATTCTAACCCTTAATATTAAGACTATTTATTATAGCCTTAATCTTATTAAGCTTCTCTTATTTACCTTTAGAAATATCTTTAATAATATTCTCGAATTCCCTATTATTAGCTTAGTAGTTCTTTAGCTCTTTCTTAGTTAATCCCAGTCTAGTTCCGTTTCTAATAAAGGTTTTCTATTTTAAGAGCTTATTATATATACCGCTTAGCTTATCTAGAATATTTATATTAAATTTAGTAATTATAGCTATCTTTTCTAGTATTAGTAAGCCTTCTATAACTGCCCAAGCTTCTTTAATACTCTGAACTTTAATATAATTAATCTATAGGCTTTTAATAATACTATGGCTTATAAGAACTAATTACTATACTTTACTAACTTAAGAAATCTATTCTTTAGCTATTTTATTATTTTTAATAAGTTATGAAAATATTATTAATATAATAATTATAGGTTATAAAATTAAAGGTTTTCGAGATTATAAGGATTTCTTTTAAGTATATTTTAAAATAAAGAATAAATTAAAATAGTCTTAAATTATATAAATATATTATATATATTCGAGTTTTTCTTTCTTTCTAGTAAAAAAACAAAGCTAAAATAGTAATATATATAATAGAGAAAATAAATATAATAATTAGGTATATTTAAGGTAATATAATTATAAATTAGAAATAATTATAGAAAGTAAAATATAGAATTAGGCTTCTATTATAGAAAAGAATACAAATATATATATCTAAGGAAATATAATTAAGGAAATAATTAAGGCAAGTTAAACTAAATAGTAATAATAAAGAAATAAGAAGGTAATATAATAGAAATATAAATATAGTAATAATATCTAAAGTATTAAAATATAGAAGAAAATAACGAAAATTTCATAATATAGATATGCCCTAATTCTCTATTTATTTAGAAATATCTCTATTAACTCAAAAAATAATATAGGAAATATATAAAAAATAAGATATATAAAAAATAAGATATATAAATATACTAAAGATATTAGGAAAAATATAAAATAAGTATTAATAAAAAAGAAATTAGAATAATAGGATTAAGAAATAACTTAAAATAAGATATTATTTTTCCGAAACTAATTCGTATTTCTTCCGAAAGCTAATTATATTTATTTAGTACTTATTAGAATTAACTTTAAATAATATAAAACTATTTAATTATTTAGGACTTTAAAGTAATATTTATATTAATAAAGGTAATATTAAAAGTATTAGAATATATAAAAAAGAGAACTATAAGATAATATAAATAGGGTTTATAGTATTATTATTGAGTTTGAAATAGTTAATATTAAAGTTAATATAAAATATAAAAAGATTAGATATTCTGAATTAGTATTAAGAATATAGGAATTATTTAAATAATATTTAATAATAAGAAATAAATTAATAGTAAGAATTAGTAAATTATACTAGCTTTTTAAAAAAAGAATTAGTTCCTAGTAATAAAATAGTATCTTAATTAGGAAATGGGTTCTATATAGGAGAAGTTCTCTTTATATAGAAATAGAAATATATAATATACTAACCAAGTCTTAGTATAAGTTTTAAGAGTAACTATAGTTATATTAAAGAGGAAGTAGGTTTTCTAATACGAGATAGGCTTTAAATAAATAGATCTAGTTTATTTAATATCTAATAAATTCCCAGAATTATATATTATTAAATACCTTCGGAAATAACTATTAGGTTTAATAAGATTTCCCTTTCCTCTTATAAGGCTTCTAGTTTAGCTATTTCGTCTATATATAATTCTTAATTAGGAAGTTTATTTAGGTATTATAAGGAAACTTATAATAGTAGTTTAAGTTAAAGTCAAGATCTATAAATATTATAATTAAGCTTTAGACTAGTATAAGCTATAAAAATGGCTAGTTAAAAAGGCAAGTAAAGCCTTTAAAAGATTTCTAGTTTAGTAAGATATATATAAAAGACTTTCTTTTTTCTTTTCTTTTTTCCCTAATTCCAAATATAATTACTATTTATTACTATAGTTTAGAATCAAGAGTTTATAAGATAACCTCTCAATTCCCTATTTATTTTTATACTAAAAAAGATCTTTTATATTTAATTCTCAAGATCTAATAATAAAATTTTATATATTAAGAATACTATCTAGTAATAATAATTAGATAATAGTAAGAAATAAGTAATAGTAAAGCTTATTTAATTTCCAGAATAATAGTTTAATAATAATATTCTCTAAAAGTTATAAATATTAGTTAGAAAGAAAAAATAAAAGATATATAAAGAATTAAAAGTAATAAGCTTTACTTTAGGTTAAGAAAAGCTTCTATTATTAAATACTTCTTTTTAATTCTTTATAAAAGAAATATACTTTGCTTTTTTAATTCCGGTAACTCTGGAATATATATAATAATACTAGTAGCTTTCTTAATTTCCTAAATACTATTTTACTTATAATATTTTATAACTATTTCTTTTTCTAGTTCTATATCTATTTTAAAATATTTATTTATAGGGATATATTTATTATTAATTTTATTTTTAGGAAAATACCAGAATTTATTTCTTTTAATAAATTATTTAAATTAATTCCCGGTATATATTTTTTAAAATATAATACTATTAAGTTCTTCTAGTATATAATATTCTTTTAGTTAATTTATATATCTTACTTTATATAAGCCAAGCTAGTAATATAATAGCTTTATATTCCTTAACTTATCTTAATTTATTAATTTAATATTATATATAAAAACCAGATTCTTTTTAAAAATAGACTTTATATAAATCTAGTAAATAGTATTAAATTACTTCTTTTTCTTTTAATATTATCTATTTTTCTTTATTCTAGCTTTTTTAATATCTTTATTTCTTATTTATATTTATTTTATATATATTTCTAAAAGTATTTCTCTATTATAAACTTTATTTTATTCAAGTATTCTCTAGATTAGAAAGTATATTTCTATAAGTAATATAGCTTCTCTATTATAGACTATATAAAAAGAAGTAAATCCAGTCGATTTATATATAATAACTCAATTAGTAAATAGAATATATAATAGTAAATTTATTTAAGGCTTCTTTCTATCTATTATAAGTATAATAAGTACTTAAATAATTAGTTAATATCCTCTTTTAATTATACTATTTCTCTTAAAATTATAGGCCAAAATAATAATTCTATTAATTCTTAGCTTATTAAGTTCTTAAATTACTACTTCTTTAAATTCCGATCTATTATTTATCTTAAGTTACCTAAATAAACTATATCTATAAATAATTTCTTCTTAAATAAACTTAATAACTTTTTTACTAGTTAGGTTCTTTAAAAATCTAGCTTTAACCTATCCTAAAAAGTTATTTCTAGTAATAACTAATGAGTTATATCCTTTATAATCTAGTAGTTTAACTATATTAATCCCAAGGTAATAGAAAAGAAATATAGCTTTTATTAGATATAGAGCTTTTTTTTATCTTTTTTTATTCTTATACTAATAGATCTTATAGGTATTAATATACTTCTATATATAGTTATAGTAATCTTTCTAGTAATAGTAACTAGCTACTAAGTAAAAGGTACTTTCTTTTCTAGTATATTTAATTTTATTATATAGCTCTTTAATAATAATTTCCTTTTATTCTTAATTATTAATAATAAGTCGAGATAGATATACTTTAGATATAATTCTCTAAAGTAATTAATTTCTTATATTATAATTCAAAGCTTCTTTACTTAATTTTTGAAATTCGGCTCTAGATATTTCTTCTAGTCTAAAGAATATTATAAGATATTATATAATATTCTAGTATTATTTAGAATAGTTATTATTTAAGGAATCTAGTAAAATAGTCGGATTATTAAGTAAAGTATATAAGTTAGTATTATTATTTACTATTTTATTAGTAGTTATATATAAAAGGCTATAATTTTTACTATATAACTTCCGGATTTTAATATTTTTTAATATTACTAATTTGCTTCTAGATATAGTAAGGCTTTAATTATTAATTTCTAGTAACTAAATACTATTATCTAAATATCTAATAAAGGTTTTAGGAATCTGATTTCTTAAAATAATATTATATAACTAAACCAGAATTACTTCCTTTATTCGAATTTTCTATCTAATAAATACTATTCTAATAGTATTAAGCTCTATTACTAACTATTTACTAATATTCTTATTATCTTTAATATTAC